>NW_004444037.1:5336093-5337383 GCF_000243295.1 Trichechus manatus latirostris | reverse complement strand
GGAATCCTGTCTGGCTGTTCTGACGTAGAAGATAAGAAAAAGAATCAATTAGAGAAACGTAAGATGCGGAACTACAAAAATAAACTTGCCACTCCTGACATCTGTGTTTATACATGCGTTATGTTAAACAGAGATTTTCCCTAAGGTTAGGCAATACCAAATGGCGCCTTGGGTTGTATGTTTTCTTTTTCTTTACCCGAATTGTAAGCACTTTCCTTGTTTCCATCTTTTGTCTCTTTATAAAGTGTTGGCAGAAATCTTTAAACCTTAAACCAAAAATATCCTCTGAGTCTTCTAAAACCAAACAGTAGTTTAGCTTAACTAGTAAAGAATGTCTGCCCTGAGCATTGTATTCTTTCAAGATCTAGCTATATGGGATCAGACTGACCACAGCCACTCAAAAGATTAGATAGGAAAATTAAGGTGCAGTGAGTTTATATTTATAAAAACGGAGGGAGAGAATGGTTGCACAACTCAAAAAAGTAATCAATGTCACTGAATTGTACTGTGGAAACTTGAACTGGTGTATGTTTTGCTGTGTCTATTGTCAACAACAACAAAATAAATAAGAAGACTTGGCAGAGACATGGCTGGGCAATTTCAGAAGCATGGTTGTAACCAGTCTAAAAAAGTGAGTTTCTGCTAACTATTCTTTAATGAAGAAGTAGCCACTCCTAGGTGGAGATTTTCCCTGTCAATAACCCCAGAGTAGGTTGGAATCAAACATATGGCACATGCAGTGGCCAGATATTTGGAGAATAAAACGGGGAAGTAGGTTCACACAATTGTTTTGCCGTCTTGTTTTCCGCTGAGGCTCTTTCCTGGGGGGTGTGTGCGTGCGTGCGTGCGTGTGTGTGTGTGTGTGTGTGTAAGACACAGTGACAGGCACCCAAACTCTGGGCAAGTACAAAGACGGCCTTGGCCCAGCACATCAGTGAGGCTGCTAACAGGCTGCCTTCCTTATCCTGTGCAGCTGATGTTTGCAGAAGGACATGATTTGAAAGTTGATTTATTTACTCTGCCTTTTTTTTTTTTTTGAAATGAATGTACATAGATATTCGTTTGTTGAAACAATTAATAAACTCTGATGATTTAATTAAAATTGTACAGAAAAACATCCTTGGCTTGCAGGTGGAAATCTAAGGACTTTGTCTTTTGGGATGTTCGTAATGAACCATTCCACTCAGAGCACCATCAGGGGACTTTTTTTTTTTTTGTTCTGGCATTGTTTTTAAAAAACACCTGATCGATTCTTCTTTTTGACTCTACAGACTTTGGCTCATGAATGAA
>NW_004444037.1:5334619-5335702 GCF_000243295.1 Trichechus manatus latirostris | reverse complement strand
CCTATGGAGCAGTTCTACTCTGTAACCCATAGGGCTGCCATGAGTCCGAATGGACTCAATGTGATGGGTTTGGCTTTTTGGTTTATATGGCACCTCAACTATAGAGAGAGGAATAGAATGTGCCTGACAGGGCCTCCTCCCCTAGGGTCAGCGCCTCCTTCAAAAATCAAGGATCTGAGACCCAGGAGATACAGCTTGGCTGACTGAAGTGAAAAGAGGGGGTAGGCCAGAGAAGATGTGCTCTTTTTGTTTAAAAAATGTATTTATTATTTTGAAATAATACATCATATGATAATCTATTCACTATATATTATGTAATATAACAATATATTCACATGAGACAATATATAATACTCATATAATATATGGCACTGAATAGATAATATGAACATGGGTGCCAATTTAGAACACTCTGAAAGAGTATTCAGTCAAAAATAATTATTCCTCCCACCTCTTCCCCCACCAGCCACGAAGTTCCCTTACCAGATGCAACTGCTATTACCAGTTCCTAGAATATTCTTCCAGAGACATCCTGTGTAGATAATAGACATTCATATACGTGTATGCTTCTCAAGTATACAAATAATAGTGTACAATACATATTGTTCTGCAGTTTGTTTTTTTCATACCCTAGACAAGGGTTTTGTTCTGCTCAAAGTGCTATCAGCAGAGAGAAATCAGAAGTCATTTTTCAGTTCACTGTTCTGTGTCTGGTTCTGGCTTATTGTACTGACCATGGACAAGATGCCAAGTCAGACTCTAGTCTCACCCAAGAGAAGTAGGAATTGAATTTAAAGCCTTAAAACTTTAAATAGCAGAAGGTTTGGGGCGAGGTAGAGGAGAAAGGAAAGGGTGAATTATGTTTAATAAAATAGTATGCGGAACTGACGGTTGAGCAGAGAGACACACTGAATGCAGTTTGCTAAACTAAAACTTATTGGTTCCTCTCCCTGGCTAAGTAGTACATAAACTTACTAGAATGGCATCATTTTTGCTAATTAAGGATGAGAGACAACATGGGGTCAATATTCTGGACACAATTCTAGGGAGGTGGAAAGAGAAACAGGCTTCGGAATCAGGCAG
>NW_004444037.1:5288802-5334131 GCF_000243295.1 Trichechus manatus latirostris | reverse complement strand
GAACACTTATTTTATGTTCGTGGGTCAAAGTCAATGGAGCAGGAAGAATACTCCGCTTACAGTGAACCATGGCAAAGGCTGGAAGGGAGGGAAGAATTGCGAACAATATATCCAGGCACCCAGTACAGTACAGTTCCAGATACTAAGAAGCTTCACATAAATGGGAGCTTATACTTTCACATATGAAATGTGTAAAGATGCCACTAAATTTATAATAATTTTAAAAGTGTTTTAAAATTATAACTTTTAAAGTGTTTTTTGTTGTTGTTGTTGTTTTTAAGTCGATCGATTTGTTACCACATTATCTTGTTCTCCTAATCAGAGCTCGTTTCTATGGTGCCTCTGTGAATTTGAAGGAGCCCCTGTATGGTGTGAATGATAAACATGCTTGGCAGCTTACTGAAAACTTGGAGATTAGAGTCTACCCAGATGCGCCTCAGAAGAAAGGCCTGATGATCTACTTCCGAACAATCAGCCATTAAAAACCCGAAAGAGCACAGTTTCACTCTCAAACACGTGGGGTCGCCATGAGTTGAAATTGACTCAACAACAACTGATTTGGTCTTTTGATTTTGGTGAATTTAAAAAGATGTGCCCTCTAAGTCCCAGGGGCAACAACCTGGCACGTGCATTACAAAAAGGCAACCCTTCCATGGGGCAGATGCTGCTGTGCACAAGAGCTCGTGGCTTAGTGGCCTGGAGAGCAGAACAAGAGCTGCTGCACCAGCTGGGCACATTGTACAGTGTACAACCTGCACACCATGTGCAGCAGTGCTGCTCCGGAAGGTGGACGGTGGCCTCAGAGTCTCACTATTTATTGAGTTCTGGTTAATTGACACCTGCATTAATTTATTAGGGCAGGCATAACAAACTACCACCAACTATGGGGCTTAGGGAGCCCTGATGACGTAGTGGTTAAGAGCCTGGCTGCTAACCAAAAGGTCGGCAGTTCAAATCCACCAGCTACTCCTTGGAAACCCTATGGGGCAGTTCTACTCTGTCCTGTAGGGTCGCTATGAGTCAGAATCAACTCGACAGCACCTAATAACAACAACATGAGAGGTAAAACAATAGAAATGTATTGTCTCACAGTTCTGGAGGCCGAAAGTTGCAATTTAGGGTATTGGCAGGGGAAAATCCTTCCTTGCCTCTTCCAATTTCTGGCCCCAGGCGTTCCTTGGCTTGTAGCAGCATCACTCCCATCTCTGCTTTGTCTTCACATGGTTGTCCGTAGTCTGTGTCTGTGTGTCTCTGTGGCTTTTTTTTTTTTTTTTAATAAGGATACTCCTCACATTAGATTGGGACCCAGTCTACTCCAATATGACCTTATGTTAACTAAATCTGCAAAGACTCTGTTTCCAAGCACGGTCCCATTCACAGGTAGACTTCATCATATCTTTTTGGGAGGATAAAATTCAACCCATAACAACACCACACGCAATGTTCTTGGAGAACTAATTCACAGGTTCCTTTCTGTTTTCCAAGGTAGGGACTAGAAACTTGGAGTTTTGGGGACTCGCTGGCACCCATTTTCTAGAACTCCTGCAGCCTTTCATGTCACTCATCTGAGTCCAGACCACCACATCCAGCAGCTCCCAGGCAGCTCTAGGTCCTGGAAGCTGGGATCACAGAGAAATGTACCGACTGACACAACTTAATTTGTTTTATCCTGACTGACAGAATAAGGACAGAAGGGAAGAGGAGGAAAATCTAAAGAAGCTTTATAGGCGGCGACATTCTAAGCTTGTAGGTAGATAAGCAGCTCACAGGGATGATGGCGGTGTGAGGCAGCAAACAAGGGGAGAGAGATTGAGGGAGGCACACCAGGCGGGTAGGGATGGGAGACCCTGTGTCTACATATAACTGCTGTGAGGAAAGATGTGCGATTCCATCCTGAATTGTTTAACTTGAAAATTAATCAATAAGTGGTTAGTAAGCAATGGTTCCACTGAATGGAATATTAATTTCCTCCTAAAGTTGTTTAGCTACAACCTATCAATCAGCATGTTCTACCGTGATGGCTTGCGTGTTACTGTGATACTGGAAGCTATGCCACTGGTATTTCAAATACCAGCAGGGTTACCCGTGGTGGAGAGGTTTCAGCAGAGCTTCCAGACTAAGACGCACTAGGAGGAAAGGCCTGGTGATGAAGTTCCAAAAATTAGCCAATGAAAACCTTATAGATCACCACAGAATATTGTCCAACGCACCTGCTTTGGACACGTCATCAGGAGCGATCAATCACTGGAGGAGGATACCATGTGTGGTGACGTAGAGGGCCAACAAGGGCTTCAGTGAAGTGGACTGGCACAATAGTTGTAATAATGGACTTGAACATGCTGGCAATTGTGAGAATGATGCAGGAGCAAGCAATGTTTTGTTCTGTTGTACCTAAGGTCCCATGAGTTGGAGGTGACTCAATGGCAGCTAACGACAACTAACAACAAAGTTGTTTAGACCCTAGGCATAGAGGAAAGAAGGGAATCAAGAGAGAGAGAAAGAACAAGAGAGAGAAAGAAGAAGGAGGAGGAGGAAACTGAGAGGGGGAGGAGGAGGAAGCTGAGAGGGAGAGGAGAAGGAGCTAAAGGAGAAAGGAAGGGAGAGGAGGTGAGGGAAGGAGAAGAGAGGCAGGAACTATGACTGCTTTGCTCCCTAGTGTCAAGGGCAGAGCCTGGCATACAGGAGGTGCTCATTAATATGAGAGTGAACGTGTAGATAGAAGAGACCAGAGAGATTGTGATATTGACCTCCATGATTTTACTAGAACCATTGTCCAGAGACTAGGGTGTAACATTGCAGGTCCCCATTGGCTTGTTAAATATTTTCTTTGGAGACCACCACATACTCTTTCTAGCATAACTCACCAGTCCTTTCTATAATTCCTTTATCTTCTTTCTTGATTTTATCCCTCTGTTCCCCTCCTGCAGGCAGAGCCAAGGGAAACACCCTTTGCTCACTAGCTTGCTCTCTCTCTCTCTTCGGTTTTCCTGTTTTCTTGCTTGTAAGAGACTGTTAGCCACTTCCTTTGAGGTTATTTACAGTCTGACCTGTGATTCTTTGAAACAGTCTTCTCTCAGGGTCTCTCACTCCAGTGACACCGCGAGGCCTCCCTTCGCAAGTCATGGGTGGTAACAGCTGCTCCGAGATATTCGCTTCCAGGCAGTATTTCCCAGGCTGTCTAGGTGTGGGTTCCTGGCAAAGACAGAGATGTACTGAAGGATGTTCCTCAGTGAGTTGATCCTTGGACACTGTCCAGAAACAAAGCTTGGATTCCTCTCATTGTTTAACATGTGCTTGGGTTAAGTCAGGTCTCACACAATTGCCTGTGGACTTCCACCCTCAGAAATGAGTCCCCCATTGGGCAACTCAGCCTCCTTCCCAGACCTTTCCAGATCCATTCAGAACCCAACTGCCAGTGAGGAGCTTCAACATTCTGGTGATGGCATGTTTATTTCAAAACAATCATGAGGCTTGATTTGATGTAGTGAAAGAAATTAGTGCTTGCTGAATGAGGCCCAATTATTACTGCATTAATTCATACAGATTAGCAGCTGACATTGGTTGGAAGGCACGCATCAGGACATTTCAATACATTTGGCTGAAGTGAGCTGCCTCTCTGTGGTGCTGAACCTCCCTGCCCCTGCCCGGGGGCCCAGATGTTGACTCTGTATTTGGAATGACTTTCACGTCAAGGGCGGATGGTGTAATTGTAATGCGAGGTGGAAATGGACAAATTGAAGCATTGTTGGGAGATGCCCCAAAAGTCAGTCACCAGAATGACACTCTTGGAGACCTGCTTTCTCCCAAGCCCAGGTTCTAATCACTGAATGACTCTTCAAAAATGGAAGAAATCTTAACATGCTACCAAGGACACATAGCAAAACACCTTCTTCTGGTTCATCAAACATAGTATGTGAATCTACATCTTGTGTCTCACTAGTATGTTCTCAGCTGCAAGTAACAATGGCTAAAATAAGTAAAGGATTATTTGCTCACATAGCCAGAAGTCCAGGATTAGATAGCTTCTGGTGCTTGTTCCACAGTTTGGTTGTATCAGAGAACATGTCTTTGGGATTCTTTTGGTCCTTCCGTAAGTGGGTGCCCTCACTGGACAATGAACCAGGCAGTGTCTCCTCACAGCTCGTAATGAAGTGCTGGCCATGCGGGAACACATCCACCTTGCATTGCCCCTCCCCTCTTCGTTCTATTTTTTCTCATTCTCATTGTCTGGAGAATGCACCTCCCAAATGAACCATCAGTACTCAATCCTTGTCTCAGGCTCTGTTTTCTAGGAGATTCAGGCTGAAGCAATAACTGAACAATAATTAAACAACAATTTTACAGATCATAATATACACAGAGCACAAGCTTTGACTTTAGATAGGCCTGAATTCAAGTCCAGGGTCTGCCAATTACGAGTTGTGTGACTGACTGTGGGCAGGTCATTTATTCTCTCCAAGTCCTAGTCTTTCAATCTTTCAATGGGAGTGTTTTAGGCTGAGTTCTCTAGAGAAGCAAAACCAGTAACGTGTATAAATATATACATACCCATTAAAAAAACAAACAAACCCATTGCCGTTGAGTCAATTCCAACTCATAGCGACCTTATAGGGCGGCGTAAAACTGCCCCGTAGGGTTTGCAAGGAGCAGCTGGTGACTTTGAACTGCCAACCTTTTGGTTAGTAGCCCAACAGATTTTTATCGAGGAAATGGCTCACGTGGTTGTAGAGGCTGGAACATCCTCAGTCTGTGGGTCAGGCTGAAGGCTTCTCCTGATTCTCGTAGCCACAGGACTTGGCGAACCCAAGATTGGAAAGTCAGACAGCAGAGCTCTTGCTCACAGGCTTCAAAGACCTAGGAATCCCAAGATTGGCAGGCAAGACGGCAGGTAAGCTACTAGCTCAAGTTCCAAGAACCAGAGGTCAGACAATCAAGAGACAGCTGTAGGATCCATAGCAAGCAAAAGCCACAAGCCTTGCCAGAAACTCTGTTTATATTCAGTGCAGGCCACACACCCAAGGAAACTCCATTTCAACTGATTGGCTACTCACAGCAGATCCCATCATGGAGGTGACCACATTATATCAAATCTCATCGGGGAAGTGATCATATCATCATACAACTGCCAAACTACATCATAACTGCCAAACCACTGAGAATCATGGCCCAGCCAAGTTGACACACAACCTTAAAGATCACAGAGAGTAATAATAATACTTGGCTCCAGAGATGTTACAGAAATCATTTGACCCAGGCCTTGAAGAATAGGTAAAGTTGTGTTAGGCAGATAATAGGTTAGATTTCTCTGCTGTTGGCATGTCAATTGCTTAGCAAAAATATCTGGCATATAATATGTACCCAATAAACATTAGCTATTATGATTATTAAGGAGCTCTAGTGGCGTAATGGTTAAGTGTTCAGCTGCTAATTGAGAAGTTGGCAGTTCGAACCCACCCAGTGGCTACACAGGAGAAAGACGTGGCAATCTGCTCCCGTAAAGATTACAGCCAAGAAAATTCTATGTGGCAGTTATACTCTGTCACATGGGGTTGCCATGAGTGGAAATTGACTTGATAGCTCCCAACAACAATAAGCAACAATCATAATTATTAATATTAATATACAAATTGATATTAGCAAAAAAGAGTCTGCTCCCTACCTATAGGCAGTAAGCTAACTTTCATAGGGTTTTGGGACAGTGATGAAATGATACCCACAGGACAGTTTGTGTTCACTCCCCCAGTGTCAGGCAGGAGGTCATAGTGTTTTTGCAGCTGCCATCACAAGCCCTTGAAGAACAGCAGATTTGGTTTTTCCACAGACCACTTTGTCTCTGGCTTAAGCTCTCTGGCTTAATCATGTTTTCAAGATCCTTTATAACCTGACTGTAACTAACTAGCCCGTTTTATTCCCTACGTTTTCCTCCAAGGGTCCGAGGTTCTTACTTTGCTGAGCCTATAGCAATTCCCAGACAGACTCAACTCCATGCTATACTTAAACCAGTTGTCATTGAGTCAGTTTGGATTCGTGTGTCAGCGTCAAACTGTGCACCATAGGGTTTTTGATGGTTGATTTTTTGGAAGTAGATTTCCAGGACTTTCTTCTTCCAAGGCACCTCTGGGTAGACTTGAACTTCCAACCTTTCAGTTAACAACCAAGAACGTTAACCACTGTGATGGTTAAAGTTGTGTGTCAACTGGGCTGGGCCATGGTTCTCATTGGTTTGGCGGTTGTGATATCGTTTGTCAGCTTTTTAATGATGTAGTCACCTCCATAATGAGATCTGATATAATATGATCACCTCCATGAGACCTGTTGTAAACAGCCAATCAGTTAAAAAGGAGTTTCCTTAGGGGTGTGGCCTGCATCCAATGGAAGTGGACTTTCTGGCAAGGCTCAATGGCTTTTGCTCGCTCTAGATCCTGCAGTTGTCTCCTGTTCATCTGACCTCTGGCTCTTGGAACTTGAGCTAGCAGCTTACCTGCCATCTTACCTAGTAATCTTGGGATTTGTTGGCCTTCACAGCCTGTGAGCCAGAGGCCTGCTATCTTACCTTCTGCTCTTGGATTCACCAGCACCTGCAGCTATGTGAGTCAGGAGAAACCTCCAGCCTGACCCACGAACTTGAGACTCTCCAGCCTCTAAGACCAAGTGAGCCATTTCCTTTATATAAATCTCTATATATATTTATACACTGCACTGGTTTTACTTCTCTAGAGAACCCAGCCTAAGACAACCACCCAGGGACTCCATGCCATACTTACCATCTTAAAATGCCCTCTTGCCATTCATTCATTAATACACAAAAGACTCTATTCTAAATGCGTTGTGTGTATTATCTCATTTAATCACTGGAGATGTTGTTGTGTGATGTTGAGTCGATTCCAACTCATAAACACCCCATGTGACAGAGTAGAACTGTCCCATAGGATTTCCTAGGCTGAAATCTGTACAGGAGCAGATCACCAGGCCTTTTCTCCTGCAAAGATGCTGGTGGATTCAAACTGCCCACCTTTGGGTTAGCAGTCGAGCACCTCTGCCTTTATATATTTTGTAGATTAGGGGAGAGAAAATTATTCATGTTTGTTATAATGAAATGTGGTTAGGATTGTGAAAGGGAAACTACTGGGAGATATAAGAGCCAACAGAAGAGAAACATAACCTGTTATCTGCCTACTGCTTAAAGCGATTAACTACTAACCGAAAGGTCGGTAGTTCAAAACCACCAGAGGCTCCTTGGGAGAAAGGTGTGGTGGTCTGTTTCTGTAAAGATTTACAGTCTTGGAAACCCTATGGGGCCCCTATGAGTTGGAATAGAATCGACAACAGTAGGTATCTGCCTACCAAGGTGCCCCTGGAGGTGGAATGGTTAAGTGCTTGGCTGCTAACAGAAAGGTCAGCAATTTGAACTCACTAGCCACTCCATGGAAGAAAGATGCAGCAGTCTGCTTCCGTAAAGATTACAGCCTTGGAAACCCTATGGTTCAGTTCTACTGTGTCCTATTGGGTCACTACGAGTTTGAATTTGACTCGACAGCAATGGGTTTTTTGGGTATCTGCCTACCATAATTTTACCCATTCTTCAAGACCTGGGTCAAATGCTACCTGCTATGGATTGAATTGAGTTCCCCAAAAAGATACGTTGAAGTTCTAACTCCTGTACCTGTGAGTGTGACCTTGTTTGTTATCAGTTAAATTACACAAGGTCATACTGGAATAGGGTGGGTCCTAATCCTAATCCCTTACAAGTGGTGTTTTATGAAAGGAGAGAACAGACACAGAAACAGGGTCACACAGGAGGATTTATCTACAAGCCAGAAGCTGAAAGAGACAAAGAGTCATCCCCTAAAACTGACACATACAGAGAGAGCACAGTCCTGTCAATGCCCTGAATTTCGATTCTAGCCTCCAGAACTGTGAGAATAAATTTCTGTTCTTTAAAGCCACCCACTTTGTGGTATTTTATTATGGCAGCCCTGGGAAACTAAAACACCACTCCTTTACCACTGCCCACTCCTCCCCACGCCCATGAGGATTAACGTTTCCTCTGTGTTTTTATGTTGTTTACTTAGTAATATTAAAGAGTACTCACCTCGCGTTAGAGGGCAGTGGTTCTCAGTGGCAGAATTCTTGCTTTACATGCAGGAGACCTGGGCTCAATTTCTGGCCAATGCACTTCATGGGCAGCTACCACCCATCTGTCAGTGGAGGCCTGTGTGTTGCTATGATGTTGAACAGATTTCAGCAGAGCTTCCAGACTAAGACAAACTAGGAAGAAAGGGTTGGTTATTCACTTCCGAAAATCAGTCAGTGAAAACCCTGTGGATCACAACGATGCCATGGTGCATGGGGTCACCATGAGTCATGCACCAACTTGGTAGCAGCTAGGCTTTGAACTACAGCTACTCCTCACTTATCAACTATCTCATTATCTGACACTTCAGATTTACAACAATAGTGAAAAATCTATTATCCAACTATTTTGCATGTTAATTATGTACATCTGGCAGAAATGAACACCAAGTTACCAGGCGAGAGTAATGCTGGCTGTGATGGTTAAGGTTATGTGCCAACTTGGCTGGGCCATGATTCTCAGTGGTTTAGCAGTTACGTAATGATGTAATTTGACAGTTATATAATGACATAATTTGGCAGTTATGTAATGATGTAGTCATCCTCCATTTTGTTATCTGATGTGGCTATCCCCCGTTTTTTGCATAATGCCAATTTTTGCATAATGACCTGGTCTTTGGAACTAAACCATGTCAATAAGTGAGGAATGGGTGTAATAGTTTATATACATTGTATCATTGCAAATTTACAACAATCCCATTTTTATAGACAAAGAAACTAAAACTTAGAGTTGCATACGAGCAGATTTCCCTCTTCCTGAAATCCTCTTCCTCCAGATCATCACCTAACTGCCTCCTTTTTTAGGTCTTGGCTCAAATGTCACCTCTTCCAAGAAGGCTTTCTTGACCACACATTCTTAAAAAGCCACCCCTCTGAGTCACTCTCTAGCACATCGTTCTATTTTTTCATAGCCTCAATCATTCTCTGAAATTATGTATTTTATTTATTTGTTTACATACTTATTTTATGTCTTCCTCCACTAGAATATAAGTTCCATGAGGGCAAGAAAGATCCCCTCCTCTAGGTTAGGTCACTCAGTATCCCCACTTAAATGTCTGGCACATAGGGGGCCTTCAATTAATATCTGCTGGATGAATTAGTGAATGGAACCAAAGTCATATTGCTAATAAGAGGAAGAGCCAAAATTTAAACCTAGATAACTCCTTCTCCAAAGTCTAGCATGTAACTCCTTTTATTTAATTTAATTCCTTTATGGAGTCCCTGGATGACACAAATGGTTAACACACTTGACTGCTAACCAAAAAGTTGGTGGTTGGAGTCCACTCAGGGTCACCTTGGAAGAAAGTCCTGGTGATCAACTTCCAAAACATCAGCCATTGAAAACCCTATGGAGCACAGTTCTACTCTGACACTCATGGTGTCTCCATGAGTTGGAGTCAACCTGATGGCAATTGGTTTTTTATAGTACTTCACACAAACCATTTTGCTTTAGAGTTTGTTATTTACTCTTCTGTCTCTGCTTCATGGTACTGAGGGCAACGATGACCACCTCACTAACATCTTTGTATCTCTCATAGCTTCTATTGGGACACTGCCTTGCTTCCCAGACACCCTTCCACATTTGCTGAAATGAATTGAATAGGTACCCATGACAACGCCAGGGAGGCAGCAGTGCTCTGAGGCCCTGTATGATTTCACTCTCCTCTCCACTGAGGTTAGCACCTCCTTAGAGCTCTAGCAGGCAAGTTGACACCTCAGGCACCTCAGGCCTGATGGGTCATTCATGGCCTCGGAAGTAGGCTCCACCCTGGTATTGAACTGGTTGGCTCTACTGTGAAGTGTGGCCACAGCTTCCAGCCAGAGTGACCCACAGTCGGTGGGTGGGAGTTTCAGCCCAGCCTCCCTTTGAGAATTATAGGCCAAGCTCTCCAGTTCCTCAGAGGAAGACCATGAACCCCTGGCAAAGAAACCTCCTTGGCCCCCGTTACTGTGAGCAGGATTCTTCTCCACTTATGAAAACTGATGGATATTCCAGTGGGAGGAGGCTTTCCTCTCACCTGGGAAAATGGATGTAGCTCAGCAAAAAATGCTCCCTGACACACGGCAGCTTCCTAACTCTCAGCATTTCACGCTTTCCCCTTAGCTAAAAAATTGATGGAACCTTACAAAGCTCCTGGCTCAGTCCTCCTATATGTGCCTGTAGAGAGAGAAAGCGCTGAAGCATTTCCTTGGGGCTTGCAAAAAATTCACTCTGTTGTCAACAGAAAACCCAAAGAAATAAAGAGGCCAAAATCCACCCCTGTGCACAGAGCCTGGTTAGACACTCTGAAGGCCAGGACCCTGTCTGGGCCCACAAGGAGGGTGTGGACAGGAGAAGGTGAAGCAAGCTCTCACCTCCTCCTCCAGGGGGATCAGCTGCAGCAATGGGAGTTGCATCTCCTTCCCCATACCTCCCTTTTGACAGGGATTTGGAAAAGGGAGCTGTCTTAGTCATCTAGTGCTGCTACAACAGAAATACCACAAGTGGATAGCTTTAACAAAGAGAAGTTTATTCTTTCACAGTCCAGTAGACTACAAGTCCAAATTCAGAGCATCAGCTTCAGGGGAACACTTTCTCTGTAGGCTCTGGAGGAAGGTCCTTGTGATGCATCAGTTTTCCCTTGGTCTGGGAGCATCTCAGCACAGGAACCTCAGGTTCAAAGGACGCAATCTGCTCCCAGCACTGCTTTCTTGGTGGTATGAGGTCCTCATGTGTCTCTGCTCACTTTTCTGTTTTATAGCTCAAAAGAGATTGACTCAAGACACTATCCAATCTTGTATGCCTCATCAGTATAACTGCCACTAATCCATCTTATTAGCTCATAGTGATTGAATTTACAACACATAAGCAAATCACATCAGATTACAAAATTGTACACAATTATACAATACTGGGAATCATGACTCAGCCAAGTTGACAGATATTTTTGAGGGACACAATTCAATACATGACAGCAGCCCACTTACCTGGATTGACAGAGAAGGCAGCTGCCTGTCGGGGATGATTTGACAAGCAGCTAGCCCTGGTGGCAAAGTGGTTAAGCACTTGGCTGCTAACCAAAAGACTGGCAGTCAAACCCACCAGCCACTGTGTAGCAGAAGGATGTGGCAGTCTGCTTCTGTAAAGATTTGCAGGCTTGGGAACCCTATGGGCATTTCTACACTGTCGTATAGAGTCTCTATGGGTCAGAATCAACTCACAGCAACAGGTAGACAATGACTTAAGGAGCCCTGGTGTGGAATTGTTAAGCGTTCGGCTTCTAACCAAAAGGTTAGCTAGTCAAACTTATGCAGCAGTTCCATAGTAGAAAGACCAGGTGATCTACTCCTGTAAAGGTTACAGCCAATGGTCTCATGGATCATCTAGTTCAGTTGGCATAACACAGTTTATAAAGAAAATGTTCTACATTCTACTTTTGTGAGTAGCGTCTGTGGCTTAAAAGCTCTTGAGCAGCCATCTAAGATACTCCACTGATCTCACCCCGTCTGGAGCAAGGGAGAATGAAGAAAACTAAAGACACAAGGGAAAGATTAGTCCAAAGGACTAATGGACCACAGCTACTACGGCTTCCACCTGACTGAGTCCAGATGGTGCCTGGCTACCACCACTGACTGCTCTGACAGGGATCACAATAGAGGGTCCCAGACAGAGCTGGAGAAAAATGTAGAACAAAATTCTAACTCACAAACAAGACCAGACTTACTGGCCTAACAGACTGGAGAAACCCCGAGAGTATGGCCCCCGGACACCCTTTTAACTCAGTACTGAAGTCACTCCTGAGGTTCACCCTTCAGCCAAAGATTAGACAGGCCCATAAAACAAAACAAGACTAAAGGAGCACACCAGCCCAGGACAAAGACTAGAAGGCAGGAGGGGACAGGAAAGCTGGTAATAGGGAACTCAAGGTCGAGAAGGGAGAGTGTTGACATGTCATGGGGTTGTTAACCAATGTCATAAAACAATATGTGTACTGTTGAAGGAGAAGCTACCTTGTTCTGTAAACCTTCATCTAAAGTACAATTTTAAAAAAAGAAAGAAAAAGATTACAGCCAAGAAAACCCTCTGGGGCAGTTCTGCTGGGTCACATGGAGTCTCTATGAGTTGGAATCAATTGACAGCACCCAACAATGACAAGAGATGACACGGCGTCCCTGGGTGGTGCAAACTGTTAACATGTTCAGCTGCTAACCAAAAGGTTAGAGGTTTGAATCCATCCAAAGGTACCTCAGAAGAAAGGCCTAGTGACCTATGTCTGAAAAATCAGTCATTTCATAATGTCATGGAGCACAGTTCTGCTCTGACACACACAGTAGCTGGCAGACATGACTTTCTCCCTCAAACTATCTCCCTGCTGCCTGAATTTCCTCCATTAACGTAATTTCTCTTGGATCTCACAGATTTGGTCTTTCGGACAATCCTGCGAAAATGCAAGAGGAAGACCCACAGCAAGATGGGTTGACACTGGCTGCAACAATGGGCTCAAACATAGCAACAGTTGTGAGGGTGGCACAAGACCGGGCAATATTTTTGCTCTTATATGCAAGGTCGCTATAAGTTGGAACTGACTCAAAGGCACTCATCAACAACAACAGCTAAAATGCAAACCCCCTCAGAAAGCTCACAATCCACTAGACAGGGTTGGCAGATTTTTTTTCTGTAAAAGGCCAGACAGTAGCTATTTTAGGCTTTGTGAGACATAGGGTCTCTGTCACAAATACTCACCTCTGCCATGGTAGCACAAAAGCAACTGCCTTTAGACAGTGTGTAAATAAATGAGTGTGGCTGTGGCTGTGTTCCAATAAGTTTTATTTAGAAAAATTGGCAGCAGGCTAGATTTGGCCTCCAGGCTGTAATTTACTGACTCCTACACTGGCTTGGTTACTGGGTGGTGAAATCCATTTGTACTAAGCTGCTAACTGAAAGGTTGGTAGTTCCAACTCCCCCAGCGGCATCATGGAAGAAAGGCCTGGTGATCTACTTCCATAAAGATCACAACTAACAAAACCCTATGGAACTCAGCTCTACTCTGTTAACACACAGGATTGCCATGAGTTGGAATTGATGAGACAGCAACAAGTTTGTTTTTTTGGGTTTTTGCACTAGATTTTAATATATAACCATGACTTATAGGCCTTTAGGCCTGTTATGAATTGAATCATATGCTCCCCAAAAATGTGCTGGAATCCTAACCCCTATTGCTGTGGGTATAATCCTATTTGTAAACATGGTTTTTGTTCTGTTAATGAGGCCCTTCCAATGTAGGGTGTGCCGTAACCTAATCACTTCTGAGTTATAAAAATACCAGAATAGACACAGATAGGGTAAGACAGGCATGTGAGGATCATCTACAAGCCAAGGAACCAAGGAACACCAGGGCTACTGATAAGGAAGGAATCAACACAGCCAAGGCCCTGATTTGAACTTTCAGCCTCCAGAACTATGAGAAAGTAAATTTCTGTCCTTTGAAGCCATTCACATGTGGTAATAGTGTTACAGGAGCACTAGATAACTAAGACACACACCAAACCAGAAAAAGGATTAGGATGAGACTGGGATTCCCATGAGCAGATAAACCAGGGAGTTATCTTTTTGTTCCAGTTATTGTGATGCTTTGTTGTTACTGTTGGGTGCTGTTGATTCCGACTCACAGCAACCCCACATGACAGAGTAAAACTGCCACATAGGGTTTTCTTGGCTGCAATCTTTACAGAACCAGATCGCCGGGTGGGTGGGTTCAAACCACCAACCTTTCAGCTAGCAGCTGAGTGCTTAACCATCATTGTGATGCTACTGGCCTTGCTTGTAGAAACACTCTTAACAGACATATGCCCAGTGCCTAGTCCAATTCTTGGCATGAAGTAGGTTGTCATTAAATGTTTGTTGAAAACATTTATAAATATGTACATTTAAAGAACAGTTCAACTTCCTTCTCTCCATCGGTATAAGAATGGTGAGAATTTGACCATAAAGCAAGCTATCGAAATATGAAAAAGTTAATCAAGAAACATGGAGGAGAAGCGAGGGGTGAGGGAATCTTTGTTCTACAGGAGCCAAGTGACTATTTAGAATTGTATCAATGATTTGGTAGATTTGGGGAGGGTGTCTTCTAGATATAGCTTTCCTTGTGAATTGGTCATTATAATTTCAATCTGAAAATGTTCGGTGGTGGAGTGAGTTCACAGTTGTTTAAATGCTTGTAAAAATACTAGGCAGGTTTATCATTGGATTTGGTGTTGGTGCTATACATTGAAGGTGTTACCACCTTGAAAACTAACATTAAACTAAAACATTGTTGCCATTTGTCTTAGTTATCTAGTGCTGCTATAATAGAAATACAAGTGAATGGTTTTAGCAAACAGAAATTTATTTTCTCACAGTTTAGGATGCTAAAAGTCTGAATTGAGGGTGCCAGCTCCAGGAGAAGCCTTTCTCTCTCTGTTGGCTCTAAGGAAAGGTCCTTATCTCCTTTGAACAACTGTGGGTCCAGTGTTCCTTGGAGATCTCAATGCATTTTGGCATCAATCTTCCCCTGGGTCTAGGAGGATCTCAGCACAGGGACCCCAGATCCAGAGGACGTGCTCAATTCCTGGCTCTTCTTTCTTGGTGGTAGGAGATACTCTCTCCTCTCTGCTCACTTCTTTCTTTTATATCTCAAAAGAGACTGACTCAAAATACAATATAATCCTGTAGATTGTGTCCTCCCTTATTAACATAACTGCCTCTAATCCTCCTAATTAACGTCATAGAGGTTAGGATTTACAACACATAGGATAATTACATTAGATCACAAAATGTGGGACAATCACACAATACTGGGAATCATGGCCTAGCCAAGTTGACACACATCTTGGGGGGACACAGTTTAATCCATAGCACCACTTAACAATGTTAAACCAATAGAGGGAACATTGCTTCAGTCCTTGGTCTTTTTCAGTGCAAGCAACGCATCTGTATACTTCTCCGTTAGGGTAAGCATAAATAAATAAATACTGGATATAATAAATAAAGAAAATAAATAATTCAGACAAAATTTTCCTCAAAATATATGTATGACCTCTTCTCCATTCCGCTTTCCTATTTTCTTCCTGGCAGAGACACATGTTGAAATTGTAGGCACGGTGAAAACCTGAGTCATCACCAATAAAACCCTTGGCACAAAAATATCAGCCCTTAAACAAATAGAAAACCCTACCTTGAATCATAGAAACTCTTGAGCATATCTGGCTTGATTTTTAGGACACCATCAGGATTGCAGGAAGACTCATTAACAGCTCTAATATGCAGGTGACACAATCTTGCTGCTGAAAATGAAGACAACTTGAAGCACCTACTGATGATGGTATAAGATTACAGCTTTCAGTATGGATTACCCGTGAACATGAAGAAGATGAAAATGCTCACAACCAGACCCATAAACATCATGATAAACTGTGAAGAAATTAAAGTTGTCAAAGATTTCATTCTACTTGGATCGACAACCAGCATGGAAGTGGTAGCCAAGAAATCAAATGACATATTTAATTGGCAAATCTGCTGCAAAAGACCTCTTTAAAATCTTAAAAAGCAGAGATTCAACTTTAATGAGTAAGGTGTGCCTGACCCAAGCCATAGTCTTTTCAATTGATTCATATGCATGCAAATGCTAGACAATGAAAAGGGAAGACAGAAGAAGAATGGATGCATCTGAATTTTGGTGTTGATGAAGAATACTGAATATACTGTGAAGTGCCAGAAGAATGAACAAATTAGTCTTGGAGGATAAATTATGGATAACGTCGTGAAGAATGAGAATTCCAGAACACTTAATTGTGCTCATGAGGAACCTGTACATAGACCAAAAGGCAGTTGTTTGAACAGACAAAGGGGATACTGCATGGTTTAAAGTCAGGAATGATGTGCATGAAGGTTGTATCCCTTCTCCATACTTATTCCATATGTATGCTGAGCAAATAATCTGAGAAGCTGGACTGTATGAATACGAATGGGGCATCAGGATTGGAGGAAGACCCTAACAACTTTCGTTATGCAGATAACACAACCTTGCTTGCTGAAAGTGACGAGGACTTGAAGCACATACTGGTGAAGATCAAAGACTACAGCCTTCAGTATGGATTACACCTCAACAAAGAAAACAAAAATCCTCACAACTGGACCAATAAGCAACATCGTGATAAACACAGAAAAGTTGTCAAGGATTTCATTTTATTTGGATCCACAATCAACACTCATGGAAGAAGCAGTCATAAAATCAAAAGACGCATTGCATTGGGAAAATCTGCTGCAAAAGACCTCTTTCAAGTGTTAAAAAGCAAAGATACAACTTTAAGGACAAAGGTGCACCTGACCCAAACCACAGTGTTTTCAATTGCCTCATACACATGCGAAAGCTGGACAATGAATAAGGAAGACTGAAGACACCTTTGAACTGTGGTTTTGGCAAGGAATATTGAATATACCATGGACTGCCAAAAGAATGAACAAATCTGTCATGGAAGAATTACAGCCAGAACATTCCTTATAAGCAAGGATGGCGAGACTACATCTCACATACTCTGGACATGTTATCAGGAAGGATCAGTGCCTGGAGAAGGACATCATGCTTGGTGAAGTAGAGGGCCAGTGAAAAAGAGGAAGACTCTCAACAAGACGGATTGACACAGTGGCTGCAACAATGGGCTCAAGCATAACAATGATTGTGAGGATGGCACAGGACCAGGCAGTGTTTTGTTCTGTTGTACACAGGGTTGCTGAGTCGGAACTGACTCAACTACACCTAACAACAACAACAATAATCTTTATGGAAGCAGACTGCCACATCTTTCTCCGGAGAATTAGCTGGTGGATTTAAACCTGCCTACCTTCCAGTTAGTGGCTGAGTACTTTACCCCTGGTGCCACCAGATCTCATTTCTTAGTATATCCATGTCCAGTAGTAAAAGGTAATGGAAACTGATAGCATTTATAGCCAAAGCAAGGAGCTCTGATAGCTCAATGGTTAAACACTCTACTGCTAACTGAAAGACTGGCAGTTAGAATCCACCCAGTGGCTCCATGAAGAAAAGACCTGGCAATCTGCTTCCATAAACATTAGAGCCTAGTAAACCCTATGGGGCAGTTCTGCTCTGTCACATGGGGTCACTATGAGTCGAAATCAACTCAACAGCACCTAACAACAACAAAAACATAGCCAAAGTACAGTTATTATTTTTGTCAGGAAGTTCAAACATGCTTAGAAAGTGTTTGTTATGGATTGAATTATGTCCCCTCAAAATGTGTGTTGTAAATCCTAACCTCTATGCCTGTAGTTATATTCCCGTTTGGGAATGGGTTGTCTTTGTTATGTTAATGAGATGGGATTACTGTAGTGTGTATCTTGATTCAATCTCTTTTGAGATATAAAAGAGATTAAATAAGCACTTGGAAAAGGAGGATGAGAATGATTGCATTACTTGAAGAATGTAATCAATGTCACTAAATTGTACATGTAGAATTTGTTGAACTGGTGTATGCTTTGCTATGTATGTACATTTTTAACAACAACAGCAAATAAACTTTTTTTTAAATTGTACTTCAGGTGAAGGTTTACAGAACAAATAGTTCCTCATTAAACAGTAGTACACATATTGTTTTATGACATTGGTTAACAACCTCATGACATATCAACCCTCTCCCTTCTCGACGCTTTTTTTTTTTTTTTTGGTGAAAATACACATAGCCAAAGATACACCATTTCAAAAATTTCTACATGCACAGTTCAGTGACATTGACTACGCTCTTCCAGTTGTGCTGCTATTCTCACTTTAGATAAGGTTTACAGAACAAAATAGTTTCTCATTAAACAGTTAGTACGCATGTTGCCCTATGACAGTGGTTAACAACCCCACTGCACGTCAACCCTGTCCTTACTCAGCCTTGGGTTCCCTATCACCAGCTTTCCTGTCCCCTTCTGCTTTCTAGTCCTTGTCCCTGGACTGCTGTGCCTCATTAGTCCCATTTTGAAAATAAACTATTTTTTAAAAAATCATATAGCATACAAGTAACAGAGACAGCCTAAGGGAATATGACTCCAAATCTCATATTCTTAACTATTCTTCTTTCATATGAGGAATGTGATGCACAACCCTCCGCTGATAATCATGTATCTAATTTTTTTTCAATTTTATAGCCCAAATCATATTTCATTTATTTATGTATTTTTGTTGTACTTTAGATAAAGGTTTATAGAGCAGATTATTTTCTCATTAACCAATTAACACACATATTATTTTGAGCTATTGGTTGCCAACCCCACAGCGTGTCAACACTCTCCCCTTCTCGACCTTGGGTTCCCCATTATCAGCTTTCCTGTCCCCTCCTGCCTTCTCATCCTTGCCCCTGGGCTGGTGTGCCCATTTAGCCTTGTTTTGTTTTATGGGCCTGTCTAATCTTTGGCTGAAGGGTGAATCTCAGGAGTGACTTCAGTACTGAGTTAAAAGGGTGTCCCGGAGCCATACTCTCGGGGTTTCTGTCAGGTTTCTGTTCCAGTCTCTGTCAGGCCAGTAAGTCTGGTCTTTTTTTGTGAGTTAGAATTTTATTCTACTTTATCTCCATCTCTGTCCAGGACCCTCTATTGTGATCCCTGTCAGAGAAGTCAGTGGTGGTAGCTAGGCACCATCTAGTTGTTCTGGACTCAGTCTGGTGGAGGCTGTGGTAGTTGTGGTCCATTAGTCCTTTGGACTAATCTTTCCCTTGTGTCTTTAGTTTTCTTCATTCTCCGTTGCTCTGAAGGGATGGGACAAGTGGAGTATCTTACATGGCCTCTCATAGGCTTTTAAGATCCCAGACGTTACTCACCAAAGTAGAATGTAGAACATTTTCTTTATAAACTATGTTATGCCAATTGAGCTAGATGTCCCACGAGACCATGGTCTCCAGCCCTCAGCCTAGTAACTCGGTCCCTCAGGGAGTTTGGATGTGTCTATGAAGCTTCCATGACCTTGCCTTGGTCAAGTTGTGCTGGCTTCCCAAGTATTGTGTACTCTTACCCTTCACCAAACTTATCATTTATCTATTGTCTGTTTAGTGTTTTTCCCTCCCCACCCCTCCCTTCCCTCATAATCATCAAAGACTGTTTCTTTTTGTGTGTAAACCTTTTCATGAGTTTTTATAGTAGTGGTCTCACACAATATTGGTCTTTCTGTGATTGACTTATTTCATTCAGCATAATGCCCTGCAGATTTACCCAAGTTGTGAGATGTTTTGAAAATTCATCATTGTTCTTTATCGTTGCATAGTATTCCATTGTGTGTATGTACCATAGTTTGTTTCTCCATTCATCTGTTGATGGGTACTTAGGTTATTTCCATATTTTTGCTATTGTGAATAATGCTGCAGTGAACATGGGTGTGCGTAAGTCTATTCGTACGACAGCTCTTATTTCTCTAGGATATATTCTTAGGAGTGGGATTGTCTCGATCGTATGGTATTTCTGTTTCTAGCTTTTTAAGGAAGAGCCATATCATTTTCCAAAATGGTTGTACCATTTCGCATTCCCACCAGCAGTGTATAAAAGTTCCAATCTCCCCACAGCCTCTCCAACATTTGCTATTTTCTCTTTTTTTGATTCGTGCCAGTAATGTCTGGGTGAGATTGTATTTCAGTGTAGTTTTGATTTGCATTTCTCTAATGGCTAGTGATCGTGAGCATTTCCTCATGTGTCTGTTAGCTGCCTAAATGTCTTCTTTGATGAAGTGTCTGTTCACATCCTTTGCCTATTTTTTAATTGGATTATTTGTCTTTTTGTTGTAGAGGTGTTGGATTTTCCTATAGATTTTAGAGATTAGACCTTCATCAGATTTGTCATACCCAAAAAATTTTTCCCAGTCTGTAGTTCTCTTTTTACTCTTTTGGTGAAGTCTTTTGATGAGCGTAAGTGTTTAATTTTTAGAAGATCCCGGTTATCTAGCTTATCTTTTGGTGTTTGAGCATCCTTAGTTATGCTTTGTATCCTGTTAATGCCATGTATTAGGGCCTCTAGCATTGACCCTATTTTTTCTTCTATGATCTTTATAGTTGTTGATTTTATACTTAGGTCTTTGATCCATTCTGAATTAGTTTTTGTGTATGGTGTGAGGTATGGCTCCTGTTTCATTTTTTTGCAGATGGACATCCAGCACCATTTATTTGCCAGTACCATTTGTTAAAAAGACTGTCTTTTCCCCGTTTGATGGACTTTGGGCCTTTGTAGAAGATCAGATAACCGTAGATGGATGGATTTACATCTGGGTTCTCAATACTATTGCATTGGTCAATGTGTCTCTTGTTGTACCAGTACCGGGCTGTTTTGACTACCATAGCTGTATAATGTGTTCTGAAGTCAGGTAATGTGAGTCCTCCTACCTTATTCTTCTTCTTCAATAGTACTTTACTTATCCAAGGCCTCTTTCCTTTCCATATACAGTCAATGATTAGTTTTTCGATCTCTTTAAAGAATGCTGTTGGCATTTGGATCAGGATTGCATTGTATCTGTAGATGGTTTTGGGTAGAATTGACATTATCACAATGTTGACTCTACCTATCCATGAGCATGGTATGCTTTTCCATTTATGTAGGTCTCTTGGTTTCTTACAGTAGTGTTTTGTAGTTTTCTTTGTACAGGTCTTTTACATCCCTGGTTAGATTTATTCCTAAGTATTTTATTTTTTTAGGGGATATTATAAATGGTATTGCTTTCCTGATTTCTTTTTCATAGTTCTCTTTATTGGTGTATGGGACTCTAACTGATTTTTGTATGTTTATTTTGTATCCCGCTACTCTGCTGAATCTACTAGTTTCAGTAGTTTTCTTGTGGAATTTTTTGAGTTCTTTATATATAGTATCATATCCGCAAATAGGGACAGTTTTATATCTTCCTTACCAATTTGGATGCCCTTTATTTCTTTTTCTTGCCTTATTGCTCTAGCTACAACTTCCAGCACAATGTTAAACAGGAGTGGTGATAAAGGACATCCTTGTCTTGTTCCTGTTCTCAAGGGGAATGTTTTCAGCCTCTCTAAATTAAGAGTCATCTTGGCTGTTCATTTTACATAGATGCCCTTTATTATACTGAGAAATTTCCGTTCTATGCCTATTTTTTTGAGAGTTTTTATCAGGAATGATGTTGGACTTAATTGAATGCCTTTTCTACATTGACTGAGATGATCATGTGATTCTTTTGTTTTATTTATGTGGTGGATTACATTGATGATTTTCTAATGTTCAACCATCCTTACGTCCTGGTCTGAATCCCACTTGGCCATGGTATATTATTTTTTGACATGATGCTGAGTTCTATTGGCTAGAATTTTGTTGAGAATTTTTGCATCTATATTCATGAGAAATATTGGTCTGTAATTTTCTGTTTTTGTAGTGTCTTGGCCTGGTTTTGTTATCAGGGTTATCCAAATTATATTTTAGACACTCCAGGACTCTTGCTAATCAGAATCAGGTAGTCTTACATAGTATCACACAGGGATTAATTACTTTAAACTGAAAAGAAGATCTTTTGCCACCACAGCTGATTAAATCCTGTTCTGAACGGTAGGCCCTAACCCTTGCTACACTGATAATTTCATTAACCCCTTTATGGTTTATTCCCTCAAGATGAGCATGACATGTAGATAATCTCTTTTTCAGAAAGGTCAGCCCTTCATCGCCCCCAAATCACAGACTCATCAGTTTCCTGAATAACCACTCCAAACTCCACAAACTTTCTCTCACAATCACAGAAACAGATCTTTCCATTGAATATGAGGGGAGGGCAGCCTTTAGACACAGGTAATTTTTTACTAAGGAGTTTGTATCAGTTAGGAATTATGTTAAGTTCCAAGAACAGAAATCCCCCGAAAATGGAGGCTTAAACAAATTTGGGATCTTATTTTTCTCAGGTAATGAATAATCTGGAAGTAGGAAGCCCAGGATGGGTATGGTGGTTCAAAATGGCATCAGGAACTTAGACTCCTTTAATATTTCTGTTCAGGCTTCCTTAAAGGGTGCCTGGTACCTTTTTGCCTCAAAATGGCTGCTGGAGTTCCAGCCATTGTGTCTGAGTTCCAGACAGGAAGAAGGGTAAGAACAAGGACAAAGCAATATGCTAGATGAATCAACACCTTTTTTAAGGAGCTTCTCTGGGATGCTCCACGTAACAACCTCCTCTTATATTTCACTAGCCAGAACCTGGGTGGCGCAAATGGTTAAGTGCTCTACTACTAGCCAAAAGGTTGACAATTTGAACCCACTCAGAGATGCCTCAGAAGGCAGGCCTGGTGATCTGCTTCCAAAAGATCATGGCCATGAAAACCCTGTGGAGCAGTTCTACTCTGACACACATGGGGTTGCCATGAGCCAGAATCAACTCAACAACAACTAATAACAACAACAAATCTGCAAGGGAGGCTGGGAAATCAGAGTTTTGGGGGTATTTTGTTTTTGTTGTTGTTTTTGTTTGTTAAGCTAGGCGTATTGCTTTTCCCACAAACGCGGGATTCTGGGAGAAGTAAGAGGATGTCAGAGAAATAACCAGCATCCTCTGCCATGATCTTCCTCTGGAAAATTCAGGATCTAGATTCTTCCTCTCTAGAAGCTACAGGTCCAGAATCCACAAGGGAAGGATCCTAATATAGTTCCAACGTGCTTGCTTTTCAGGAAAACAAGTAAGCTACAATACCTCCACTGCCCAAAGATGCTCTGTTTACTTAACAGAGAAATAAGTTAGGAACAACGTAAGTCCTGTCTGTGTTTTGTGATCTATCTTCTGTTTCTGAACAGACATTTATTGAGCATGTACTAGATGTTAGGGACTTTTTTTAGTGTCTTACATGCATCAACTCATCTAATCCTTACAACAACCCCATGAGATGGCTACTATTATTATCTACCACTACAGATAATGAAATGGAGGCACAGAGAGGTCAAGTAACTTGCTCAAAGATGCACAGCTTTAGTGGCTGTTATGGATTGAACTGTGTCCCCCAAAAATATGTGTTGTAAATTCTAACCCCTATATCTGTGGTTGGGGCCCTAGTGGCACAGTGGTTAAGCGTTTGGCTGCTAACCAAAAGGTTGGCAGTTTGAATCCACCAGCAGCTCCTTGGAAACCCTCTGAGGCAGGTCTACTCTGTCCTATAGGGTCGCTATGAGTCATAATTGACTCAACGGCAACAGGTTTGATTTTTTGGTTTTATATCTGTGGTTATAATCCCATTTGGGAATAGGGTCTTCTTTGTTATGTTAAGAGGCTATGTCAGTGTAGGGTGTGTTTTAAGCGTATCACCTTTAAGATATAAAAAGAGTAAAGAGGACAGAGGAGCAAGCAGAGATGGTGGAAGATAGATGCCACACCACACAAAGATTGCCAAGGAATCAAGGAACAAGAACCTTCCCCCAGAGCTGACAGCGAGAGAAAGCCTTCCCCTAGACCTGGTACCCTGAATTTAGACTTCTGTCCTCCTAAACTGAGTTGCCTATTGCATTGGGCAAATCTGCTGCAAAAGATCTCTTTAAAGTGTTAAAAAGCAAAGATGTTACTTTAAGGACTAAGGTAGGCCTGACCCAAGCCATGGTGTTTTCCCATATGCATGGGAAAGCTGGACAGTGAATAAGGAAGACTGAAGAAGAATCAATTCCTTTGAATTACAGTGTTGGCAAAGAATATTGAATGTACCACGGACTGCCAGAAGGACAAACAAATCTGTTTTGGAGGAAGTACAGCCAGAATGCTCCTTAGAAGCAAGGATGACAAGATTTCATCTCACATACTTTGGACATGTTACCAGGAGAGACCAGTCTCTGGAGAAGTACATCACGCTTGGTAAAGTAGAGGGTCAGCGAAAAACAGGAAGACCTTCAACCAGATGGATTGACACAGTGGCTACAACAATGGGCTCAAGCATAACGATGATTGTGAGGATGGCACAGGATGGGGCAGTGTTTTGTTCTATTGTACATAGGGTCACTACTAGTTGGAACTGACTCAATGGCACCTAACAACAACAACAAACTGTGAGAGAGGAGCCCTGCTGGCCCAGTGGTTAAGCGCAAGGCTGCTAACCTAAAGTTCAGTGGTTCAAACCCACCAGCCGCTCCACAGGAGAAAGATACGACCGTCAGCTTGTGCTTCCGTTTATAGATTACAGCCTTGGAAACCCTATGGGGCGGTTCTACTCTGTCTTATAGCGTCTCTATACGTTGAAATCAACTTGACGGCAACGGGTACAGTATAAACCATGAGAAAATAAATTTATTTGTTAAAGCCACCCATTTGTGATATTTCTGTTACAGCAGCGCTACATAGCTAAAACACTGGCAAAGCTGGAAGTCAAATCCATCAAGTAAGCTCCAAAGCCACTGTTTTTAACCATTAACTGTAAATAGAAAGGAAGGGGTGATGATTCAAGTAGCAAACCTTAGTCTGGGTCCTGGACCCAAAGTACCCCATCAAACCCAGATTCTTATAATACTGAAAGAATCAGAATGAGTAGAAGCCAACTTTTGACAGCTCAGATTATCCTCTTAAAGGTTGTCGTCTCATGCTAATCAGAAATGCCAGTCAGGGATTATGCATATCCTTGCTTAATAAAAGTGAGAAAAGCAAATAATGATTACTTGATAGGTTGGGAGACAAATTATTTCCAAAGATGGAATCTTTAATGGAGACATTACGGAAGAAGTGCCTCCTGCTTAAAAGGTTAAGGAAGACTAGTATAATTTTTTAACTGAGCACCAAATAAAAGTGAAAATCAAATTGTGAATATTCCATTCCATTCAGCAAGTATTTATGGAGCACTTACTGTATACAAGAACCTGTAACATCGTGGAGGCTGAGAAAATGAACATAGTCTCTTTCCTTAAAGCATCATAATCTAGTGGAAAAGAGGAACATATTCCAAACAACTCATGTGCAAGCAGAACCATCTCGGCCCCAATTCTGAGAGTCTCAGAGATACAGGCTTTAAAAGTGATTTAGTCCACTTTCCTCCAGTTGAACGAACACCCTCACCTGCATTCCCAGGGAGTGTGTTTTCTTTCAAAAGCAAGTAGAGCTAGAAGTCTGACATTGCAGCCGACTTTGGCAAAGCTAGACTGGCAGGGCTGGTCAGAATAAGACGAGCCTCTTTCTGAGAGGGATTGAGAACAGCAGACAGACAGAGACAGGCTCCGTCTGGGTCTCAGGCTTGTGCGTCCCGTGGGGAGGAGGGAGGCTTTGGTCCTGCACCAGGCCTGCAGGCTTGGATAAGAAGCATCGCTCCTAAGAAACGAGAGGATTAACATTTTTAATGTGGTGGAATGATTAAGAAGCGCACCCCGGATCAGCCGCAGGTGACCAGGACATTCTTTAAAGGCGATGCACCTTTGCCAGGCTCCCCCATGTCTCTTCTTCTTCAGGTCGTCATTGCTGCAAACAAGCAAGTATACATTTTTAAACAGGTCAGGGCTGATTCAGGACTTGGTATAAGAGAAAGCCAATCTGTTCTACCTTGTAAAACTACCAGGCAGAGCAGGGAATCTGACTTTGAAAGGCAGACATACTTTAGCCGTGATTACAGCTTCATTGAATTTTAAATTCAAAGCTTTGCCCTCAAACTAGGATTTTGATTATCCTGCCAAGATCTTACATAGAGTTGCTAGTTTTGTTAAATTCAGCTATTACAGCTGTTACAAGATACAGTACTTTGCTGAATATAGGGGAGAGTCAGGAATTAGAAATGGAGGGGGAAACTAACCTTGTCCTTTAATCTAATTTAGGGCTTCCCTGGGTGGCGAAAATGGTTTGAGTTTGGCTACTAACGGAAAGGTTGGCAGTTCAAACTCACCCAGCAGTGCCATGGAAGAAAGGCCTGGTGATCTGCTTCCTTAAGATTGCAGCCGAGAAAACCATACGGAGCTCAGTTCTACTGTGTAACACATGGGGTTGCCGTGAGTTGGAACTGACTTGATGGCAACAGGTTTTTTGTTTTTGTTTTTAATTTAATCTCACTTAGAAAAGCTTTCTCATTCATTCATTCATTCAACAAGTATTTATTAAGCACCTCCACGTGCTAGGTTCAGAGTATAACACTGACTACGAGAACTGATACTTGCCCTTGAGGAACATGCACCCTATTGGATGAGAAACAAGTGAGCAGTCAGCTACAGCTCAGATGACAGGAGCTATGATGTGTCTGCACAGAATCTTAAAAATGCATTGAAGGGCTAGATGCTGTATAGCAGAGAGTGAGGTTCAGGGGAAGATCACGGAAGGCTTCTTGGAAGTGGCAATTATGAGACCGGAAGTATCAACCTTCGGAAGCATTCAACCCACACTTTAATCTTCACTTCAAACCAATAGACCAAGTTATGTGCTCATGTACTCAACTGGACAATAAAAGCATACGCAATATTAGTAATCAAAAACCCAGCTCATGGGCAAATTCACTTTCAAAGCAAAGATAAAATGAAAAATCAACCCAGCCTGACACACAACAAAATAAAGTTTCATATTAGGAGATGAGGAAAGCCTAAAATCAGCGGTCTCTTGTAGTATAATAGTAACTTTAACGTTGAACACTAGATGGTGCTCTTCGCACGGTTTGCTTTGACATCTTTTAGGAAACAGCCAGCCAGTGACGGTTCGTTCACTCCTTTCCTAGTTGGGGGCGGGTGCGGGGAGGGGGGAGAGCGGGAAGTGCGCGGAGAAGAAGAAACGAGCGCTGAAAACATCTATCATGAAATTGATCTTATAGGTAGGAATAATACCTTTTGTTGTATCCTTTCCCTACAATGATCGATAAGTTTATCTTACGTTAACAGTAAATGTTTTCTTGTAGGAAATCACGTCATCCTTGCAGTAACAAGGTGGAACCACTAGAGGGACAAATTCTCCCGGGCTTCTTTCAGCCAAGCTGTTTGGTCAAGGTAGCAACAGCTTCTGGATGTCGAAGCCAGGAGTTCTGTGCTCCAGAGTCCCTGAGGCAACCTTGACCCATCATTCAACTTCGTAGCCTCTAAGAAGAAGGCTTCAACTTCAGAAGTTGTTGGAAAACCTTCAACACCCAAATCACCAAGGCTGGGCTTTGGTACAGAATGCCTGGCTCTCCCTCAACTAAGTAGAAAATACTGCATTAGAGGATTAAGGGATACTATGCAAAGCACGTTAAGCTCCTTGAGTAAAAGGAATTATGAGAATACCAGATATTAGCACTAAGTTCCAAAGACAACGAAGATAAGGGAGACCTAACCGCTTGCAACTATTCTCATAAAATAGCAGGGATTATATTATATAGCACATGGCTGTTGTTAGCTGCTGTCAAGTCAGCACCTGACAGTTGAGTGGTGGCTGTGCTTAAAGTACATCTGCCGGGAATCGAGCCTAGGTCTCCCCAACGGAAGGGGAGAGTTCTACCGCTGAACCACCGCTGCCCTCTGTAGCACAGGCAGAAAAGAAAAAAAGGAACTCATTCCATTGAAAGTGTTCTGGGCAAACAGATATGTTATAGGGAGTGGGGTGTAGATATCACTTATTGTTTTTTAAAAGAATGGATACTCTTTTAATGTTGCAAACTAGAAGTCAATTAATACAAGACACTAGAAAGGGAATCCACCGTCCGTCTGTCAGTTTGTCATACTGTGGTGGCGTGTGTGTTGCTATGATGCTGGAAGCTATGCCACTGGTATTTTAAATACCAGCAGAGTCACCCATGGTGAACAGGTTTCAGTGAAGCTTCCAGACTAAGGCAGACTAGGAAAAAAGACCTTCCAATCTACTTCTGAAACTAGCCAATGAAAACCTTATGGATCACAATAGAATTGTCCAATATAGTGCTGGAAGATGAGCCTCCTAGCTTGGAAGTCACTCAAAATACACAGTGGCCCCAATAGTGTATTCAAACATACCAATGATCATGAAGATGGCACAGGACCCAGTAAATTTTTGGGCTTTTTGTTTTGTTTTGTTTTTGTGGCTGTATTCCAATAAAGCTTTATTTACAAACACAGATGGCAGGCCCATGGACTGTAGTTTGCCAGTCCCTGTTCTGCAGAAATGAAAATGAATCAACTAGTATGACACATATTAATATGGTTGAACCCTACCAATATGAGGTTGAGTGAAAAAATAAGTTGTGGGATGTATATATATATGATACCATTTACACAAAGTTTTTAAAAATAATATTTTATTGTGTTTTAGGTGAAAGTTTACACAGCAAATTCGGTTCCCCTTTAACAATTTTTACACAAATTGTTCCATGCTATTGGTTACAATGTTTACAATGTGTCAGTATTCTCATTATTTCCATTCTGTTTATTCTGTTTCCATTGATCTAGCTTCCCTTCCCCTCCTTGCCTTTTCATTTTTGCTTTTGGGTAGGTAACTATTGACCATTTGGTCTCATATAGTTAACTGTTTAAGGGAGCACATTATTCACAAGTGATATTGTTTATTTTGTAAGCCAATCTATTATGTGGCTGAAAGGTGACCTGCAGAAACAGCTTCAATTCCAAGTTCAAAGGTTATCTTAGGGCAATAGTTTGGGGGGTTCCCCTAGTCTCTATCAGTCCAGTAGGTTTGGCCTTTTTTAGAAATTTGAGTTTTGTTCTACATTTTTCTCCCATTTTATCCAGGACCTTCTATTGTGTTCCTGGTCAGAATGGTCAGTAATAGTAGTTGGGCACCATCTAGTTCTTCTGATGTAAGATTTGAAGAGGTTGTGGTTTGTGTGGGCTTTTAGTCCCGTGGACTAGTTTCTTCTTTGAGCCTTCGATTTCCTTCGTTCTCTTTTGCTCCATATGAGTAGAGACCAATAGTTGTATCTTAGATGGATGCTCACAAGCTTTTAAGACCCCAGATGCTACTCTCCAAAGTAGGATATAGAACATTGTCTTTGTGAACTATGTTATGCCAATTGACTAAGTTGTCCCTGAGATTATGGTCCCAAGCCCCTTGAAACCAATCTTTGGAGTTGTTTGGATATGTGTAGGAAAGCTTATGTAACTGTGTGCCCTGTATGTGGTTTTTTATGTATGTGGATATATATGCAAAACGCACAATCATGTGTATAACTATGCCTACAGATATACCTATACATGCATGTGCATTTACTCATATATGCCTTCCTATACACATATACGCATCCGTATCTACTTACATGCCCACACACATGTTTTTGGTTGTTTTTACTGTTTTTACAAAATTGTATACGTTGTAGCATTTACCGAAATTGTCGCTTTTTCTCCTGTACTTCTTAGTGTCTTTATTTACCTGTAGTCAAGTTATGCTGACTTCACCCATATTTGGGATTGCCTTTCCCATCAGCAAAAGTAACAAGTGCCTACTATCTAGAAAGTGATTCCCCCTCACTCTCCCTCCCATCCGTGGTAATCATCAAAGAACTGCTTTCTGCATGAATGTCTATCCTTGACTTTTTATAATAATGGGACCATACAATATTTGTCTTTCTGTGATTGACTTTTTTCACTTAGCATCATGTCTTTCAGATTCATCCATGTTATAAGATTTTTGCAGACTCCTCATTATTCTCTATAGTTACGTAGTATTCCCCTGAAATATGTACCAGAATTTGTTTATCCATTCATCTGTTGATGGGCACTTAGGTCGTTTCCTACTTTTTGCTATTGTGAATAATGCTGCAGTGAACATAGACATGCACATGTCTATCCATGTCACTGCTTTTATACTCTAGGAAATATACCTAGGAGTGAGATTGCTGGATCACAAGGTATTTCTAGTTCTAGCTTTTTGAAGAAGTGCCATACTGTTTGCCGTAGTGGTTGTACCATTTTACAATCCCACCAGCAATGTATAAGAGTTCTGTCATGGATTGAATTGTGCCCCCCAGAAATATCTGTCAACTTGACTATGCCACAATTCCCAGTATTGTGTGATTGTCCACCATTTTGTCATCCAGTGTGATTTTCCTATGTGTTGTTAATACTATCACCATGATATTAATGAGATGGATTATCGGCAGTTATATTGATGAGACCAAGATTAGATTGTGTCTTAAGCCAATATCTTTTGAGATATAAAAGAGAGAAGTGAGCAGAGAGACAAGGGGACCTCATTACCACCAAGAAAGCAGTCCCGGGAGCAGAGCATGTCCTTTGGACTCAGGGTTCCTGTGCAGAGAAGCTCCTAGTCCAGGGGAAGATTGATGACAAGGACCTTCCTCCAGAGCCAACAGTGAAAGCCTTCCCCTGGAGATGATGCCCTGAATTTGGACCTCTAGTCTACTAGACAGTGAGAGAATAAACTTCTGCTTGATAAAGTCATCCATTTGTGGTATTTCTGTTGCAGCAGCACTAGATAACTAAGACAAGTTCCAATCCCCCTACAACCTTGCCAGCATTTTTTGTTTTCTGTATTTTTGATCATTGCCATTTTTGCAGGGGTGAGATGGTATCTCATTGTGGTGTTGATTTGCATCTCTCTAAAGGTTAATGATCACAAGCAATCTTTCCATGTATTTGTTGGCTGCCTGAATGTCCTCTTTTGTGAAGTGTCTGTTCATGTCCTTTGCCCATTTTTTGATGGGATTGTTTGTCTTTTTGTTGTTGAGTTGTTGAAGTTTTCTATATATTTTAGAGATTAGACCCTTATCAGATATGTTGTTGCCAAAGATTTTTTTCCCAGTCTTTGGGTTCTCTTTTTACTGTCTTGGTAAACTCTTTTGATGAGCATAAGTATTTAATTTTTAGGAGGTCCCAGTTATCTAATTTATCTTCTGTCATTTGTGCATTTTTAGTTTTATTTGATAGACTATGCTGAAAATTAGGTCCCCTAGTTTTGACCCTATGTTATCTTCCAGGAACGTTTTTGCTTTAACATTTAGTTCTTTGATCCATTTTGAGTTAGTTTTTGTGCATGGTGTGAGGTATGGATTCTGACTAATTTTTCTGCATATGGATATGAAGTTTTGCCAGCACTATTTTTAGAGACTGTTTCTTCCCCCACTGAATGGACTTTGATCAGCTGTCCATAGATAGATGTATTTACTTCTGGGTTCGCAATTCTATTTCATTGGTCTATGCGTCCCTGGTGGCTAAGTAGCTAAGAGCTCAGCTGCTAACCAAAAGGTCAGCCGTTCAAATCCACCAGCTGCTTCTTGGAAACACTATGGGGCAGTTCTACTCTGTCCCATAGGGTTGCTACAAGTCAGAATCGACGGCAACAGGTTGCTTTTTTTGGTTTTATAGTAAATTTTGAGATTGGGAATTGTAAGACCTCCTACTTTTTTCATCTTCTTCCTTTTCATATAAAGTTGGAGATTAGTTTTTCCATTTCATTAAAGAATGTTGTTGGGATCTGAATGAAGATTGTTTTATATCTATAGATTGCTTTTGGTAGTGTTGACATTTTCACAGTGTTAAGTCTTTCAATCCATAAATATGAAACGTTTTTCCATTTATGTAGATCTCTTTTAGTTTCTTGCAGTAGTGTTTCGTAGTTTTCCTTGTGTAAGTCTTTTACATCCCTGGTTAGGTTTGTTCCTAGGTATTTTATCCTTTTGGGGGCTATTGTAAATGGTATTGATTTATTGATATCTTTTTTAGAGTCCTCTGTGTTAGTGCAGAGGAACTGAACTGATTTTTGTGTGCTGATCTTGTACCCTGCCACTTTGCTGAATCCTTCTATTAGTTCCAGTAAGTTTTTTGTGGAGTGTCTGGGATTTTCTATGTATAGAATCATATCTGCGAATGAGGATAGTTTTACTTCTTCCTTTCCAATTTGTGTCTTTGTGTCTCTTCTAGGCAACATATTGATTTTTTTTTTTAATTTAATCCATGTTGCCACTCTTTGTCTCTTGACTGGTGTACTTAATCCATTTACATTCAGTGTGATTATAGTGGTCATTAGGTGCCGTCGAGTCAGTTCCAACACATAGTGACTCTATAGGACAGAGTAGAACTGCCCCATAGGGTTTCTAAAGAGCAGCTGGTGGATTAGAACTGCTGACATTTTGGTTAGCAGCCAAGCTTTTAACCACTGTGCCACCAGGACTCCAAATTGTGATTATAGATAGGTATGGATTTACTGCTGCCATTTTGTTATGTGCTTTTTTTTTTAATGTTGTTAATGGTTTCTTTGTTCTAATTAACTTTCTCTGCTGAGTTTTTTTATTTGTTTGTTCTGTTTATGGATTTTTGTTTCATTATTGTTGACTTTGTGTTTAACTAAGTCTTTTCGATTTTCTTCTTTATTTCAGTGAGTAGATTTATTAATTTTCTTTGTGGTTACTCTGAAATTTACCTTTATCTTCCTAAGTTTAAAACAGTCTGTTATATCTTGATATCACCTTGACTTCCTCTCCATATGAAAGTTCTGTAACTATACCATTTATTCCCCCTTTTTGTTTTGAAGTTGTCATCATTTACAGATTGACATCTCTGGTTCCCTGTTTTCAGTTTTGCAACTTTATTTTACTTTTGTGAATTCTTTATCTGGGTTGGTATCTGAGTGATGCTGTCATGTGTCTTAATCTCTGGTTGTTTAATGTTGTTGGTTCTCTGTCTGAAGGACTCCCTTTAATGTTTCTTGTAAGGTTGGTCTGGTTTTTAAAAATTCCCTTAATTCAGTTTTGCTGGATATCTGATTCTTAGTTAGCAATTCCTTTCTTTCAGTTTTTTATATATGTCATCCCATTGCCTTCCTGCATGGTTTCTGCTGAGAAATCAGCACTTATTCTTATTGGTGCTCCTGTGAAGATGATATTTTGTTTTTTATGAGCTGCCCTCAGAATTCTTTCTTTGTCTTTGTTTTTGGAAAGTTTAATTATAATATGTCTTGGTGACTTTCTTTTGGGATCTATCCTATATGGGGTTTGTTGAGCTTCTTGGATGGAAACTTTCTCATCTTTCATGATATTAGGGACATTTTCTGCCAATAAATGTTCAAAAATTATCTCTGTGCTTTTGTTCCCTTCCTCTTCTGGAATTCCTATTATGTATAAATTATTTCTCTTGATAGTATCTCACATAACTCTTAGGCTTTCTCATTTTTCTTCTTTTTTCTGATTGTTTCTCAAACAAATTCGTATCAAGGGATTTGTCCTCACTTTGCTGAGTCTTTCTTCCATTGAGTCAATTCTACTTCTGTCCTTCTATTGAGTTATTTAATTCTGATACTTTATTGTTAATCTTCTGAATTTCTAGTTGTTGTTTTCGTATGGTTTCTAATTGTCTGTTTATTTTGTCAATTTGTTCTTATATTGTTTTCCTGCATTCTTTTAGAGTTTGGTCTGTGTTTTCCTTGATCTCTTTGAGGATCCTATATATGTCTTTTGAATTCCTTATCAGGTTGTTCTATTACCATTTCTTCCTCAGGAAGGTTTTCTTCTCCTTTATTTTGCTCACTTGTTTGAGTCATCTTATCCTGTTTCTTCATATGATTTGTTATTGTCTGCTGTCTCTGAGGCATTACGATGTTAATTTATTTATTTATGTATTTCTTTATTGATTGTATATATGTTTGTTTTGTGCTGATTTATTTTTATTTGTTTTGATGTACCCAAAGATTTGTTTCTTCTTTTTCTCTTTAGAATAACTTTCTTCCTTTGTATTATTTTAATTGTTGTTTTGTGGTTCTGATCTATGTGTGACTTTGGTGATGTCTGTTGGCTGTATGGTAGGTCTCACATATATGCAAGTCCTCTGTGGTTAAGCTTGTATATTTTCCCTTACTGGACTGAGTGGAGGTGGGAGAACAGGTTCTTCCCCTGATATTGGGTGACACATGTTGCATGGTCAGGGTCCTTCCACATCCTTTGTGGTACTGTGAGGTCCTTCCGGATTAGTGCTAGCAGTTAGTGTGTTCTCTGGAGGTCAGGGCAGGACGTCTCCGTATCTGCTGTGAGGGAGTGCTACCCAAATTGATGGGGTAGGCCTGCTGTACATGCAAAAATTGGCATCTCAACAGGTGGCGGGGTATCAAGGGGTTTCAGTGCAAGTGCAGATGGCCTGCAAGAACTGTTTGGGTGTGGAATGTGTGATATTTCAGCTGGGCAGGCCTTGGATGAGGGCGCTAGGCTCTCCTGCTCGTTGTTTGGCAGAGATGCAGATGGTGCCTGTCAGGATGTGACTAGTGTTGCTGATGAGGTGATGCATCTGTCTGGCTGGTCACTGAGGCATGGGGGCAGGGAGCATTCCTGCTGATTGCTGGGTGTGTGCATACCACTGGTTGCAGGGTGGTCATGGCAAGGGTGCACGGGTCATCGGTCACTGGGTGGGTGGCACAGGAACTCACACCACTGGTCACCAGGCAGGCAGGGAGGTGTGGGATGGATGGAGCAGGCACGAGCCTCTGGTCGCAGGTCTGATGGTATGGGAGGGCATGCTGCAGATCATCAGGTGTGGGGGAGAAGGAGCCCACCGCTGGTCGCTGGGAGGGCAGGGTGGGGAGGTGAGGGGAATGTCTTCCTCCAGTTTCTGGTGTGGGCACTGGTGTACTCCCCACAGAGTACAGCTAGCATTTAGGACCTAGCCCCAACCAAATGCAAGGGAGGGGGCTGTCCAGAGTCTAGACAGGTAGAGGATCTGTAGCTGCCACTCCAAGGATCTCTGCCAGCACCACCTGCTCAAATGGTCAAGGACTGCTACTGGTAGTTCTGTCCCTATTTTCTGGCTCCCTCCCTGCTCTATGGTCGCCTGGATCCCTAGGGCTCTCACCTGCATTCCTATAGTTTTCCTCCTTAAATTCAAACAATTTTCTGCTCATCTTACTTCACTCCAGGTTTGTCTACACAGTATCTCTGTCTCCTATTGGGGATTCCATGAAGTTGTCTTCCTGTGTTCCTCATGCAGAAATGCTGCTCACTTTGTCTCAAGATGGCCACGCTGCACAGGGCTGGCTGGCAGGTGCCTATAGTCCGTAAGTATCCTTGTTCACTGTTTTCTTTCATTCAGTTTCTCCTTCTCTTCAGTGTTCGATCTAATTCTTTTTCCATTTGCTCTTCTTGATTCCTAGATTGTCATCGGTATCTGTTTCACTTGGTTTCTCAGTTCTTTGCTGTAGAGGGACAGCATGGTGTGTGTGACTAAGCTGTCATCTTGTTTTGTTGTACATGGGGTCACCATGAGTCAGAGCCACCTTGATGGCAGCTAACAACAACAAAAAGAAAGAGAATAAAAAAGGATAAAATCATCTATCCCTGAAAACGTTTTAGGCAAACAATTCGATTATATCTGATTTCCAAACATTGGACTCGTATACAAGTCCAAATCAGTGGCAAAGTTTTCATCGCTCTGTAATGAAAAGGGAAATATAAGGACATTGTAAAACTTTTTCAAAAAGCTTTCCAAGGCTGTGATCTTTATGGAAGCAGACGGCCACATCTTTCTCCTGCCAAGTGTCTGGTGGGTTGGAACCACTGACTTTTTGGTTAGCAGCAGAGCGATTTAACCACTGCACCACCAGGACTCCTTTATATTGAATTTAAAGACTCTTTTATTCTTAGATTAGATCTTTCTAAAATTAAAAGTAAAAAAAAGCATTTCTTCTATGAAGTGGTCATTATAGAAGTGTTCGTGTGTTGCTTTGCTCTGTTGTTGTTTGTCTTTGTTTGATGAACTATATGTTAACTTCGTTATATAGGTTCCGAAATATATTTTTTGAAAATATTACTGGTCTATGAAACCCAGAAGACTGGGAACTACTATATCAACAATGCATTTCAGTGTCAGCCAGATGTTATTCATTCATTTATTCAACAAATATTTGTTGAGCCCCTCCTGTGGTCCAGGCCCTGTATTAGGACATGGGTGGGAGGCCATGAGCAAAAGTGACATGGATCCACCCTCAGAGAACTCACCTAGCAGGAATGTACGAGTTGCTGAAGAGCCTTGAAGTCCATTATGCAAACAGAAGGTTCTTCTTAAGGATGTTGATGCATTAGGTTTGATGCATTAACAGCTCGTGTAAAATTTAGCTGTATATTTTTTAAAAGCTCATTTGGCATGAACAGTGTCTTTCATTCCTGTAAAAGTCAAAAAAGTGAATGTCTGTTACTATTCAGTTTCTTAGAAAATACATATCCATTCCCCACTGTTGTTCCCCACCTCTGTTCAAGGCACTGGGCCTTCTCTGTACATGTTGTTGCTTGTTGCCATTGAGTCAGCTTCAACTCATGGTGACTTGTGTATAACAGAATGAAATGTTGCCTGGTTCTGTGCCATCTTCATGATCATTGGTATGTTTGAGTCCCTTGTTGCAGCTATTATGTAGCGCCTTCCAAACTAGGGTACTTATCTTCCAGGACTGTATCGGACAATATTCTATGGTGATTCACAGAGTTTTCATTGCCTAATTTTCAGAAGTAGATCACTAACCCTTCTTCCTAGTCCGTCTTAATCTGGAAGCGCCACTGACATCCATCCACCGTGGGTGACCCGGCTGATCTTTGAAATACCAGTGGCGTAGCTTCCAGCATCATAGCAACACACAGACCACCACAGTACAACAAACTGACAGACTGGTGGTGATTCTGGTACGTAGTATGCAGTAAAAGGAATCATCCTGAAAGACAGAACTCCAGAAGTTGGTATATTTAGTGTCTCATATCTAACCTAAAGAGGTAGACTAGGAAGGACCAGGCAGGGGCAAGGTAAATTATTTCTCACCCCGCCAAGGAAGGAAGAACAGCCTTCTTTCAGGGATCCATGGTGCTTGTTCTTCTTCCCCATGTGTGTGGACATCCCTTATGGATGGATAGATAGCTGCTTGCCTTGCTTTCCAGTGTGACGTTTACATACTCTTGGGATCATTGGGTTATATTTGGAGCTCATCCTGGCTACTGTCTGTGTTTCCAATCTTTAACAGTCGAATCAGCAGGAGGATTTTAGGTAGGGAAGATTAATAAAACCTGACAGCACTTGAGCTGGTTTCCATAGTGACATGCTGAGCGCTTACTGGTCCTTAAAGACCAGCAACATTAATAATTAAAATAAATTATTACGAGGTTGCCTGGCCTAGAGTACAGGGATCTGAGATGGGAATTTTTTAAAAAGCCTCTGCTCCTGGAATGAAATTGATAGATGCAGAGAAAAGGAGGCTAGAAATAATATCTGGGTGTAGTTTTATTTATAGAAAAATCAAAACGTACAGAGATTGGCTGTAAGTATTTCTACATCAGAGAATTGCTTCAATACATTACCTGGAGCTTTGCTTTACAGGATTTTTATGTCCTTTAGGGCAGTATTTCAGTACATGTACACTCTCATTAGGGGAAAATTGTAGTTTAGTGGTAGAATTCTCACGTTTCATGTGGAAGACCCAATGCACCTCATGCGCAGAAACCACCCATCTGTCAGTGGAGGCTTGCGTGTTGCTATAATGCTGAACAGGTTTCAGCAGAGCTTCCAGATTAAGACAGAGTCAGAGGAAAGGCCTGGTGATCTACTTCTGAAAATCAGCCAGTGAAAACCCTATGGATCACAATCCTCCAGTCTGCAACCAATGATGGGGATGGCACAGGACCAGACACCCGCGTTTTGTTCCGTTGTGCACGTGGTTGTCATGAGTCGTGGGCTGACTCCATAGCAGCTAGCAACACCCTTATTATTTTTTTCCTGTGAATTGATTTCTCATAACTATGCACCTCTGTTCCTTACTTTACACTTTGAATGTACTTTGAATTATTGTTTCTACAATACACTCTTCAGCCCAAATATATCTGGTGATTTTGGGCACCTTTACACCAGTGTGGGCTTCAGCAGCCATGAAAAACGAATGTTTTTGCTGCTACACAGCATCCAAGGACTTGGTCCAGAAGTGTGTTTCCGTATCCCTCACCACCCTCTGCCAGATCCTCATGGCTAAACTTTACCCACATCTCTATTTCTGACTGTGCAGAAGTCATTCTGCTTTTGACATCTGATTAATTAAATAGCATCCCAAGCTTCACCCGTTTACCTCTGATTGTGCGATCTCCGCACTCCCCTTCTGGCTGGATTCTTCTGTGAGTGCATCTCTTTCAATTATTTCTTCAACAAGTAATTCCTAGTTCTTTCCAAAGGTCAGCCGTGTACGGGAAGGCTTTGGACCACACTTTTTGAGGACCACCCTTAAGACAGCTTTGCCAGACTCAGCCTGGTGCAGCAAGAGCATCTGGACAAGAGTCACCCCCAGCCTCGCCTCCTTCCTGCCTTTCTCTCTTCCTCCTCCATTCCTTCCTTTGTAAATTCAACATGGGATCTCAAAATCACATTCCCCAGTTCCCATGGCTTTAAAAATTATTTATATGCTGATGACTCCTAAATGTACATATGTAGCCTAAATCTTTCCCAGACCTCCAGACTTGCATATCCAACTTACTTGTCATTATCGATGCCTGAATGTCTGCTGGGGATCTCAAACTTAACCTGCCCAAAATGGAACTTTTGATTTCCCTCCTCTCCCAATAATTGAACCTACTATGGTGTCTCTAAGGAGCCCTGGTGCACGAAGGTTAAGTACTCAGCTGCTACCCAAAAGGTTGGCAGTTCAAACCCACCAGCAGCTCCTCTGGAGAAAGACCTGGTGAACTGCTTCCATAAAGATTACAGCTCAGGTCTGACCGGGATCACAACAGAGGGTCCCTAGACAGAGCTGGAGAAAAATGTAGAACAAAATTCTAGCTCACAAAAAAAGACCAGATTTACTGGCCTGACAGAGACTGGAGAAACCCTGAGAGTATGGCCCCCAGACATCATTTTAGCTCAGTAATGAAGTCACCCCCGAGGTTCACCATTCAGCCAAAGATTAGACAGCTCCGTAAAACAAAACAAGACTAATGGGGCACAACAGTCCAGGGACAAGGAGTAGAAGGCAGGAGGGGACAAGAAAGCTGGTAATAGGGAAACCAAGGTTGAGAAGGGGCGGTGTTGACATGTCATGGGGTTGTTAACCATTTTCATAAAACAAGATGTGTACTAACTGTATAATGAGAAACTATTTGTTCTGTAAACCTTCATCTAAAGTACAATAAAAAAAAAAAAAAAAGATCAGCAGGCAAGACCACAGGTAAGCTGCTACTTCAAGTCCCAAGAACCAGAGGTCAGATGAACAGGAGCCAGCTGCAGGATCCAGAGTGAGCAAAAGCCCATGAGCCTTGCCAGAATGTCCACTTATATTTAGTGCAGGCCATACACCCAAGGAAACTCCCTTTCAACTGACTGACTACTCACAGCAGATCTCATCATGGAGGTGAGCACATGCTATCAGATCTCATCATGGAAGTGATCACAACATCCTAAGACTGTCAAACTACATCATAACTGCCAAACCACTGAGAATCACGGCCCAGTCAAGTTAACACACAATCTTAACCAACACAACACCCATTAAGTGATTCTGCTCACTAGATAAACCTTTTTTAAAAATCCCAATTTTTAAGATAAAAAATAAAAGTAATTTGTCAGGAATTTAGTCTATAGACACAGCTAAGATTCTTTTATCACTTACAGCTCTTCAAATTATATGTGAGAAGTTTATTGCTGTTATGATAACATGGCCTCCAACTGAAAATAAAGGTGATATTCATTCCCTGAATGTCTGTTGTTGCAACTCTACTCACAAAATACTTTTCACAGCCCTTACTTCCATTCTTCTGCTTTTGGAGATTCTTCCTTGTCAATGTCCAAGCATTACCTCCCATAGTGATCTCTAAATAGCAACAATAAAAGGCTTTTTCTTCAAAAAAAAAAAAAATATATATATATATAGATTACAGCCTAGGAAACCTTATGGGGCAGTTCTACTCTGTCACATGGGGTCATTATGAGTCAAAATTGATTCGACAGCACCTAACAACAATGGTGTCTCTAACTCAGTAAATGACTCCATCATTCACCCAGCTGCTCAAACCAAAATTCTAGGAGTCATCTTTGATTTCTCTCTTTCTGTCACCCTCACATTCAAACCTGCAATGAGATGTTAGCTTTCCCTTCAAAATGAATCCCAAATATGTTCACTTTTGTAGCCTCCACAGCTATTACCCTAGTCTAAGTCACTGTCACCTCTCACCTGGACCCCTGTAATTGCCTCCTTACTGGTTTCCTTACTTCCATTATTGTGTGCTCCCCCCAATCTAGTTACCTCCCCAAAGATCTTTCTTAAACAAAGGAAATAATATTGTTCTACTCAAAATCTTCCACTGATTTCTCATCACAGTTAAATCCAAACCCCTTTTGCATAGCCTGTAAGAAAGGTGGTCATATAATTTATCTACCCAAATCAGGTGCTTTTGAGACTAAAAGGGGGGCTCTATTAGTAATTAGGAGCCTTAGTGGCACTGTGGTTAAGAATTTGGCTGCTGACCTAAAAGGTCAGCAGTTTGAATCCACCAGCCATTCCTTGGAAACCCTATGGGGCAGTTCTATTATCCTGTAGGGTTGCTATGAGTTGAATCAACTCAACGGCAACAGGTATTAGTAATTAGGAGCCCTGGTAGTGTAGTGGTTAAGAGCTCGGCTGCTAACTACAAGGTCACGAGTTGGAACCCACCAGCTGCTTCTTGGAGAACTTGTGGGGCACTTTGAGTCAGTTCTGACTCATAGAAACCCTACAGGACAGAGTAGGACTGCCCGAAAGGGTTTTCTAGGCTGTAATCTTTATAGGAGCAGATCTACAGGTCTTTTTTTTCCCCATGGAGCCTCTGGATGGGTTCAAACTGCTGACCTTTTGGTTAGCAGCTGAGTGCCACCAGGGATATACAGTGAAACCTGTGATAGCTGGAACTGGATGGGACTGCCTTGTTATTATGGGTCTCACAAGTTTTTCACCCTTGACAAGGTGGAGCTTACCACTTTTCTGTCACTCTCTATTAATGGAAAATATTTGAGTTTTCCTTCTCTGACATGTTTCCACCTTACACAGTTTCCGGCTTTTGCGCGTTTTGCTGTATGTAAAATATTTCTCAAGAATACTGACACACTCAAGTTATTCAGGTATTTGTTCTCCTTAGAAAGGTCTTCCCTAAACATGCTATCTGTAATAGCCCCCCACCAACCGCATCAATCTCCATTCCCTTACCCTGATTTATTGCTTTTCATTAGTACCTGAGATTATATTATTGAATCATTTATTTTCTTACAGCCTGTCTCTCCCTTAGAACATAAGCTTCAAGAGGGCAAAACTTTGCCTGTCTTTGTCACCTCCATATCTTCAGCCCCTGGAACACTGCCTGAAGCATAAATATCTGTTGAATAAATAAGTTAAATAATGAACAGTGCATTGGGGACATTTAATGGATACAAACTTTTCCCTTTAGGAACATTTAACTATGTTTTTCCAGAGTATTTAACAGCTAGCAATTCCCCAGAGATATCTCAAGAGGGTAGCATTATCACAATCATTTCTCTTGAAGAAAATCTTTTCTCACACATTCGCTTAATTTAAATCGCTGTTCCGTCTACATTATAAATTGGACTATGCAAGAAGAATTCACATATAATTCTGAACTCTCTTGGCATCATTAAATCTCAAAGACTAAAGTGCATGAATGAAAAAGTTGATAAGTTCTTCACTTTCTTGGGTCTTCCATGACATGTTTATCCACCAATCTACCTAATAAAACAGTGCACTTTTTAAGCTGCATAATAAGCATTTCAAAGAGAGGAGAGCCCCTTCTTTATTGAATACCCTTAGTATTAACGTGTGTACTGCAAGGACTACTTAGGGGTGTTTCCACCTGTGGCCAAAGTCCAAGTGTCTTAACTTTTATTCAAGTGATTGCCTATATGCTTGAAAGCTCTCTGTAATTAAGCATGTTAGAGAATATGAGCTATAATTACAAAATACCAATTTTTCTGCAAAACTTATGGATATCATTCTCGTGAAGATTGCCTGGCTGGTCAAATGTTTTCTCTTGCATTTTGCCAGGTTTCTCAGAAATTTAATTAAAAATGGCTTTGATGCTATGTATCCAAGGGCAGCCAATTTCTGGTTTAAACTGAGGAAGAAATGAACTCCCAAAGCAGGTTACTATGATGAACCAAGAGAGCACAAGGAGAGTTTTGATACACTGAACAGGTTTGCATACCCAATCCAGTTGACAGCTTAAAGAATTTGTTGAGAAAGATGTGTCTTTGGAGTAAAGAACACTGAATAAGAAAAGTGAAAAGATTTGATTCAACACAACTTCTCTAGAGATGCTTGTCAAATACTCCTTGGAAAGCACGTGTTGGACATTTGTCATCATCCTGCATTAAATGTCCTGTGATATCAAAAGAAAATCCTCACAATTGGACTGATAAACAATAGCATGATAAACAGAGAAAAAAATTAAAGTTGTCAAGGATTTCATTCTATTTGGATTAACAATCAATACCCATGAAAGCAGCAGTCAAGAAATTATATAATGTATTGCACTGGGCAGATCTGCTGCAAGAGATGTCTTTAAAGTTCTAGAAAGCAAAGATGTCACTTTGATGACTAAAGTGAGCCTGACCTAATCCATGGTCTTTTCAACTGCCTCATATGCATGTGAAAGCTTGGCAGTGAAAAAGGAAGACAGAAAAAGAATTGATGCATTTGAATTGTGTTGGCAGAGAATATTGAATATACCCTCGACTACCAAAAGAACAAACAAATCAGTCTTAGAAGAAATACAACTGGAATGCTCCTTAGAAGAGTGGATAGCAAAACATCTTGCTTACTTTGGACACATTAACAAGAATATAAAAGGGAATAAGCAGGAACATGTGCTATAGACAGAAGCACCATGTTGTCCCTCCATAGCAAAAACCTAAAAAACTAAGTAAAACAGAGACAAATGTCAATCCTGGAACCCTAAGCATCAAATGAAGAGATAAAGAACTCAGCCAAGCACCGAATGGTATAAGAAACTGACAGAGAACAGAGAGCGAGGAGGGTTACCAGTGGAGGTCCCCTATTAGCTAATGCAGCATGGATCCACCATCTTGGACTCCTGCCAGAGATCAGCAGACAAGGAGTATGGGAAAGCAGATTCACAGAGCTCCCAGCAGGAGAGAGAGTACCCGTAACCAGCGAGACACACTTTCCCACCCCCACCCTGCCTCCATCTGCTCGACCTTTGCTGCTTCCTGGCTAGCTGGTACGATGCTTCCCAGCAGGCAGATTCCTGGTTTCCAGGCAGGCCAATTCACTGTTTCCCAGTGGATGGATTCCCAGCTTCCTGGAGAGCCGATCTGCCACTCCCCAGTAGGCCATGACCACAGCACGGGAGGTGCTGGTTCCGTGCCATGTGAATTTTCCCCGCCCACACTGGCCAGCTTCTTCAGTGACATTTCTTTGTTGCTGGTATTGCCTTTTTCATCCTCTTTTGGTTTCTTCCCTGCCTCTCACCTCCTCTCCCTCCTTTCTCTCGAACATCTGATTCCATGTGCCATCTTTGCTTCTTCTTGGCAGGATGTGAAGCACTGCTCAGCTGGGGAACTGCTTCTGTGGTCCATTTCCCCAGTCCAGGTGGCCATGCTGGTGGGATCCCTGGAGGCGTTTCTTTCTTTTTCTTTCCTTTTCTTTTCTTTTTTTTTTTTATTTGTTTTCTCTTTCTTTTTTCCTTTTATTTTTCTTCATTTTTCAGTTTCTCGTCTCTTTGTACTTACCTTCTTTTACTGTCTCCTGAATATCTGGCGCTGTGTATCATCTCCACCCCTTATAGCCAGGCTATACTGAGCAGCTAGGGTGCCACTCCTCGATCTGTGCAGCCACGCCAGTGAGACCCCTGGAGGCATTTTTAAAATTTATTTTATTTATTTTAATTTTTTATTTAAAAAGTTTTTTGAATTAATTTTTTTTCCATTTTGTTTTTCTCTATTTCTCATTTTCTTGTCTCTCCACTCGAACGGCAAGCTCTCAGCATTTTTTTGCTCCTGTTTTTCTCTCCTCTCTCTCTTCTTTTCCATACCCAACCTAGCTCCACACGTCACAATCTCCCCCTTCCCCACCTCCTGCCTATCTGCACCGTGTGCTGAATATTTCACTCCCAAGCAGCACAGGCATGACCTACTGGAACCTGCCCTGTGTTGACCACTGGCTCATCTTGTCAGCCCAAGTATGTGCCACAAATAACTCATCCCAGCACCTCCCCTTCAGCTGGACCTGCCCTGCTATGCCATAGCTGAGCAACAGGCCCTGCCCATTGAACAAGGAGGTGAAAAATATCGTGTCCATAGACAAGCAAACAACAAAGATTGCACAGCATACCTGCTCAGATATAACCAAATAAAACAAAAAATCAGCACAAAACAAACAAATCTACAATCAATAAATGAAGAAAATAACTACTGAATGTCCTGAAGACAGCAGACAATATCAAAACTTATTAAAAAAACAGGACAGGGTTGTTCCAGTAGTCATCCAAAATGAAACACCAGATGACTTTCCAGTAGAAGAAAAGGCACTAGAACTACCTGATACGGAATTCAAATCTCTAATATTCAGAGCTATCCAAGATTGAAGCAAAAAGCAGACAAAAATGAGGAAAAAATAGACAAATTCATGGAAAATACAGACAAAAAAAATGGAAGAATTCAAGAAAATAATACAGGAACAAAATGCTAAAATAAACTCACAACTAGAAACCATACAAAAACAACAATTAGAAATCCAAAAGATAAAAAACAAGATTTCAGAAATGAACAGTGTCATAAAAAGGCTAAGGAGCAGGTTTGAAATGATGGAAGACAGGATCAGCAAAATTGAAGACAAACACTTGGATACAGCTCTGGTTGAGGAAAAATCAGAAAAAAGAACAAAGAAAAATGAAGAAACCCTGAGAATTATGTGGGATACAATCAAAAGCAAAAATTTTCGAGTGATTGGAGCTCCAGAACTGGGGAAAAAATAGAAAACACAGAGAGGATCACTGAAGAATTGCTGACAGAAAACTTCCTCAATATCATGAAAGATGAAAAGCTGACCATCCAAGAAGCTCAATGAATCCCATATAGGGTAGACCCCCAAAAGAAAAACACCAAGGCATATCATAATTGCACTCGCTAAAACCAAAGACAAAGAATCCTGAGACCAGCTTGTGAAAAACAAGAAGTCACATACAGAGGAGAAACAATAAGACTAAGCTCAGATTATTCGGCAGAAAGCATGCAGGCAAGAAGGCAATGGGATGACATATATAAAACCTTGAAAGGAAAAAATTTCCAGCCAAGAATAATATATCCTGTAAAACTCTCATTCAAATATGATGGTGAAATTAGGACATTTCCAGAT
>NW_004444037.1:5246089-5284011 GCF_000243295.1 Trichechus manatus latirostris | reverse complement strand
TACTAACTGTTTAATGAGAAACTATTTTGTTCTGTAAACCTTCATCTAAAGTGAGAATAGCAGCACAATTGGAAGAGCATAGTCGATGTCACTGAACTGTGCATGTAGAAATTTTTGAAATGGTGTATCTTTGGCTATTGGCTATGTATATTTTCACCAAAAAAAAAAAAGGTCGAGCACAGCAGTCCAGGGACAAGGGCCAGAAGGCAGTAGGGGACAGGAAAGCTGGTGATAGGGAACCCAAGGTTGAGTACCGATAGTGTTGATGTGTTGTGAGGTTGTTAACCATTGTCATAGGGCAACATGTGTACTAACTGTTAAATGAGAAGCTATTTTGTTCTGTAATCCTTCATCTACAGTGAGAATAGCAGCACAATTGAAAGAGCATAGTCGATGTCACTGAACTGTGCATGTAGAAATTTTTGAAATGGTGTATCTTTGGCTATGTATATTTTCACCCAAAAAAAAAAAAAAAAAGGTTGAAAAGGGAGAGGGTTGTCATGTTGCGGGGTTGTTAACCAATGTCATAAAACAATATGTGTACTACTGTTTTCATGAGAAACTATTTGTTCTGTAAACCTTCACCTGAAGTACAATAAAGTAAAAACTAAAAAGAATTTTAAAAAATTTTAAAAAAAAAGCATGACTCCCCCCCCAAAAATGATTTGTTGTTAGTTGCTCTCTTAGTCATCTAGTGCTGCTATAACAGAAATACCACAAGTGGATGGCTTTCACAAAGAGAAATTTATTCTCTCACAGTCTAGTAAGCTACAAGTCCAAATTCAGGGTGTCAGCTCCAGGGGAAGGCTTTCTCTCTGTCGGCTCTGGAAGAAGGTCCTTGTCATCAGTCTTCCCCGGACTAGGAGCTTCTCCTCACAGGAAGCCTGGGTCCAAAGGATGCGCTCTGCTCCTGGCACTGCTTTCTTGGTGGTATGAGGTCCCCAACTCCCTGCTTGCTTCCCTTTCCTTTTATCTGTTGTAAGATAAAAGGTGGTGCAGGCCACACCCCAGGGAAACTCCCTTTACTTTGGATCCGGGATGTGACCTGAGCAAGAGTGTTACATCCCACCCTAACCCTCTTTAACCACAGGCAGAGATTATGATTTATAACACACAGGAAAATCACAAAATGGAGGACAACCAGACAATACTGGGAGTCAAGGCCTAACCAAATTGATATATATTTTTGGGGGACACAGTTCAACCCATGACACTTGCCATCGAGTCAGCTCTGAATAGTGGTGACCTTATATATAACACAACAAAATGTTGCCTGGTCCTGCACAATCTTCATGATCATTGCTGTGTTTGAGTTCATTGTTTTGGCTATTGTGAAAATCCATCTCACTAAGGGTTTCCTCGTTTTCTCTGACCCTCTACTGTATCACACATGATGTCCAAAAGTGACTGGTCTTTTCTGATGACATGTCCGAAGTAAGCTAGCTAAAGTCTCGCCATCCTCGCTTCTAAGGAATGTTCTGGTTGTATTTCTTCTAAGGCTGATTTGTTCATCCTTCTGGAAGTCCACTGTATTCTTCCCCAGCACCACAGTTCAAATGTATCAATTCTTTTTCTGCCTTCCTTTTTCATTGTCCAGCTTTCACATGCCTATGAGGTGACTGAAAAGAGCATGGGTTGAGTCAGGTGCACCTTAGTCATCAAAGTGACATTTTTTTTTTAGAACTCCAAAGACATTTTTGCAGATTTTCCCAATGCAATATGTCGTTCGATTTCTTGACTGCTGCTTCCATAGGCATTGATTACTGAGCCGAGTAGAATGAAATCTTTGGCAATTTCAATTTCTTCTTCATTTATCATGATACTGTTTATCAATCCAGTTGTAAGAATTTTTATTTTAAATCAAGATAAATAATATTTAACGCAACATTTTAAAAATACAAATTAATGTTAAAATATCAAAAATATTGGCCCTGGGTATGAGAATGTGAGAGTTATAATCATCTGTTGATAGGGTATAAAGGACAGACACTTGATCAACAGTCTTTGTCATGTTGCAGTTTTAGGATTGTCCTTTATATTTCAGCAATTGGTGTCAGAACCAGGTTTCTGTCTGCTTCTGCCTCCTCCCTGTCTGGTAGGCTGGAAGTTATTCTTTCTTTGTTCTTTGCTTAAACTCTTGCTTTTTTTTTACTTGCAGTTACTCCTCTGCCTTTCTGACCTTTCTTTGACTTTCATTCTTCAAGTTCCCCCATTGCCCTGCAAGGGGTGCTCTAGGTCTTTGGAAATCTCTTGCTTTAGCTCAACATTTTGTGCTAGCTCAAGATTTCATCCCAAGTTATTAAATTTGGTTTTGCTGATATTGAACTCCTGCTCCAAATGCTTGCTTTGTTAAAGGCTCTCAAAGTCACGTAATGTTGTAAAAGAAAAGGCCTAATTTACAGTATGCACCCTCTGGAGAGTTGTTCACACAGAGTCACACCCACCAGGCCAGCCAGGCGATAAGTCCATGCAAACAACCTACAGATTGCATAAAAGCACAAAGTCAACCGTTGTTTAAATATAGATTATATGAAGCAAATTCAGAAGTCTAGGACGAGGGTCGCCAACCAGTAGAAACTTCCCACATTATTTCCTCCTGTTGCAAGCCGGGGCATTGACTCGTTCTCACCATCATCAGATCCCTATTTCTACCAATAATAACTACCCCTTACTGGTTATTTACCAGGTGCTACAGCCTAAGCGTACATTATCGCATCCAATCCTTCCAACATCCCTTTGGGGTAAGAATTATTAGTCCATTTATAGATGAGGAAACTGAGTCTTAGGCTAATAGTTCTATCAATAATTGATTCATTGATTTATTCATTCTACAAATATTTATAAACCTCCTGCTATGATTTAGGCTCTGTGCTAGTATCTTTGGGAGCCAGAAATGGACTCTGGGGGAATTCAGGAGAAAAGAAAAGCCTGTTTCCATTGAGTCGATTCTGACTTATAGTGACCCTATAGGACAGAGTAAAACTGCCCCATAGGTTTTCCAAGGAGCGGCTGGGGGATTTGAACTGCCGATCTTTTGATTAACAGTAAACGCTTAATCACTGCACCACCAGGGCCCCTAAGGAGAAAAGGGATTCATAAAAGGATATTGAGCAGCTCAAACAATTCTGGAGAGACTATGGCTATGCAGACAGGAACAAAGCCTAAAGTCACATCACAGACACAATCTGGTAAGGAAATTGCTATCCCTGACTCTACTGTCATGGGCACTAGAAGATGTCATCAGCACTGCTGCCACTGTTACCCTGGGAACTCGGTCCTCCTGGACTGCTGCTGCCACCAGAGAGCACCCAAGGATGTCCCTGAAGTTTGAATCATTAGCTCTCTGTTGAAAACCTTGGTTGGGGCATCTGTTTAGAGAAACATAAGTCACAGGTCCACACCCCAACTGTCACCAAGGCTGGAAACATGAGTATCTGGCATGCAACGTGAAAGTAGGAGGTGTTCTCGGCCTCCTGCAAAGACTCAAGTCTCAAAATATAAGAAGGGAATTCCAAAAGAATAACAAATGATCACAACATTGAGTCCTTGCCCTGCAGCAGTTACAAATTAGCAGGAGACACGATGGACATAAATGAGCGCAGTATGTAAGAAATGTCACCAGAATGATATGGTCAAACTGTGTATCTTTGGAGGAGAGGTAGGGGAGCAATTCAGACTGGAGAGAACAGGATGGATTCAAAGAAGGGGTGGCACTCCAGCCGGGTCTTAAAGCATGGTAGAATTTGCATAGATAGCAATGGTGGATGGGTCCAATAAAAAGGTCAATTCAAAGAATGAGTCCCACACTAAAAAGGCAAAGGATGTGTTGGCAATGATGAGTGCTCACATTATACTAAGTGGAGGAACAGAACAGGAGGTCTGTTGCAGAGGTCTAAACATGAGATTTTAAAGGCCTGGCCAAAGTTTATGGCTGTGCTGAAGAAAAAGAAGGAAAGACTCAGGAGGAATTATAAAGGAAAAATCAGGTGGGCTAACTTGTTTGTAGCACTTATCACAGTTACAATTCCTCATTTGTTTCTTTGATTATTTGATTAATGTCTGTCTCCCCTGTTGTCTTAGTCATCTATTGCTGTTATAACAGAAATACCACAAATGGACAGCTTTAACAAAGAGAATTTTATTCTCTTACAGTCTAGGAGGCTAGAAGTCTGAATTCAGGTTGCCAGCTCCAGGGGAAGGCTTTCTCTCTCTGTCAGCTCTGGGGGAAGGTCTTTGTTATCAATCTTCCCTGGTCAAGAAGCTTCTCAGTGCAGGGACCCCGGGTCCAAAGGACCTGTCATTCTCCTGGCTCTTGTTCCTTGGTGGTATGAGGTCCCCAAATCTCTCTGCTTGCATCTCTCTTTTATATCTCAAAAGAGATTGATTTAAGACGCAACTTAATCTTGTAGATTGAGTCCTGCCTCATTAACATAACTGCCTTTAATCCCATCTCATTAACATCATAGAGACAGGATTTACAACACATAGGAAAATCACATCAGATGACAAAATGATGGACAATCACACAATGGGAATCATGGCCTAGCCAAGTTGACAGATACTTTTAGGGGGGCACAATTCAATCCATGATACCTGTCTTAGTTACCTAGTGCTGCCATAACAGAAATAGCACATGTGGGTGGCTTTAAATAGCAGAAATTTATTTTCTCACAGTTCTGGAGGCTAAAAGTCCAAATCAAGATCTTGGCTGTGTCAATTCTTTCTGTGGGCCACTCTCCTAGTTTCTGGTGACTCCTGGCACTCCTCAGTGTTCCTTGGCATCTGTCTTCCCCTGTATGTGCCTCTGTGTCTATTCTGCTCTTTTTATAACTCAGAAGTGATTGGGTTTAGGACCCACCTTACTCTGGTATAACCTTATTAATATTACAAAAGAAAAACCCTGTCCAAACAGGATCACATCCACAGGTACAGGGGCCAAGGCCTCAATACATGTTTTGGGGAGACACAATTCAATCCATAACACTCCCCTATCAGAGAGTAGCCTCCACTGAGGCTAGCACCAGTGGCTGTTAATTCCTCTCATTGTTTTCCCAGTGCCTAGCAAAGGGCCAGGTGCAGAGCAAAAATCCTATAGACAGGCAATAGATAAGTGGTATCTTGGGTGAAGGGTGAGACAGTACACAATACAGGGGAAACTAGCACAACTTGTACAAGGAAAGGTCATGGAAGCTCCATAGATACATCAAAACTCCCTGAGGGACTGAATTGCTGGGCGGAGGGCTGTGGGGACCACGGTCTCAGGGAACATCTAGCTCAATTGGCATGACACAGCTTATAAAGACAATGCTCTACATTCTACCTTGGTGAGTAGTGTCTGGGGTCTTAAAAGCCTGTGAGCGGCCGTCTGAGATACTCCACTGGTCTCATCCCTTCGGGAGCAAGGGAGAATGAAGAGAATAGGATACAAGGAAAAGATTAGTCCAAAGGACTAATTGTCCACAGCTACCATGGCCTCCACCGGACTGAGTCCAGTACAGCTAGATGGTGCCTGGCTACCACTGACTGCTCTGACCAGGATCACAACAGAGGGTTCTGGACAGAGCTGGAGAAGGATGTAGAACATAATTCTAACTCACAAAAAAAAGACCAGATTTACTGGCCTAAAGGAGATTGGAGAAACCCTGAGAGGATGGCCCCCAGACACCCTTTTAGCTCAGTGGTGGAGTTATCTCCAAGATTCACCGTTCAGCCTGGGAGTGGACAGCCCCGTAAAACCAAATGAGACTAACGAGGTACAGTAGTCCAGTGACAAGGGCCAGAAGGCAGAAGGGGACACGGAAGCTGGTAATAGGGAAGCCAAGGTTGAGTAAAGATATTGTTGATGTGTTGTGAGATTGTTAGCCATTGTCATAGGGCAACATTTGTAGTAACTGCTAAATGAGAAACTATTCTGTTCTGTAAGCCTTCATCCTAAGTGAGAATAGCAGCACAATTGGAAGAGCGTAGTCAATGTCGCTGAACTGTGCATGTAGAAATTTTTGAAATGGTGTATCTTTGGCTATGTGTATTTTCACCAAAAAAAAAGGTTGAGAAGTTAGAGGGTTGACATGTTGTGGGGTTGTTAACCAATGTCATAAAACAACATGTGTACTACTGTTTCATGAGAAACTATTTGTTCTGTAAGCCTTCACCTGAAGTACAATAAAAAAAAAAAAAAACCCTATAGATATTTAGTGAGGGGAACCTAGATTGATAGACTAACAGATTGATATATACAGTGAAATCTGTGAGAGCTGGAACTCGACATGACTGCTTTGTTTTTCCAGGTCTCGCAAGTTTTCTGACTTGGACAGGGTGCAGTCTCGCCACTTTTCAATTGCTCTTTTTAGTGGAAAATATTTGAGTTTTCCTTCTCTGACAGGTTTCCACATTACACATGTTCTAACTCTCACGGGTTTTACTGTAATTAGTTAGCAAACAAGGGAATGGAGCTAACCAAGATGTGTCTGAGGTTTTGCTCGTAAGTCTTTTGGACAAGTTGAACTTGAAGTTCAAAAGGAATATCTCAGGAGAAAACTATCAAGCAGTTTTTGGAGCTGTGGAATTGAGGCTTGGGAGAATGGTAGAAATTGAAGAGAAAAAATGATTTCTAGCCTAACATTTAGAATTAGGCAAGTAAATCTATTTTGTAAAAGGACATCATGTTTGGTAAAGCAGAAGTTTAATGAAAATGAGGAAAACCCTCAATGAGATGGACTGGGACAATAGCCACACCAGTTGACTCAAACATATCGACAATCATGAAGATGTCACAGAACTGGGCATGAGCTGGATCTGACTTGACAGCAGCTGACAACAAATATGTGTGCAGTGGCTAACACATCTCAAGCATGCATTGTAGTGATGGCATATTATATATGCAGTGCAGAAAATTGGCTTTGAGGGAAAATGATGTTTGATATCATCCTTTGTTTCACATTATCTGTATCATTATTCATCCTTTCCTCTCACTGGTACAAATATTCAGCACAGTACCATGTAGTCTCAATGGAGAAGTCTATCCTCTCTGATGAGCTTCTTCCAGCTGCCTGTGCTCTAACACTTACATTATGAAACAGAATAAAAGTGAACAGCCAATGCAGGTTGGGAAAAGAAAAAGAATGTACATCCAAGATGCAGCCCCCAAGTCCCCGTGGTGCTCTATGTATTCATTAGGCGGCTCCACAACCCGGGATGTATTTGAAAGTGTTCCTTGGTCTTACTCCATCATTCATATCAAGAGCTGATTAAGTTTTCTCAGTGAGTCTCTCAGTAGTATGATTGTTTTTCATTCTTGCTCTTCTAGAGTCAAGTGGCCATAAGAGGGTTTGGGGGACAATGAGAGTAGAGGACTTAAGGGATTACACACGTGCTGGAGTGTGTCTGCCAAGCTCCCTTAGTTACAGCAGCGAAATGATAGAAACATTTTATGAATTAAGCTGCCTTAGCTAGAAAAGGAAGCAGAACTGTTGCTTCCTTACAGTTAACTGTTTCTATCCCAATAATAAGAAAAGTGAATGATATATGTTCCCTGTGTCTCCTGCAATTCATGAAAATAACAGCTAAATCTCAGTCGTATAGATCTCAGAGGAATCTAAATTATCCAGGAGCAAATAGGGCACTCTTTTGAAGAAAAGAAAAACCAGATAGTGGACATTTGTGGCTTTGAGCTTTCCAGCATCCTCTGTTTTGGTATCAGAACCCCTGTCGCCCTTTGGACAATCACACCTCCCGCAGCCTCAGTCCATGTGGTTTGATGGAGAAAACCCAGAGCCTGGCTACCAGCGAGGGTATGTGACCCAGGCCTGGCTACTGCACCCCTGGTCAGAGAGGTTGTTTTAGGGATTGGCACAGCCCTTCCCCAGTGAATCAGAGAAAATCCTGGAATCTCTAGTTTTGTCATTCCTGAGTAGTTTCAGAAATGTACAGACCCAGCTTCATAACACAGTTTTAGCAAAAGGGTATCACAAATTTCTTTTGAAAATGAGTTTACTCAGCAGCTCTTTGTACACACTTCTTTGTACACACTCAAAAAACAACTTACTTTGTTTGAGAATTATTTGTGTATTTGGACTAATGACCAGAGGACAAAGACCATATCCCATTTAGCATATGTTCCCAGAGGGCATAGCCCAGTGGAGGCATCAGATACAGTCACTGAAATGAAGTGGCCTCAGCTCTGCCAAGGCACAGGTGATGGCATCCCCTAAAATGGATGAGCATGATGGAAAACTCAGAGAGGTGCAGTAAACTACCCAAGGTTTCACAGCCAGCAGGCGTCACAACTCTTAACTGCTGTCTGAGAATTCACTCATGGGATAAAGGGAGGGCTACCTCCACTATCTAGTGGCTCAAACATCATGGATATATCCTGAAATAGACAACTTTATGAAAACCATTACTTCATTTGCTAAAGCCCTCCATGAGACATCTCCTTCAGAACAAAAAAGTAAATGCTTCACCTTCCTGAGGAAAGGGTATTTTTCTCCTAGTGCATAGTAAAAAACCAAACCAAGCCCATTGCTGTCTAGTCAATTCTGATATATAGCAACCCTAAAGGGCAGAGTAGAACTGCCCCATAGAGTTTCCAAGGAGCAGCTGGTGGATTTGAATTGCCAACTTTTTGGTTAGCAGCTGAGCTCTTAACCACTGTGCCATCAGGGCTTCAACACTTATGTAAATGACCATTATTTCCCTCTTTGGCCACCAGGAATCTCTGTGGCAAATCTACTGCTCAATGATTCTAACTGTATAAGATCTCTTTGGCTTGCTCATATCCATTCTGTACCTGTTCTAATTTACATTTATCTGACCCTAGAACTCAATTTTAAATTTATATTTTGTTACATTTATTTCCTATATTTTGTTTATAGAATACAGTAAGGGGTATTAATAAGCCAATCCAGCCTCCAATAAGAAAATTTTCAAAGTGCATGCATGCTTGAGACAGTAGTGCTGAGTGAATAGAACAAAGAGCTGTTTGCTTGGTACTTACAATATTTTTTTTTCTTAAACATAACTCCTAATCTTGAGAAGGTACTTATGGTGAGAGCTCTCTTTGCCTAGCCTTGAATTATTTAACTTTGACAGTTCCCTTCTCTAATACAAGGGTAGCTTCGCTCACTGCTCAATCTTATTTGGATTAATTGGTAATATATAAAATAATTTTGAACATGCAAAGGTATGGGTTAAGTGCTCAGCAGTCCTTCCTACTTTAGTTGCAATGCTTGTCCTTGCCTTTGTCAAAAGTGAGTGCACTTAGGTCCTTCTGTTTTGTGAAATTGTTCCCCTTAGGAGTCTCCTGAAGTCACTGGAATAATAGGTAGAACCAAGAATCACCAAAGAGAGACCTGGGCATCTGAATGACTCAGAGACACACTCAAGGAACGTAGAAACAAGTTGAGGGCAAGAATCTAGGACTTCCACTGGCACCAGGTCATTGAGACTTCCAGGAGAGATTATGGAAGCATCTGCAAGATTAGGGCAGGAAGCCCAGAGGCGGCTTCCCAGCCAGAGAATTGCCTTCCTTGGGATGGCTGCCCAGAGCTGAAGTGCCACATATTCCAGTGACAGGGAAGCAGATTGAAGACCAAGGAGTAGACTCTGGGGAGGACCAAGAATCCATCAACTCAACGCAAAGTCCTTCAGCCACACAGAGGTGAGGACAGGCCTTGGACTTTGGGGCACAGTGGCCTATGTGAGCCAGACCAAGATGTGGCTCAACATTAATTGCATTACAATCAAGATTGTGGGCTCAGGAAATTACTCCACTGCTTTTGCTTCTGGTCCCTCCCAGCTTGCCAACTGTGGCACTGCCAAGGACTAATAAGAGGATAAAGCAAATGGGGTCGATTGCTGAATTATAATCAAACAGTTGCAGAAACTTTGCAATTTTAGTGCTTGGAAAATACAAAGTCCACAAAACCTCAGCTGAATAACAGACAATTGGCCAGAAAATTACACCCAGGAGGGGCTGCGACTGCTTTGGCCATGAAAAGAATGTCTCCCTTCAGCTCCGTGGGGGTGAGAGGAGCTAGGAGTTGGCTGGGGAAATCCACAGGCTGGACTACTGGGGACTCACTGCCAACATCACCAGCTTCGCTAGAAATCTCCTGCTTCTCTGGATTGGCCCACCCAGCACACACTCAACCCTTCTTTGCTTGTTGCACCCAGTTCCCAACATTTCCCAGAAGAGAGCTCACTTTGGCCTTCCCACTTAGAATCACTGCCTCTGTGCCCCTCACTCTTCAGCTCAGCCCAGCATTGTTCATCTTGACAGATGACCCAGCCTCCTGGCTTTCTTAAAATAATGAGGGAACATTTGCTCTCTGGAAATACACGACATCCAAATTTAAAAAGGAAAAATAGGAGAGGAAAGCGTTCAAGCAAAACTCTTGGAATTGGGATCCTGTGGTAACATACCGAATAAAGGAAAACAGGAAAGCAATTGCAATATTAAAAATAGATGGCTTCCTGCATGTAAATTCTTTGCTGACCTTGTTGATTGGATTGTGGTCAATGTTTGCTGGCCTGCCACCTCCTGACTTCATGAGAGTTCATGGCAAGGGACAGTTCTCAGGGCTCAGAAATTCCCCATCCAGTTTAAAAGCATTTGTTTATAAGTCTAACTGCAGGGTCGCTATGAGTCAGAATCAACTCAACAGCAACAGGTTTGGTTTGGTGTTTTGATTCGTGTCAGATTTTCTCCCCGATCCTTGATGTCCATCTGAGATCAATTCCTTATTGGCTGTTTCATTCCTGTGTCGAGGGAGAATTTACTGAATACTGAGAGAGAGTACCTCAGAGGACCCTGGGGCAGAGATGGTACCTGCACATAGCACAGTGTAGCTTGAGGCTATCGGCACCCACTGCTAACATAGCATGAAGGTAATAAAGGACAAAGTGATGCGTCATCCTGCTGAGAGAGCATTCCTGCAGTCAGTGATATTTCACAAGTGCCTACCTTGGGCCAGGCACTGCTCTACATATTTGAGACACACTGTCGCCCTCCCGAACTTATATTCTACTTGGGTAAAATGGACAGTAAACAATAAGCATAGGAAATAAGTAAATGATACACTCCATTAGAAGATAGAAGTCCCTGGGTGGCACAAAAGGGCAAGTGCTCAGCTACTAACCGAAAGATTAACAGTTCGAACCCACCCAGACACACCTCAGAAGAAAGGCCTGGAGATCTACTTCTGAAAGATCACAGCCGTTGAAAATCCTGTGGAGCACAATTCTACTCTGAAACGCATGGGGTGGCCATAAGTAGGAATCAACTGAACAGCAAATGCTATTAGAAAAAAGATGAAGAGAAAAAAAAGAAAAGTAAAGTAGGGTAAGGGGGATTGAGCAGGTGAAAGTGGTATTAAATAAGAGGGTATAAGTGGGCCTTAAGAGGAAGGTCATATTTGAGCAAAAACTTGATATGAGGGAAGTTACCAGTTGCTGTTGAGTCAATTCCAACTCATGGTACCCTCATGAGTGTCAGAATAAAACTGTGCTCCATAGAGTTTTCAATGGCTCGTTTTTCAGATCTCCAGGCTTTTCTTCTGAGGTACCTCTGGGTAGACTCCAATCTCCAACCTTTGGGTTAGTAGCCTAGCATGTGAACCATCTGCACCACCCAGGGACTCCTATAAGGGAAGTAGCTAAATGGATATCTTAAGAAAAAATATTCAGGTAGCCGCAGCAACCTGAGCAAAGGCCCTGAGGCAGACTATTATGATTAGTCAACAATAAGATTTGGTTTCCCTCTCTTCTACTGTGAGGGAGGCCTCAGAAACACAGTTACTCTCTGTAGCCAGCAGAGGGGATGGCTTTGAAGCAGCAGGAGCCGTGATGAAAACAGTTCCAACAGGGACAGCTTTTTGGAATTGGGGTGAGCAGGGGTGAAGGGTGAAATAAAAATGTTAAAACAATGAGCACTTTCCAAAATTTCACTCCATGAGTGGAGAATGAGGCCTGGAATCCAAAGGGTATGCTTAAGACAAATCAGCAGGAGGCATGGTGTTTTGACTTCCCACACAGTTAAGAGTGCAGCTCAGTAACTTTGGAAGCGCTCATGGAATTTGGACTTGGATTACAGAATTTTAGGACTGAATTGTTCCTTCTTGGTCATGCTTTTCCCTAATCCCCTTCTCTGGACTGCCTTGGTCACCAGAGTTCTCTTAACCATATTCAGTTCTTATTTGCTTTTTTCTTTTAACTGACACTCAGTGTTTCATAAGCAATAACCTCCATCTCCCCTTCCCTCCCGCCCCTGGTAACCACTAAAAAACTTTGGTCTCTATACATTTGCCTGTTCTTTTTATACAAATGAGATCATACAATAGTTGCCCTTTTGTAATTGACTTATTTCACTCAGTATAATGTCTTCAAGCTCCATTCATACCGTAGCATACAGGACTTAATTTCTCTTACTGACTGGGTAGTATTCCAGTATATTATCCATTCATCTAGGTTGTTTCCATCTTTTAGCTATTGTAAATAGTGCTGCAGTGAACACTGGTGTACAAGTATTTATCTGAGCCTTTGCTTTCAATTCTTTTGAGTATATGCCTAAGAGTGGAATTGTTGGGTCATATGGCTCAGTTGCTCTTGAAGTTGTATTTAGCCAAGGGATGATCAATATTTTACAGAGCTGCCCCTGCTCCTCTTTCTGCCTTGGCAGGTCTATTTACTGTAACCTAAGGTCCTGGGGTGTATTCATACTCCATTTTCATAAAAGCTTGGGGGAGGCCAGGGGCCTGATCCTCAAGTATTTATCAAAAAGCATTTGATTTTCTCTCATAGCCATTAGAGCTCTAGGATTATAAGAAAAGATGGAGCTAGAAGCAAATGTATTTATAACCTTCTTGGCTTCCTATGGAGTCCCTGGGTGGTGCAAATGGTTAATGTGTTCAGCTGCTAACCAAAAGGTTGGAGGTTCAAATGCACTCAGTGGCACCTCAGAAGAAAGGCCTGGAGATCTACTTACTAAAAATCAGCCATTGAAAACTTTACAGAGCACAGTTCTACTCTGACACACAGGGGGTCACCATGAGGCACTTGATGGCAACTAGTTTTCAACTGGTGACTTCCCATGGTTCTTAGGAGAAAGTCAACACTCCCTAATAGCCTTCATGCCTCCACAACCATATCTTTCCAAGTCTGTGCAAACTCAACACCTTGGTATTCTCTGAGGGGCCCTGCTTCCTATTGCCTCCAGGTATATGAACCTGTTGTCTTGGAACATTCTTTCAGCCCCCTCTTCATTTGGCTAAAGCCTACTCATCCTTCAAGTCCCAGCTTAATCAGCCTTCGTTAGGAAAGATTTTCAAATTCCCTAAACCAGTTTGGATCGCCATACTTCCTAAACTCAGCATGGCGCCTGAGACATAGTAAATGCTCAGTAAATACTGATGCTTTATAAGTTCATTTGATGAATGAATGAACAAATGAATAGAACGAGAAGCTAAAATCAATGTGAAAAAAAATTTAATTGAGGACCAGGACAGAAGTTCCTACCACCAAGAGGATAATAAAAGAAAATAAATTCTTTGAGGTCTAATGTGGTTTTGCTTAAGGCAAAAGGTCAGGTCAACCAGGTCAATCACCCCAGGAAGCAATGGGCATTTATGATATTCGTCTTCCAGCTTAGTGTCTAAGAGTAATGTTGTCAGTTGAGAATGTGGAAATGAACTGGCTCCCCACCGGCAGAAGGGGGTAACAAAAGGGCGCAACCAGGAAAACCGAGCACATAGGGAATATCCAGCTCTGAGGGGTGAAGAAACTAAATTACAAGAAAATAATTTCAACTTTTTGCTCTGCCTTGATCTATTATGGATGACCTTGGTCAAGTCACTTAACCTTTTGAATTACACTTTCTTTGTCCAAAAAAAATCAGTCATGGGGACATTGGGAGGAAAAAAGGACATTAGCCACGTTTGTGTAGGACCACAGGACCCACATAACAGTGGTATTACTAATGACCCCCAATGCTATCCCCAGATGTTGCCCAGGAAGATTTTATTAGTCCCACTTATGTTTCCTGATTTGTTTCCATTCAGGAAGCTTTGAAATAATGGTTAGCAGAGGGGCACCCTGCAAAAATAAAAATTCTCACTCATTTAACTTTTCCATCCACTTTAATCCCACTGCCCATCCTTCCTCTCTCCCCAGCTTCACCTGGAGTTCTGCCATTCCTGTGATCAATCATACACGGGAGAGAACCTTACTCGTGGCAGTGGGCGGGGGGAGATTGGGGGAGTTCTGGCCCATCATGACTGTTGAGTGGGATGTCCTTTGGTGGAGCCCTCAAAAACAGAAGTGAGGAAACAGGCCATCATTTATCATGTGGGCTTGTAATGGGTGCTGATAATGCAAAACAGCCAGGCAGCTCTGGAGGTCACTCCAGTGAAGTACCGAGTCAGCTGTTGGGGGCCAAGTCGGGAAGGGAGTTTCCCTTCTGCCAGAGATTTCCCTGTAGTAGCAACTGCCCGCTTGCTGACAGAGGCTGCCATTTGCCTTCTGGGAGGCAGACAGCTGCTTACCTTATGGACACTAGCAGTTTTGGGCCTCTAGAGGGAGCTCAAGATTTCTCCTCATTCCAGCCCACTTCTTTAGCACCCCCAACAAAGAGCTAGGCACACTACTGAGTGTAGGTTCTAGAAGGTGGAGTTTTGGTGTGATAGTGGCTACATGGTTATTGAAACAAGCATGTGGCAAGGGTAACATAGCATTCTGATTGGCCAGACTTTGGTCACCTCCCACACTTGGTTGGGAGTGAGGCAACATCAGCTGCATCCAAACCACAGAGAACCCTGTTTCCAGAAGAGAGAGAAAGGGAAGCGTGGTGTGTACTATGTCTACTATTAGAATTATGACTACTATTTATCTGAATTCCTCCTGTCCTCCCAATCCAGCCCAATATCTAGCACCATGCTTTGCTCAAAGTAGGGTTCATATTGATGAGTTTACTGGCAAGAAAACACTTGAATCCACAAGCGTATGCATGACGAAAGCCATGCAGAAGTGGAGCCTTTGCCACTCCCCGAAGTAGGAGTGCCTGGATGGTGCAAAGGGTTAATATATTTGGTTGCTAAATGAAAGGCTGGCAGTTCAAGTCCACCCAAGGGTGCCTTCAGAAGAAAGGCCTGGTGATGTATTTCTGAAATATCAGTCATTGAGAACCCCATGGAGCACAGTCCTACTCTGACACTCATGGGGTCACCATCAGTTGGAATCACCTTGACAGTAACTGGTGATCTCTATGAGGTAAATGCCTAAGAAAATGCCAAGCCAAGAGAATGGCATTGCTAAAATGAAGCAGAATGGTCAAGTCTTTCAAATCCACTCAGCCACACTCTATTTGTGACCTTTGCTGCTCTTAACATCACAATAGCCTCTGTGTTGCTAAGTCCTGGGGGCCATTTCTCAGGTCTCAACTTACTTGACCTATCAGCAGCATTTGACACAGTTGATAACAATCTTCTTTCTGAAACCCTTTCTTTCCTTGGCTTCTCAGACACCACACTCACTTGATTTCCTCCTACTTTGCTGGCCATTTCTTCCTGAATTCTTTGGCTGGTTCTTCTCAGCCCTCCAATCTCTGAATGGTCAGTGCCCAGAGCTCAGTACTTGGACCACTTCTTTTTTTATCTACATTCACCCCTGCTGCTATTCATAAGGTTTTCACTGGCTATTTTTTTCAGAAGTAGACTGCTAGGTCCTTCTTCCTAGTCTGTCTTAGTCTGGAAGGTCCACTGAAACTGTCCACCAAGGGTGACCCTGCTGGTGTTTGAAATACTGGTGGCAAAGCTTCCAGTACCAAAGCAACATGCAAGCCACCACAGTACGACAAACTGACAGAAAGGTGATACAACAGAATGCGGAAATTATCGAGCAATATCATTAATATCACACGCAAGTAAAATTTTCCCGAAGATAATTTAAAAGTGATTGCAGCAGTGCATTGAAAAGGAACTGCCAGAAATTCAAGCCAGATTCAGAAGAGGATGTAGAATGAGGGATATCATTGCTGATGTCAGATGTATCTTGGCTGAAAGCAGAGAACACCAGAAAGATGTTTGCCTGTGTTTTATTGACTATGCAAAGGCATTCAACTGTGTGGATCATAACAAATTGTGGATAATATTACAAAGAATGAGAATTCCAGAACATTTAATTTTTCTCATGAGGAACCTGTACTTAGACCAAGAGGCAGTCTTTTGAACAGAACAAGGGGATACTTAGTATGTGGTTTAAAGTCAGGAAAAGTGTGCGTCAGGGTTGTATCATTTCATTGTATTTATTCAATCTGTACTCTGAGCAAATAATCCAAGAAGCTGGACTATATGAAAAGAACAGGACATCAGGATTGGAGGAAGACTCATTAACAACCTGTGTTATGAGATAACACAATCTTGCTTGCTGAAGGTAAAGAGGACTTGAAGCACTTACTGATGAAGATCAAAGACCACAGCCTTCAGTATGGATTACATCTCAACATAAAGAAAACAAAAATCCTCACAACTGGACCAATAAGCAACATCATGTCAAACAGAGAAAATATTGAAGTTGTCAAGGATTTCATTTTACTTGGATCCACAATCAACACCCACGGAAGCAGCAGTCAAGAAGTCAAAAGACACATTGCATTGGGCAAATCTGCTGCAAAAGATCTCTTTCAGGTGTTAAAAAACAAAGCTATAACTTTAAGGACTAAGATGTACCTGTCCCAAGCCATGGTGTTTTCAGTCACCTCATATGCACATGAAAGCTGGACACTGAATAAAGAAGACCAAAGAAGAATTGATGCCTTTGAATTATGGTGTTGGCAAAGAATATTGAATATACCATGGACTGCCAGAAGAACAACAAATTTGTCTTGGAAGAATTACAGCCAGAATGCTCATTAGAAGCAAGGATGGCAAGACTTATATCACATACTTTGGACATGTTATCAGGAGGGATCAGTACCTGAAGAAGGACATCATGCTTGGTAAAGTAGAGGGTCAGTGAAAATGAGGAAGATCCTCAACGAGATGGATTGACACAGTGGCTGCAACAATGGGCTCAAGCATAACAACAGTTGTAAGGATGGTGCAGGACTGGGCAATGTTTTGTTCTTTTGTACGTAGGGTCGCTATGAGTCGGAACAAATTCAATGGCACCTAACAACACCACCAACAACACTCACTCCCTAGGTAGTCTCATCGAGTCCGTGGCTAAAACTGAGAAAAAGAGAAAAAACGAAATACTCTATTACTTAATAAAATCAAAGTATATATATTAAGCAACGGGAAATAAATCTCAGTCTCCAAATCGTATCTTTTTGTGATTTTGAATCCAGAGTGCATTATTTCATCTGAAGCAGTTTCTTATTTTAATGTGGGAACACAAGACATATTAATTGTAGTCTTTTACTGCCTACTTAATGAAATTATTTTGCCCGTTAACATTTAGCCTCTAGGCCTGTGCATAGTTTCCATATTCATTAAATGATTCACTCATTTACCAAAGGTATTTATGAGTTTGGGGCTCAGCCTTAACCTACCTGGTCTAGTTGAAAGACTTAGAACGTTCCAGAAGAATCTCTCCAGACTTCTCTTGATACACATCTCTGGCTGTCCCATTTGTCTTCCCTTTTCCAAGTCATCCCCATAAGCTATTCTCTCACTCTCACCTCACTCTCTTCTCCAGGAAGTACAATTGCATTTGTTCCTCACTGGGGTTAGTATTTGAGTTTGCAATTACTTTCATAAATGTTTAATCAGGTGTGCAGGTGAGGAGATGAAAAGTGAAGGGTAGATGTTTCTAAATATTTGTTCAGAAAACAAATTCAGCAATATTGGATGTAGTCACTTGTCTTTCCCAGACTCATTGGCATCAACATCCTCTTGTCCTTAGCTGCCTGAGACACTCAGTCCTTGAAGGTGAATCCTGGAACTACAGGCTAATACCCATGAAATTAATTGTTTTTTCACACCTCATAGTGTCCTCACCCTCCACCCTGGATAAACAGGTGATAAAGAGGTTTATATGCCAGCCTTGTTTTTCTTCCGAAAGATGATCCCTAAAGTAACTTCAGAAAAAAGAAGGGCAACTCTAGAGATAAAAAGGAAGACATTATTATGTAAAGAAGTCTTTTAGTAAGCCAAAATGCTTTTCACAGAAGTTGTAAGACAATCTCCTACCGGCTGCTAGTTTTAAAGTATTTGAGATCAATAGGACTTAAAAGTCAAGATGCTCCTGACTCTGAAAGTGGTACCTTGGTTCATTTTGCTGAGAGTGGTTAAGATAAAAGAAGGTGATCTCAGTAGTCTGATAGGGCCACGTTAAGATATAAAACCCTGCGTATTTAATTCTTGAAAGGAACAGAGGGATGTCAGATAATAGCATGATGAGAAAGGTTAAAGTAATGGCTCATTTTCCTCAAAAGCCAAAAAGGCTGACCCGGAGAGAATGGTCCTTCCATATTGCTTTGGAAAAACTCCAGTACCTAAGATTCACCTTTAAGGTATCTTGTAGTCCAAAGTCAGGAATTGTGGGCCAGCTTTCCTAAATGTACTCAATGCCCTTGGTCCCGGGCTAACAATAATGAAGGGAAGGATTCAACAGTGTGAGAATCTAACCTGGACATTGTGATGGAACATTATAGGAATCACTGAGAAGTCATCTCTGATAGTTATAAATATTATTTTTCCCATTAAGGCCATAACCAACTTATGACCACAAGTGTTTTGATGGAGAAGTGTCTTTCATAGCTAAGAAAATGGCTATATCATTTACAAAAGATTAGAGGAATCCACATTATTTCTGAGGCCAAGGACTACTGATGGGATATTAAGTCCAATCAATGACCACAGTGGGTAAATAAAACAGGAACTTGAGATCACAAACCTCAAAAAGATGAATGAGATAGATGAGATCTTCATGGGCAAAAAGAGAAACAGAAGCAGCTGCCATCTCCATCCACGGTGCTCAGAAAAACAAAGTTTTGTCAGATAAGATTGAACTATCAGAAGATTTGATGGCAGTTTCCAAGGGCCACATAAAAAAGAGGAGGAAACTCATCCGTTTTGTTGAAGAATAGTTTTCTGAAACGTCATCAAAGTGAAGGAAGACGCTATTTAATTAGTTAGAGCCTATCCCGTACATATCTGAAAGGAAGCTAAAACCAATCAATACTCATTAAAGAGTCAGGTTCTCAAAACTCAGTGAAAGGTTACAGAAACTTTGCCAGAAGGTGATACAAAGGTCCTCTTTTGTGGAAAAGAAAAGAAACCTTTCTGGGTGCAATATCGACATTAAAACATAAAAGTGCTACTCAGTTAAGAGAAAGAAAGAAGAAAAACCAACTGTGTCAAGGGTTTTTATATTGCTGTTCGGGTTGAATTATGTCCTTGCAAAATATGTGTTAGAATCCTAACTAACCCTTATGCCTGTGGATGTAATCCTGTTTGGAAATAGTTTTCTGTTACGTTAATGAGGTCATATCAGTGTAAAGTGCGTCCTAAGCCTAATCACTCCTGAGTATAAGGAACAGCATAAACACAGAGACAAGGAAGCACAAATAGGGGAAAGATAGATGCCACATGAAGATCACCAAGGGACAGAGGAATGCAGGGGCTACAGAAGCTGAAAGAGACGTTTACAGCCAACTAAGAGAAAGCATTCCCCAACGGCCAGTGCCCTGAATTCAAACTTTTAGCCCCCTGAACTGTGAGAAAATAAATATCTATTCTTTGAAGCCTCCCACTTGTGATATTTCTGTTACAGCAGCACTAGCAAACTAAGACAATTATTTTATTTAATCTTCTCAACAACATGTAAGGTTACAGAGGAGGAATCTGAGGCTCAGAGAAGCAAAGTAATTTAACCAAATTCACCCAGCTAGTACATTCCTATCCAGAATGTGAATTTAGAGTTAAAACATTATAGATGCACGCAGTTTCCACAACATGCTACCTCTATTTGGGGCAACGGGTTCTCTGTAGATGAAAGAGAAAAGGGACTCTGAAGTAAGAGGCCTTTCTGTTACTTAATAATAATATGATGCCTGCTGAATGAAGGGGCAACCCATTCTACATATGGATGCTAATACAAGACCATACTAATGCTAGCTTTCTCTGGCTCCAAAGCCTCCATCAGCTAAATAGTACGACCTCACCACCACCACCACCCCTTCAAGGTTTTCTCCCTCCTCTAGAATCTCGGGGCATCCCCAGGGTGTCACAGTCCTGTGGGCTGAATAGTGATCGATAAACGGCACCACAACTCACAATGACTCTCAAGTCAGAAATGTGGAGTCACCCTAGCTCTGGCTTCTTAACCAGACACCAAACCCTATCAATTCTACCTTCCTCAGAACTGTCATATCTCTCCTATCTATTCCCTGAAGGGTTAATGGGTAAACCAAATGCTTCTGAGCTACATCCACATTCCTACTCACTTTGTCCAAGGGCTTATTATCTTCCTCCTCTTTACTGCCTTCTTTTGTTCTTCTTTCCAAAATGCATATTGCATCAAGTTACCGCATTACCTACAAGGCAAAGTCCTAAGCTTGGCATTTAAGACTTTTCATGATTTGCCACTTTAAGTCACTTTGATGACTAAAGTACTTCTGACCCAGCCATGACTTTTTCAATGGCCTCATATGCATGTGAAAATTGGACAATGAAAAAGGAAGACAGAAGAAGAATTAATGCATCCAAACTGTGTTGACGAAGAATACTGAATATACCATGGTCAGCAAGAAGAACAAGCAAATCAGTCTTAGAAGAAATACAACAAAAATGTTCCTTAGAAGTGAGAATGGTGAGACTTTGACTGCTTTGAACACATCATCAGGAAAACTCAATCGCTAGAAAAGAACTTCATAGGAAAGCCAAGGAACATCATATGGAGGGCCAATGAAAATAAGGGAAATCCTCAATGAGACGGATTGACACAATAGCCCCAACAATGGACTCAAACATATCGATGATCACGAAGATTATAAGTTGCCGTAAATCAGAACCGACTCTATGGCAACTAACAACAGCAACATGATTTATCCCCTTTTAATTTTTCCAGCAGAATTAAATCATTGGCCTATTTACACACTTGAATTTATTGACACCAAAACAGCATGGAGAGATGACCTACACTGTTAAGATGTAGACAGTGAATAATAGAGTTATGGTTTCCATGAATAATAAAGTTAATTTAAATCATACATATCTGATATGTAAAAGAAGAAACAAAGGTTGGTTTGCTATTTGAAATGAGCAAAAATATGGGGGAAGGAGAATATCGAACATTGGCAACCCTTTTAATCATATCTGTGTTCCTGTGTCCCATGTTCCAAATAATGAAAGAGCAATCAAAATGTAAACAGCTTTAGAATATAAATCGTTATATTGAGAACGTACGGATTGAATGTAAACTGAACGAGAGGTGTGACTGAACAAATATCAATGGAGGCCTGAAAAGCATGAATCTAAGGAAACAAGACTGATGGTTTAATAAAAATCCAAGGGAAACCCAGAAAAAGATGAAAATGATTAACACTGAAAGATAAAATAGTGGGACATCCTACCACAGACTCTGGGAGAAATTTCTACTAACTATAAGACCAATGAAAGTATATCAAGGAAAAAACAAATGACTGATGATCCTTTGCCTCATGAAACATAGCAGCCCTAGCTACCTTTCTCTTCCTCAAAGACAGTCTGTCCAAGACGTACTTACTATATGGATACTGTGCTTTGAGATGGACAGAGAACTATTCCTTACCCCACACCCCAAATTTCTAGATTCATTTGGAGACTATAACTTCCCTAAACAACATGGTGAATGTGTGTGTGTGTGTGTATTACAATTCATTCTGAGAAGGGAATCATATTCCTCATATGTAGGATGATAAGTACAGCCATAAAGATATGGGTAGAAAACCAAAGACCCCATATTAGGAATTGTGGTCCTATTAATAAGAATAGTAATATATTAAGGAGGAAAATATTTTTACAGCCCTTAATAAGCTAGGCACTAATCGAGGTGTTAGGAGTCCCTGGGTGGTGCAAATGGATAAGCACTGGACTACTAACCAGAAGGTTGTCAGTTCAAACCCACCCAGAGGCATCTTGGAAGTAAGGCCCGGGGATCTGCTTTCCAAAAGACCACAGCCTTGAAAACCCTATGGAGTACAGTTCTACCTAGTTCAGTTCTAGCACAGTTCTAGCCAGAATCGACTCGACGGCAACTAGCAACAACAACAGCAATCTAAGCATTTTTTTGTGTATTAACTCACTTAATTTTTAAAACAATGGTTTATTAGTCAGAATAATATAAGCTATATTGTGAAAAAGGAGCCCTGGTGGTACAGTGGTTAAGTGATGTGCTGCTAACCAAAATGTCGGCGGGCAGTTCAAACCCATCAGCCACTCCGCAGGAGAAAGATGTGGCAATCTGCTTCCATAAAGATTACAGCCTTGGAAACCCTATGGGGCAGCTCTACTCTGTCCTGTGGGGTTACTATGAGTTGGAATCAGTCTACAGCATACAATACCATGTTTTAATAAAAAAAAATTAATTCCAAAATCACAGTAGAACAGCAAAGTTTGATTTGAGTAAGCAGAGACTCTCTTCTACCTAATGACTAAAGGATTCAGGCTCCCTCCATCTTGTGACACTACCCAAGGGCACTGTGGTAGGGAAAGAGGGGGATGCAGGAGATAAACTATCTCTGAACTGCATCAGCCTTGCAATGACCCAAGACACTTCCACTCCCAGTCCATTGGCCAGAATGAGTCACATGGCCCCAGTCACAGCAAGGAAGGCTGGGAAATATCGAGGAGTTCATGGATATCCCAGTCAGCACAAACTGAGTCTTCCACAACCCATGTAAAGAAAGGCAATAACATAATCCCCACGATTTTTACAGATAAGAAACCAGCAAAGAGAAAATAATTTACCCAAATTCGCACTGCTAGTAAGTGGCAGACCTGTTATTTAATCCAGACAATCTGGTTCTGGAGCCAGATTGTCTGGATTAAATAACATATTTATACAAGTTATATTTACATAACTTTTATAAATTAAATAACAATTTAATTTTTATTTTATATAAATTAAATAATTATAAAAATTGTTGATAAAAATTATATTACACTTACTCTCAAAAAGAATAGAAATATCAATGATTTCATCGATGAGTTGTATCAGAGAAATGAGCTGTGGATGAAGATAGAAAAATCTTCTCTAGGAACCCCAAAGTCACACTACCTGAGATCAGCTGGACACTGGGAGTTAGGCAACAAAGGATGCACAATCACCTTCCTGTAACCTGAAAAGGGGATTCTATTAGCAAGCTAGGGGTCAGCAAGGGGAACAAAGGGAAATTCCTGCATTCTAAATATTGGAAAACACCTAGTCTAGATAGATCTCTCTGAATGAGGACAAGCACAGTGAAAAAAATAATCAACCTGAGCCACATGGGAAAAGTATTGCAAACCCCAGATAAAGAGAACAGGAGGTTGACAAATATAGGAACTGATTCTCTAGAGCAGAGGTCGGCAACTTCTCTTGTAAAGGTTCAGACAGTTTTGTATCTTAGGCTATGCAGACCACATGGTCTCTGTCAGGACTACCTAACTCTGCGGTGTAGCATGAAAGTAGCCATAGACAACACATCAATGAATGGTGGTGGCTGTGCTCCAATAAAATTTTATTTACAAAAACAAACCGTGGACCAAATTTGGCCCACGGCTATAGTTGGTCAAATCCCTGGTCTAAAGAAAAAGAAAAGTATGCGGAACTATAAATGATAAAACAACATTTGAAAAATATTCAGTTTAGTTTCTGTTGTTGTGAACCCTCGAGTCGATTCCGACTCATAGAGACCTGATAGGACAGAGTAGAACTGCCCCAGAGGGTTTCCTGGGCTGTAATCTTTATGGGAGCAGACTGCCAGGTCTTTTCTCCTGAGGAGCAACTGGTGGGTTTGAACCACCCACCTTTCGGTTAGTAGCCGAGTGCTTAACCACTGCACCACCTGGGCTCCTTATTCAATTTAGTTGAAATCCAACAATTACAAATCAAAACAGTGGTGTAACTAACTTTATCAACAAACAACTGATATTTTTAAAAGAATTGTTAGAAGAGGTTCAGTATAATATTTGAACAAGAGTATGAATAGGTATAATTTTCCTTGAAATTAATTTGTTAACATATATCAAGAAATTTTTTTTTTTATTGTACTTCAGGTGAAGGCTTACAGAACAAATAGTTTCTCATGAAACAGAAGTACACATATTGTTTTATGACATTGGTTAACAACCCCACAACATGTCAACCCTCTAACTTCTCAACCTTTTTTTTTGGTGAAAATACACATAGCCAAAGATACACCATTTCAAAAATTTCTACATGCACAGTTCAGTGACATTGACTATGCTCTTCCAATTGTGCTGCTATTCTCACTTAGGATGAAGGCTTACAGAACAAAATAGTTTCTCATTTAACAGTTACTACACATGTTGCCCTATGACAATGGTTAACAATCTCACAACACATCAACAATATCCTTACTCAACCTTGGGTTCCCTATCACCAGCTTCCTTGTGCCTTCTGCCTTCTGGCCCTTGTCACTGGACTACTGTACCTCGTTAGTCTCATTTGGTTTTACAGGGCTGTCCACTCCCAGGCTGAACGGTGAACCTTGGAGATAACTTCACCACTGAGCTAAAAGGATGTCTGGGGACCATCCTCTCGGGGTTTCTCCAGTCTCCTTTAGGCCAGTAAATCTGGTCTTTTTTTTGTGAGTTAGAATTATGTTCTACATCCTTCTCCAGCTCTGTCCAGAACCCTCTGTTGTGATCCTGGTCAGAGCAGTCAGTGGTGGTAGCCGGGCACCATCTAGCTGTACTGGACTCAGTCCAGTGGAAGCATTGGTAGCTGTGGACAATTAGTCCTTCAGACTCATCTTTTCCTTGTATCCTATAACATATATCAAGAATTTTGAAGGCATTTATACACTTAAAACTTTTATTTCCATTCTTTTAAAAATAACCAGATAGATACCCATGAACTTTACAAGTATGATTATTCCAGCATTATTTATATAGTTTGAAAAAAGAAATAAATAAAATATTATCTAGGAAAATGGTTAAATGCAATATGGCACATCACAAGATGGAATATTATGTTATCAAATATCTTGTTTTTGAAAAGTATTTAGTGATAAGAAAAATCCTATCACATAATATTAAGTAAAAATAACAGTCTAAAAAATTATATATATATATTCCAATTTTAAAAATATATTTTTAAAACTGCATAAGATAAAGACAGAACAGAAAACCATAAAATGTTAATAGTAAGTTAGGATGTAAGAAAATAGGAAGGTTTTCTTTGCGTTTTTGCATTTCTGTATTATTTGAATTTTTCTAGATAAGCATTTCACACACAGTATATATACATATATATAAATAAATACAAAAGGAAATTCATGGGATTTTGAGTCAGACTTGATTTGAATTTTAGCTTTGCTGCACACTAGCTAGGTTCTTGGGTGGTGCAAAGAGTTTGAACTGGAATAACCTACCCAGAGGTACCACGAAAGACAGGCCTGGTAATCTGCTTCTGTAAAGATTACAGCCAAGAAAATCCTATGGAGCAGCTCTACTCTGTAACAAATGGGGTTGTCATGAGTCGGAATAGACTCAACGGCAATGGGTTTGGTTTTTTTGGCTACACACTAGCTGGTGATCTTAGGCAAATTACTGTATAACTCTGAACCTAAAAAATGTGAACAATAACATCCACTTCACATGTTTTTGTTTTTTGTTTTTTTCAGGATTAAATGAGTTCATATATACAAAGCATCTAGCATATATTAGATTCTCAATAAATATTACAGTAAAACCTGCAAAAGCTGGATCCTGTGTAAGGCAGAAATCTGTCAGAGAAGGAAAACTCAAATATTTTCCATTAAAACGAGCAATGAAAAAGCAGTAAGACTGCACCCTGTCAAAGGCAGAAAACTTGGGAGACCCAAAAAAATAAAGCAGTCCCATTAAGCTCTGGCTCTCACAGGTTTCACTGTACTTACTTAGTTCACTTTCAGAAAGGCATCTGAATTTGCACTTGCCGGGAGAATGGTCATTATTAAAGTTTTGAAAGTCGAAGAGAGGGACAGCCAAGATATTTTTGCATGGAGGTAGGGGTGTGTGTGTGTGTGTGTGTGTGTGTGAAAGAGAGAGAAAGAGAGACATTCTGTGAGGAGTGGATTATGAACACTTTCCTCTGTCAGGATTTGGGTGACTGTAAAACAGTTTCAGTAAGGAGTTGAGAGACAGAATATGAAGAAAGCGCTGTGCTTCCTTTTCTGAACACAGAACCTGAAAGAAAAATCTCCTCTAAGAGAGCAGCCAGCAACGAGGCCCCCAGGGACTAGGGACAAAGGCCGAAGGAGGGGTTCAAAGTGGTGTGAAGCTCAGAACAGCAACTGCTGGTGCCTGATGGGCAGGTGTGCCTATGAGGAAGGTCCAAGTGGAGGACCACATACCAGATTCAGTCTCTGTGGGTTTCTTCCTGAGATTCCTCCACATTGCAGGAAAGCACCTTGATAAAGCACTGGTGATGCATAAAAAATATCTTGGGAGGAAGGGAGATGATAAGAAAGCAACACCAAAAAGAAGTCATGGAGAAACAATTTAGCCCCAACAGTGGGGTTTTCAGAGCATAAAATTCCTCTGTGTTCCTGCACAAGTCACCAGGGAACCTGTACATGGCAGAGCCCCTTACATGACACCGGTGAAGCACCCAGAGCAGTTGGACGGTTCCTCAAGTAACCCCTGCTTATTCTCACCTCAGAGCATTATACAAGGTGTATCTCACACAAGGCACAGGTTTAAAATACTCCGTCCCTTGTCTTACTCTAACATCCCCATCCCTACCCCACTGCACTAAACATAACGGGCAAGTACACACATACACACATGCACACTTGTGAATTTGCACACACACAAACACACACATCTCTGCTCCTTTTTGGCTAACTCCTTATATTGTTGTTAGCTGTCGAGTCAGCCTCAGACTCACGGCAACCCCATGCATAATGGAACAAAACACGGCCCAATCCTAAGCTATCCCCATGATCAGTTGCAAATCTAATTGTTGTCGTCCATACGACTTCCACTGGCTGATTTTTGAAAGAAGATTACCAGGCCTTTCTTCCTAGTCTGTCTTCATCAGGAAGCTCCCCTGAAACCTGTTCAGCACCATAGCAACACACAAGCCTCCACTGACAGATGGGTGGTTGTTGTGCTTGAGGTGCATTGGCCAGGAATGCACCTGGGTCTCCCACATAGAAGATGAGAATTCTACCAGTGAACCAACAACACCCCAACTCCTTCTGCAGACTTTTATTCCTTAACCTTGTCTTCCCTTTCCCTGACTCCCTCCTAGGGGGGTTAGCTGCACTTCTAGCATCCTATCTTTAAGTCTGTGTGGTGCTCACTGCTCTGTGGTAGCATTGCTTGTGTGCTTGTCTGCCTCGTCCACTAGACTGTGGTGAGCTCTTTGAGGGTAGAGACTCTGTCTAGTGGGCCATTGTTGCTTAGGCTCCTAACAGAGCATCCGGCACACCAATGTAGTTGAAATGTTTATGATCAAATTATAACAAGTCTCCTTTACCACCACACCCAACACAGCTCCCTTGGTGTTTTAGGATCCATCTTCTGGCACTCAGGACTAAAGTGACCTCATGAATCATGACATGAGAAGCAAAGAGCAGATTTAGGCAGCAGCAACCTGGTACACAACAGGAAATTATGGATCCAGGCTGTGGCTACAGGAAGGACTAGGGCTCCAAAACAATTGCACGATTTCAGCCTGTCTCATCTTCTCCAGTCCTCCTCCTTCTCTCAGATTTTCTGCGATACCGTGAAATGTTTGCCAAACACTGGGCAGAGATGAGTGTAGAAAATCAGTCTACCATTGTCCAGTTTGGCTGGTGGCTCTTGTTCTTCATACAGTTTAGAACCTAACTCTTCAGTCTATCTCTTCTTACCAGTAAATCAGCAACCCATTCTTGGTAGAGCGAGGGACATGATGTACTTGTCAACCAGACAATCAGAACAACAACTATTTTTTGAGCACTCATGGTAAGCCATGGCCCATGGTAGGTGCTTTGCATACATTATTTCATTTATTGCACACTAAATCTTTGAGATGAGCAATATTATCCCAATTTTACAGATGAAGAAATTAATAGAGCTTGGGCAACGTTCCCAAGGTCACATAATTAAAAAATATTACATTCAGAATTTGAATCAAGTCTTTGTCTTATCCAAACTATACTGCCAAGAATCAGGGATATAAGGTGCTCACTGGAGATCACTTTTAAAGCCAAAAGCTTAGTTAGGAAAGACCTGATCTCCAATTATAATAGTAAGTCACTTACAATAGTAAGACTAAAAGACTAGGGGTCTAGTTGGACTATTGATAAGTATGTAGTTTCAAGAGACTTGGATTTTAGTGGTAGCAATCACAGACCTCAAATGCATGTTGAAGTTGACCCCTATTAACACCACTGGGCATATTCAGTTAAGCTGTAATATCGTGTAACTGCTACAACATCCTTAGAGCTCCAGGTTCTGTTTTCCAGGGTCATTGATGACAGTTTTGTTTTCAGAACAAACATCTAGAGTGGGATAAGAATCCCCAGTGGATAATCAGTCTCTAGAGGTATCTATGACCCAAATTTTAAGCCCTGGAAATAAACACCATCCACTTGCCAAAAGGTCTGTCCATCATGTTGGTTCAGACAAAGATAAACCCAATTAGGTATAACCAACAAAGTGAGGAAAGTTGCTGAGCAGAGGAAAATGCCACACCATTAAAAAGGCAGCAAGACAAATCTACTTTTTTTTCTAAGGGCAAAAAAGTTTAAGAGTGCCTGGGGTGACTGGCTTAACTCTCACATCTGTGCTCAGATTTGAACCTTTGGTAGAAGAAAAGCTTATAACTTAATTTTTCAAGACCCAGTCTGGATCCTTTGTTGGCCAGTGGAGAGATGGGGTCTGAGAAAATTGGATCAGAACGCCTGATATAAGGACTTGAGTGATCAAGTGGAAAGTGCAATGAATAGGCAACTGTACCAGGCTAGTCTTTTCCCTGTCGATGTCTTAACTACAGAAAAGAGTGCAACTTGGATAACCAAATCATCCATCCAGTAAGTGAGCTGATCCTAGACTACATCAGCTTTTGCTCCTGGTAACTGAAAAGAATAAATTCTTTTTAAAGACAGTAGTTTTGAGGTTTTATTTTCTTCCTTTTTGAACAAAGGAACATCACCCAAAAGTTAAATTTCAAGAAGGTTGTTACATCTTCACTTGTTATTGATTCTCCTATCCCTATCTCACCACATTTGAGCCAATAATCACCTTCCCCTTTCCTACCCTAAAGCTATACATGAGCTGCTGTTGGTCTCAGCAGTGATGCCCTTCCTCAATATTCTCATAAACCCTATGGTCTAGCTTACCATACTGCATTATATTTGTTTATGTGTCTTCCCCTATGAGAATATAAGATTTTGTCTCATTTATTCTTGTATCCCAATGTCTAGCACAGTGTCATAGACATGGCAAGTTCTCCAGAAGCATTTCATGAGCAAATTCACAAATGCATGGATGGATGGATGGATAGATGGATGGGTAGCTGGGTGGGTGGGTGGGTGGATGGATGGATGGATGGATGGATGGATGGATGAATAGATTGCCCACAAGTCATCTGATGGCCTGCTCTAGGAAGATATGCCTGGATGACCTTTCAGAACTGTTATGGATTAAATTGTTCCCCACCCCCCACCCCAGTACGTTCAAGTCCTAACCCCTGGTATTTGTGAACATGACTGTATTAGTATCCAAGGGCTGCCATAAAAAAAGGAGCCCTGGTTGCACAATGGTTAAGGTCTCAGCTGCTAACTGAAAGGTCAGCAGTTAGAACCCACTCACCAGCTCCATGGGAGAAAAGACCTGGTGATCTGCTCCCATAAAGATTACAGCCTTGGAAACCATATGGGGGAGTTCTATCCTGTCATATAGGGTCTCTGTGAATTGGTATCAGTTCGACAGCACACAACAACAATAAACCTTAACAAAATACCATAATGTGTGTGGCTTTAAAAAACAGAAATTCATTGTCTCACAGTTCTGGAGGCTAGAAGGTATTGTTGATTTGTTCTGACGTCTCTGAGAGAAAAACTGCTGCATGCCTCTCTCCTAGCTTCTGATGGCTCCCAGTAATCCTTGGCTTGCAATTTGATCTGCTTCCATTGTCACACTGATGCCATTCCTCTCTATATCTGTCTCTATGTCTGTTCTCCTCTTTTATAAGACAACACTCAGATAGGATTAGGACCTGCCCTGCTCTGATATGACTTCATGTTAACTGATAATATCTTCAAATTCCCTATTTCCAAATAAGGACACATTCACAGATACCAGGAGTTAGGACTTCAACATACCTTTTTGGGGAACACAACTGCACCCGTCCAATGATCCTTTCTTGTCTCTTCTCCTCGAGGCTTTAGAGGAAGTATGGCCCAGTCGACACATTGACTTGGACTTCTAGCCCACAGTACTGTGAGACAATTTCTGTTCTTATAAGCCACCTGATTTGTGGTATTTTGTTGCAGCAGTCCTAGGAAATTAAAACAAGAACATTCATGCTCCTTCTTTGTCCATCAGATTAATTATTTAATATCTTTGAGCTTCAGTCTTTTTTTTTTTTTTTTTAAAATAAAAATGAAAGCAGCGCTCTTTATTTCATTAGGTTGTTGTGAGGCTGAAAATAAGTATTTTATGCTGGGTGCCTATCCCTGAACCAAGTGCTGTTCCTTCTCACCCCACTGTCTTTGGTCTCTCTTCTACTAAGAGAAGTTAATCAGGGTTACATTGAAAAAGTAATTATACTATAAGGGAGTAAAACGATAACTTGGTATCAACAGCTCAGAGGTTTGAGGCTGATATGCTCCAGAGATTTTTGTTCAGAGGAAAAAAGGGACTATATTAGGACTGTATCAATTTCTTAATTCATGTTACCTTACAATAGAAAACTTGTAAATTAGAGCATTTAAGAATAATGCCAAGAATTCCACTTCCCACCATACTGAATAGTAAATACCAGAGGAATCTCCCCAGCCCACAGCACCTAAAAATGCTGGATAAAAGAACTTAATGTGTTTATCTGAGCTGTCAAGAAAATGATGGAAATCTTAAGAGGCTAAAAATACAAGAAAGCACAAATTGTCAGGGGTTCCTGTGGCATTAACTAATTCCTGGTGACCTAGAGTCTCCATTTTAATGGATAGCAAGCAGGGGTCAGGAGACAATGCCTAGACCCTGAACAAGGTAAAGATAAAATAGATCCCCAATTAAACCAGGACAAAGGAGTTGACATCTTTAATGAAAGGGTGAACCAAAAGAATAAAATCTATCCTAAAAAAGGAAACAGTAAATAAAATTGCCCATCTCAATTGTAGTTCTGGATAGAGAGTCTCCTTTGAAAATATCTATCCACCAGTGGTTCTCATGTGAGTTTAAGGCCAGAATCTAGAATTCACAATACTTACCTTTGTAATCCCAGAAGATTCAACTGTAGAATTTAATTTAAAGTGTTCCAAGATTGGTAGTGCCATCCTGGATAAATATACCTTAAATAAAGGCCTCAAATAGTTCCTATAAGTAATTATAAACTCACTTAAAAAATAAAACACAAGAGGAAACAATCCATTTGAGAGAGAATATGCAGAAATAACAAACAACAGAATTATAGCTACAAAGATGTCTGATACTGGACTTATCTATTTAGAGATATAAAACAAGTTGTTTAATTTGCTTAATAATAAAACAAAATATTTAAATAAGATCCAGAGTCTCATAATATAATAATCTCAAATGTCAAATACAATCAAAACTCACTTATCATACTAAAAACCAGGAAAATCTCAACTTGAATGAGAAAAAATAATAAATGACAACAAGGAAATGACATAAATGTTTAAATTATCCAACAAGAATTTTTTTCTTTTTTTTATTGTTGTATTTTAAGTGAAAGTTTACAATTCAAGTTAGTCTCTCATACAAAAATTTATACACACATTGCTATGTGACCCTAGTTGCGCTCCCTATACGTGACAGCACACTCCTCATTTCCACCCCAAATTTCCTGTGTCCATTCAACCAGCTCCTGACTCTCTCTGCCTTCTCATCTCACCTCTAGACAGAAGCTGTCCATTTAGTCTGACAAGAATGTTAAAGTAGCCATCATAAAAATGCTTCAACAAGCAATTACAAACATGCTTGAAACAAACAAAAAGATAAAAAGTCTCAGCAAAGAGTTACAAGATAAAAAGAAGAATCAAATTGGAAATTTTAGAACTGAAAAATACAATAATTGAAATAAAACCTCATTGAACAGGCTCAATAATAGAATAGGAAAGACTCATGAACTTGAAGATAGAAATCACCCAATCTGAACAAGAGAGAGAAAATATACTGAAAAAAGAAAGAAAGAAAGAAAAGAATCTCAGGAACTTGTAGAAGTATAACAAAAGATCTAACATTTGTGTCATCAGAGTTTCAGAAGGAGAGGAAAAAAAGAGGATAGGGTTGAAAAACATTCAAAGAAATAATGGCTTGGAAGTCCCCAAATTTGGCAAAAGACATAAATCTACAGATTCAAGAAGCTGAATGAACTCCAAACAGGATAAAGCCAAGGAAATTCATGCCAAGACACGTCATCATCAAGATTCTGAAAACTAGAGACAAAGAAAAAATCTTGAGAGCAGCAAGAGAGAAATGATTAAAAATTCAAATGACAGTAAAGATACAACATTAAAATGACAGTAAAATTTTTATCAGAAATCATGGAGGTCAGAAGAAAATGGCACAACATTTTCAAATGCTCGAAAAAAAGAACTCTCAACACAGAATCCTATATTTAATAAAATTATCCTTTAGGAATAAATGGGGAATCGAAATATCTCAGACGGAAGAAAACTAAGAAAATTTGTTGCAGGCACACCTACTCTAAAAAAAATGAATAGAAGAAGTTCTCAAAACAGAAAGGAAATGATACAAGAAGGAATCTTGGAACATCAGGAAGGAAGGAAGAACAACAGGAAAAGCAAAAATATGAATAAATACAATAGACTTTGTTTTGAGTTTCTAATTATGCTTGATGTCCAGAGAAAAATTATAACATTTTCTGATGTGGTTCTCAAAGTATATAAAGGAAACATTTAAGACAATTATAAAGAGAGGAGGAAAAAGGACTTAGAGGGAGACAGAGTTTCTACACTTCACTTGAACCACAGGTTATACACATATAATGTATTACCTAGAACAACCACTAAAAAATTTATACAAAGAGATATACTAAAAAATACTATAGAAAATCAAAATGAAATTTGAAAAATGTTTAAGTAACACACAGGAAGACAGAAAAAATAAAACAGAGAGATGAAAAAAGAGGGAACAAACAAAAACTAAAAAATAAAATGTCAGCCCTAACAATCAAAAATTGCGTTAAATGTAAATGGTCTGAATGCAACAATTTAAAGACAGAGATTGGCACAGTAGATGAAAAAAAACCAGTATATGCTCAAGGGCATTTTACATGAAAAAAAGCCAATCTCAAAAGTTCACATACTGTACAATTCTATTTATATAACATATATTACATAATGACTAAATTATAGAGAAGGAAAGTAAATTAGTAGTTGCCAGGGGTTAGGGATGATGGGTGGAAGGCGTTGGGTATGACTATAAAAGGGTAGCACAGGGAGATTTTTGTGGTGATGGAATAGGTTGACTGCAGTGGAGGCCACGTGAATCTATACATGTGATAAAATGACATAAGACTATAAAGACATGTACAATGTCAATTCCTGATTTTAATCTTGTTCCATATGTGTGTAAGACGTAATCTTTGGGGAAAACTGGATGAAGAGTAAATGGGCCCTCTACACTATTTTTGCAATTTCCTGTGAATTTATAATTATTTCAGAATAAAAAGTTTTTTAAAATGTTTTCCCATACAAAAGTTTATACATACATTGTTATGTGACCCTAATTGCTCTCCCCATACTGTGACAGCACACTCCTCCTTTCCACCCCTGACTCCCCATGTCCATTCAACCGGCTTCTAACCCTCTCTGCCTTCCCATCTCACCTCCGGACAGAAGCTGCCCTTTTAGTCTCTTGTATCTACTTGAGCTAAGAGGCACACTCCTCACGAGTATCACTTTATGTCCCACAGTCCAGTCCAATCCGTGTGAAGAGGTGGCCTCAGAAATTGTTTTAGTTCTGGGCTGATAGAGACTCCAGGGGCCATACTTTCCAGGGTTCCTCCAGACTCGCCAGACTATTAAGTCTGGTCTTCTTACTAGAATTTGAGTTCTGCACCCCATCTTTCTCCTGCTCCATCAGGGACTCTCTGTTGTGTTTCCTGTCAAGGCAGTCATTGGTGGTAGCTGGGCACCATCTAGTTCTTCTGATCTCAGGCTGATGGAGTCTCTGGTTTATGTGACCCTGTCTCTTGAGCTAATACTTTCCTTGTGTCTTTGGTGTTCTTCATTCTCCTTTATTCCAGGTGGCTGGGACCAATTGATGCACCTTAGATGGACACTTGCAAGCTTTTAATACCCCAGAGGCCACTCACCAAAGTAAGATGCAGAACATTTTCTTAATAAGCTTTGTTATGCCAATTGACCTAGATGTCACCTGAAAGCATGGTCCCCAGACCCCTACCCCTGCTACTACTCTGTCCCTCACAATGTTTGATTGTATTCAGGAAATTTCTTAGCTTTGGTTTAGTCCAGTTGTGAAAACGTCCCCTGTAGTGCGTGCTGTCCTTCCCTTCACCTAAGATAATCGTTATCTACTATCTAGTTAGTAAATAACCCTCACCCTCCCTCAACAACCTCGTAACCATCAAAGAATGTTTTCTTCTGTGTTTAAACCTTCTCTTGAGTTCTTATAATAGTGGTCTTATACAATATTTGCCCTTCTGTGACTGACTAAATTCACTCAGCATAATGACCTCCAGATTCCTCCATGTTGTAAGATGTTATACAGCTTCATCATTGTTCTTTATTGTTGCGTAGTATTCTACTGTGTGGATATACCATGATTTGTTTATCCATTTGTCTGTTGATGGGTACCTAGGTTGTTTCCATCTTTTTGCTATTGTGAACAGTGCTGCAATGAACATGGGTGTGCACATATCTATTCTTGTGACCGCTCTTATTTCTCTAGGATATATTCCAAGGAGCGGGATAGCTGGATTGTACGCTACTTCTACTTCTAGCTTTTTAAGAAAGTGCCAAATCAATTTCCAAAGTGGTTGTACCATTTTACATTCCCACCAACAGTGTGTAAGTATTCCAGTCTCTCCACAAGCTCTCCAGCATTTATTATTTTGTGTTTTTTGGATTAATGCTAGCCTTGTTGGGCGAGATGATATCTCATTGTAGTTTTGATCTGCATTTCTGTAATGGCTAATAATCATGAGCATTTCTTCATGTGTCTGTTAGCCGCTGGATATCTTCTTTGGCAAAGTGCCTGTTCATATCCTTTGTCCATTTTTTAATTTGGTTATTTGTCTTTTTGTGGTTTAGATTTTGCAGTATCTTGTAGATTTTAGAGATTAGATGTTGATCGAATTGGCCGTAGCCAAAACTTTTTTCCCAGTCGTCTTTCCACTCTTTTGGTGCAGTATTTTGATGAGCATAAGTGTTGATTTTTAGGAACTCCCATTTATCTAGTCTATCTTCTGGTGCTTGTGCTTTGTTACTTATGGTTCGTATTGTGTTTATGCCATGTACTAGGACTCCTAACATTGTCCCTATTTTTTCTTCCATGATCTTTATTGTTTTGGATTTTATATTTAAATCTTTGATCCATTTTGAGTTAGTTTTTGTGCATGGTGTGATGTATGGGTCTTGTTTCAGTTTTTTGCAGATGGATATCCACTTATGCCAGCACCATTTGTTAAAGAGACTGTCTTTTCCCCAATTAAAGGACTTTGGGCTTTTGTCAAATATCAGTTTCTCATAGGTAGATGACTACATGTCTGGATTCTCGATTCTGTTCCATTGGTCTACGCATCTGTTATTGTACCAGTACCAGGCTGTTTTGACTACCGTGGTGGTATAATAAGTTCTAAAATCAGGTAGTGTGAGGCCTCTCACTTTGTTCTTCTTCTTCAGTAATGCTTTACTTATTCAGGGCCTCTTCCCTTTCCTTTTGGTGATTTGTTTTTCCATCTCATTAAAAAATGCTGGTGGAATCTGGATCGGGATTGCATTGTATCTGTAGATTGCTTTGGGTAGAATTGACATTTTCACAACGTTGAGTCTACCTATCCATGACCATCTGTAGACAACAGCACAAGAATAGCACCCATATGGGGTAGAAACCTGGGTAAGAAGCTCATCCTGGACAGAATCAGGAAGTACCTAAAATTTGTCTTTATAAAGACTCACCACTCCCCATCAGTGTCCCTCTTCTTCCTATCGAAAACCTGCCTATTCAGCCAGAACCTTGTTTAGAAATGAATACCTACTAACACATAGGCCTAAATTCGGACAAGTGATTTCTAGAATACAGTCAAAATGTCATGTGTTATAAGTAGACTCTCATGGCATACAAGTTCAATATTACAAATCATGATTCCATTCCTAGAAACACATATATCAAAAGATATGAAAATTAATCAAAAAATAAAATTCCAATATATGTTCTTTTTAATGAGATTTATCAGTTAGGTGCTGTCGAGTTGGTTCCAACTCATAGTGGCCCTATGTACAACAGAACAAAACACTGCCCGGTCCTGCGTCATCCTCACAGTCATTGTTATGCCTGAGCCCATTGTTGGCAGCCACTGTGTTAATCCATCTCATCAAGCATCTTCTTTATTTGCTGACTGTCTACTTTACCAAGCATGATGTCATACTCCAAGAACTGGTCCCTCGTGATAACACGCCCAAAGTACATGAAATGAAGTCTCGCCATCCTCGCTTCCAAGGAGCACCTTGGCTGTATTTCTTCCAAGACATTTATTCATTCTTCTGTCAGTCCATCATGTATTCGTGGATGTTTGCAGCTGTATCTTTTCATTTTGAGTTGTGCCACCTCAGCAAATAAAGGTCTCAAAAGCTTGACTCCGTTCATGTCATTAAGGTAGACTACTTTGAGGAGGCAGCTCTTCCCCAGTCATATTTTGAGTGCCTTCCAACCTGAGGGGCTCATCTTCTGGCACTGTATCAGACAATGTTCCACTGCCCTTTATAAGGTTTTCACTGGCCAGTTTCTTCAGAAGTAGACTGCCAGGTCCTTCTTCCTAGTCTGTCTTAGTCTGGAAGCTCTGCTGAAACATGCGTCTGTCAGTTTCTTGTACTGTGGTGGCTTGCGTCTTGCTGAGATACTGGAAGCTTTGTCACTGGTATTTCAATTACCAGCAGGGTCACAAAGTTAATACCCATCATAATTCACAAATTCCAGGATCTCTTGAGGACAATTACCCATTGAATTAGAACATAGCCAGAGCCCCAGAAGCCCCTACATGACTCTTGCCAATCACATTCCCTTGCTTCCCCACTATGCTTAGTGATAGCAAATTCCTGGTTTTTCAATAACAATTCTGATATGTATGTATGTGTCCCAAAACAATATAAATGTTTTCTTGTTTTTAAACTTTATATAAATGGACTTCAACCACATGAATTCTAACCATAGGTATTCTTTGGTCACTTGCATCTTTTGCTCAACATTACATCTGTGGAATTCATTCATGTTGTTCAAGTAATGCCTTAAAATATTAATTTTGAGCTATGCTGTCAATGTTCACCTTTATAAATTTTTCTGCATCGAATAAATGGATTA
>NW_004444037.1:5240839-5242997 GCF_000243295.1 Trichechus manatus latirostris | reverse complement strand
AAGACAAATTCTCTCCAAAGAAATGGCAATTAGACAGCAGATGCCTCACGAGCAACAAAATTACCAGAAGATAATAGAATGATATGTTCATAGCTTTGAAGGAAAATAACTGTTAAAGAATTATATAACTGGCTAAACTATCATTGAATAGTACAGATAAAATAAAGACATTATAAGAATAACGAAGGTTGAGGAAATTTTTTTATTTATAAATCCTCATCGAAAGATATATATTATAGCGAGAAGAAATTGAAACCGTAGTAAAGAAATGGAATGCAAAAAGTAATGTTGAACAAGTTGGTAAATTTATTAATAAATCTAGATAAAAATTAATTTTTTAAAAGAAGTCTTATTTTAGAGAATTTAAAGACAAGAGGTTTAAAAATTCTTGTTAACCTGGAAGATGGCTAAGGAGACAATTTAAAGTTAATGCATTCTAAATTCCTAATGTTTTACTTTGTTCAGATCAGGTAGGTTTTCTTACAGAGCATTGTTTTTAAGCATGCCTTCTGTATAAAAAGTATTTTATGTTTTCTAATTTTTTTATTGTTGCAAAAACATGTATAACACATTTGCCCATTCAACATTTACATTTTCTAATTTTACAAATAATAGCTCCATATAAGCTTTATGCAATAAAGCTCAAATAGGACATATAGTTTCAATGCTTTAGTAGGTAATAAGATTTTACATTTGTAAAATTAATATAAAATTAGTATCCGTTCCTTAGGGACCTAATAAAACCTACACAAAGCTTTGGATATTTTTAACACATTAAGGATAACCTTATACAATCCACATTGGTCTAAAAATAATCTCATTTTCTTTGCCAGTTATTTATTCAGAAATGGATTTACTCTGACCAACGAGCTGTCAGGTAAAGTCTGGGGTGAGGGATGAGGGGCTTCTGGAGAACATTTCCTTGCTTCTGAGAGAGATCCTCAGGAAGGGATGGTTTCTCTTCTTCTTCCTTACCTTATCATGTCTGGATGTAATGCCTGGACCAGAGGCAGCCATTTTGCTCCCTGCATGAAGCTGAAACTGTCACTTAAGATAGCAAAGCAGAGAAATGGAAATAATCCAGGTCCTTGATGGCATTGTAGAGCTGCTGAATTCAACAAGCTTGAAGCTCATCCTATTTCTGGGCTTCCTGGTATGTGAGAGAATATATTTTCTTGTTGTAAGCCAGTGGTACATAACTTTCACTGTGTATCAGAATCACTAGGAGTATCTTTTAAATTATCGATCCCTAGGTTATTCTAATGTACAGTCAGGGCGTTCAGGGGTAAATTTATCTGAGTCAGGGTTTTGTTAGTTATAGGTGACAGCATTCAGACTGATATGGACACCTTAACATATCCGTCCTGGATTTCCTTAAACCTTCAAGACAGAGATTTGCTTTGGGGTTGTCTCACACAGATTCCTCCTGGGACTGAGGCCTAGGCATCTAAAATGCACCATTACTGTCTTTTGTTCCTTACAAACTTAATAAAACCCACCCAAAGCCTTTTCCATGTGACTTTGGATACTTGTAATATATTAAGGATCAAGTGTGTGAAAAAACCTGCTCAATTATTTTATAAAAGTGTATATGTTTAAAAAAAAACTAACTAAAGAGTTACCTTTAATAAAATAGTTTCTCTGCATTTATAAATGATGAATTTAGATACGACTATTGAGTGAATACAAGATTTAAATATCTTATGATGTTGGTCTTTGGTACACAGTGGAAGGTGCAGGGGTCTAAATCTTCATAGCCTCAATTATTATAAATAGCCAACACGTTGCAAAAAGTTTTTTTTCATTTTTTAAATTTTTTCCCATACAAAAATTTATACATATATTGGTATGTGACCCTAACTGCTCTCCCCATACTGTGACAGCACACTCCTCCTTTCCACCCCTGATTCCCCATGTACATTCAACCAGCTCCTAACCCTCTCTGCCCTCTGATCTCACCTCCAGACAAAAGCCGCTCATTTACTCTCTTGTATCTACTTGAGCTAAGAGGCACACTCCTCACGAGTATCACTTTATGTCCCACAGTCCAGTCCAATCCCTGTCTGAAGAGGTGGCCTCGTAAATTGTTTTAGTTCTGGGCTGATAGAGAATCCAGGGGCCATGCTTTCCAGGGTTCCTCCAATCTCAGTCAGACTAT
>NW_004444037.1:5227091-5232880 GCF_000243295.1 Trichechus manatus latirostris | reverse complement strand
TTGTTAATCTTCTGGATTTCTGATTGCTGTCTCTCTATGGATTCTTGCAGCCTGTTAAATTGGTCATTATGCTCTTCTCTAATCTTTCTAATTTCCTCTGTTGTGTGTTATGCGTTTTGCTTAATTTCCTTCCTAATTTCTTGAAGAGTTCTGTATATTAATCTTTTGTATTCTGCCTCGGGTAATTCCAAGAAATTTTCCTCCTCTGGAAAATTTCTAGGTTCTTTATTTTTGGAGCTTGCTGAAGCCATCATGGATTGCCTCTTTATGTGATTGATATTGACTGTTGTCTCTGAGCCATCAATAAGTTATCATATTTATTTATTTTGTTTGCTTACTGTGTCCTAGCTTCTTGATTTGTTTTGATATGTGCAAATAAGCTGCTCATATGAGCTAGTTTGATTATTGGCACCTTTGAAGCTCTAATGTCCTGTCACCAGGTGGTTAGATCTGTTACTAGGTACGTGAGCTCAGGAGTCCACCCACTCCTCCTGTATGGATTCAGCTCAGGTGCCCAGGTAGATAGCCACCAAGTGTGTGGGATAGGCCCTCACTTACAGTCCTAGACAGGCATGGGTGACTGGTGTAGGCACAGGCATCTGGCTGCAGCAGGGGGACACTCTCTGAGCAAGGCAGGGGGCTGACGGCCACCCTCAAGTGTCCTGGGGGAAGGTGTGTCCTTGTTCCCTGGAACACATAGGTGGGTGGGTTTTGCAGCCAGACTATGAACACCTAATGCTGTTGGCTGTAAGGACTGGGGGACACTTCTTATTCATGGGCCCCTATTGCAGGTGGCTAGGTGGCATGGGTGGAGCCACCAGTCCTCAGGACCCTGATGTGAGTTGGTGAATACTCTGCTTAATGGGCAGAGCAGTGTCAAATGTCAAGAACCTGCCCCTTCACAGCTGAAACAGTTGAAGTTAGACTTCCAGTATATACCCTGTTGTACTGTGGTAATGAGGGCCTACACTGTTGAGATGGTCCCACACAAGTCTATGCAGGGGGAAAGGCACTCAAAGTCTGTGTATCCCTTATGCCTGTGCCTAGGCAAAGGAGCTGTGCCTACCCTGTTTTCCTGGCTTAGGGGAGCTGGCAGTTTTTTTTTCCCTCTATTAATTTGTTCACTCTCCAAGGCAGGGAGAATGGGTCTGGGTATGTGAAGGATCCTACTTCTGGCCCAGGGGACTTGGCAATTGCTGAAGCCAGTCTAGTACCCAGTGCAGAGCATGCAGCGGGGAGGTAAATGGGAGAGAGGTTTTTCCCTAAGGGGGGTGTTTTTGATCCACGCAGTGGGCTGTAGGCAATTACTTATCTTTTGCCAATGAGGGCTGCTTCTCACTGGTTCTGGGTGGCCGTGTAGACTCTCTGCACTGAGTCTCTCCTAGTGTGGAAAACGCACCTCCCGAGCACTGCCGCTTGCCTGCCTCACCGGTCACCCCTGAGCTGATCAGGCCTGAAGGGCTCAGGCTCTCACCGGCTTAGGTCTGGCAACTCCTCGCTGCTTCTGAACCATCTCTCCCTACCCCTGCCACTCAGTCCCTTTTCTCAACTCTGCTTTTGATGTTCAGGGCTCCCAGATTGCCATATATAATCGAATCACTTGTTTTCTGGGGTCGGTGTTGTAATAGGGTCCACCAGAATCGTCTGACTACTCTGCCATCTTGGTGCTGCCTCTTCAAAATAAAAAGTTTTATAACATTCATTAAACACATACTTTGCCAAGTTTTAGGCATAGAGGGATGAATAAATCAGGGATCCTGCCTTCAAGATTTTGGTTAACCTTATAATCCTTAGAGGAGAGTAAATAATATCCAAACATATTAAACACAGAATAGCAATAAAAATGAGTTGTAATTATATGAGTCCACTACCTGTCTGTCAGTTTTTCATACTGTAATGGCTTGTGTGTGGCTGTGGTGCTGGGAACTATGCCACTGGTATTTCAAATGCCAACAGGATTACCCATTGCGTTGCAGTGAATTGCTATTATATGGTCCTTCTAGCTATGGTCTTGTAACTCCCAAAAAATGATTGGCTGGGGTTATGCAAATAAGGTGCCTATAACCTCTCAAGGGGATTTGTCAGTTTCACCATCCTGGTAGGGCAATCCCACAGAGGTTGAGGGGGACCTACTACCATCAAGTAGAAGAACTAGGAGCAGAATGCGTCATTTAGACCTGGGGTCCGTGCACTGAGAACCTCCTAGACCCAGAAGACAGACAGAGAGCTGTAACACTGGAGGCAGCATGGGTCTGGCAGCAGTTTGGGACCAGCAGTGGCATGGGACTGGAAGACTGCTGCAGTGGGCTTGTCAACCCACAGAACAAGAGAGCTAAGCACTTTCGGGCAGGAGGCTTCCTGGAAGAGTGGGATGCCTCCAGGCATTTTCAGAAGAGCTAAAGAGCTGTAATACTTGCCCAAGAAGGGCCTGGAGGCAGCAGTAGGCCCAAACAGGGCCTGGCAGCAAGAGGCTGAGAGTAAGGCCAGTCGATGGCTGAGAAGAAGCTGTCCTGATTGAAGAACTGTATCCTGAGTTGTTTCTATGACTTCTAAGTTGATCTTGATTCTGAATTGTAACCTTTACTTCCCTAATAAACTTCATAATCATGGGTATGGTCTGTGAGTTCTGTGTGGCCATTGCAACAAGTTATCAAACCCAGCAGAGCAGTAGGGAGTGCTGTGGGAGAGACAGCTTTGGGCTGATGCTGATGCTGATTCTCTCTCCTCCCTCTGAACTTACACAAGGTCTGATGCCACCATTTTACACCCATAATGGACAGAGTTCAACAGAGCTTCCAGGCTAAGACAGACTAGGGAAAAAGAACTGGTAATTTACTTCCAAAAATTAGCCAGTAAAAATCTTACAGATCACAACAGAACATTGTCCAACTCACTTGCTTTGGATACATCATAAGGAGGGATCAGTCCCTAGAGAAGGATATCATGTTTGGCGAAGCGGAGGGCCATCAAGGGCAAAGGAGAACCCTCAGTGAGATGGATAGGCACAATGAACACAATAATGGACTGGAACATGCTGGTGATCGTGAGGATGACTCAGGATCAGGCAGTGTTCGGTTCTGTTGCACATAAGGTCTCCATAAGTCAGAGTCAGCTCGACTGCAACTATCTATCTACTTAACTATATGAGTGGTGCTAAGATTACAAAGTCCAAAGGTGCCAAAATCTAACTATTGGGTCTTTCAAATAACAGTTCAAAACACTGCTGAAACAACACTTAGCCTCAGTTCAATGTTAAATTTATGCAATCTAGGGGGAAAATAGGGTATCCCCAATATTAGACCAAGAGGCCTTGCCCAGAAGAGCCCTCAGTTTTCTGCATCATCCAAGATAGTGCCTCTTCAGACATCCATTTTGGTCTTTTCTATCTTTACTGTCTTTTTAATGACCTTTTGCTTTCTTCATGTATGGTATCGTTGATGTCATGCCACAACTCATCTGGTCTTTGGTCATTAGTGTTCAGTGTGTCAAATCTATTCTTAAGATGGTCTCTAAATTTAAGTGGGATGCACTCAAGGTTGTACTTTGGCTCTCTTGAACTTGTTCTAGTTTTCTTCAGCTTCCCCTTGAACTTGTATATGAGCAATTGATGGTCTGTTCCGCAGTTGGCCCCTGGCCTTGTTCGGACTGATGATATTGAGCTTTTCCATCATCTCTTTCCACAGATATAGTCGACCTGATTTCTGTGTATTCCATCTGGCAAGGTCCACTTGTATAGTTGCCATTTATTTTGTTGAAAAAAGGTATTTGCAATGAATAGTCGTTGGTCTTGCAAAATTCTATCACGTGATCTCTGGCATCGTTTCTATCACCAAGGCTATATTTTCCAACTACCCATCTTTCTTCTTAGTTTCCAACTTGCCCATTCCAATCACCAGTAATTATCAATGGATCCTGATTGCATGTTCAATCAATTTCAGACTGCAGAAGTTAGTAAAAATCTTCAATTTCTTCATCTTTGACCTTAGCGGCAGGTGCATAAATTTGAATAATAGTTATATTAACTGGTCTTCCTTGTAGGCATATGGACATTATCCTATCACTCATAGCATTGTACTTCAGGATAGATCTTGAAATGTTTTTTTTTGAAGATGAATGCAACGCCATTTCTCTTCAGGCTGTCATTCCCGGCATAGTAGACCATATGATTGTTCAATTCAAAAATGATTCAATCATGTCAGGAGGTAGCATATGATCAGGAACCACTGGTACTGAAGGAAGAGGTCCAAGCTGCACTGACGGCATTGGTGAAAAACAAGGCTCCAGGAATTGACAGAATACCAAGTGAGATGTTTCAACAAATGGATGCAGCTCTGGAAGTGCTCACTCTTCTACGCCAAGAAATTTGGAAGACGGCTACCTGGCCAATTGACTGAAAAAGATCTATATTTATGCCTCTTCCAAAGAAAGGTGATTCAACCAAATGTGGAAATTATCAAACAATATCATTAATATCACACGAGTAAAATTTTGCTGAAGATCATTCAAAAATGGTTGCAGCAGTACATCAACCGGGAACTGTCAGAAATTCAAGCTGGATTCAGAAGAGGACTTGGAACAAGGGATATCACTGCTAATGTCAGAAGGTACTTGGCTGAAAGCAGAAAATAGCAGAAAGATGTTTACCTGTGCTTTATTGACTATGCAAAGGCATTTTACTGTGTTGATCATAACAAATTTGAATAACATTGAGAAGAATGAGAATTTCAGAACACTTAATTGTGCTCATGAGGGACCTGTACATAGATCATGAGGCAGTCGTTCAAACAGAACAAGGGGATATTGCGTGGTTTAAAGTCAGGAAAGGTGTGTGTCAGGGTTGTATCCTTTCACCATACTTATTCAATCTGTACACTGAGCAAATACTCTGAGAAACTGGACTATATGTAGAAGAACAGGGCATCAGGATTGGAAGAAAACTCAATAACATTCTGCATATGCAGATGACACAACCTTGCTTGCTGAAAGTGAAGAGGACTTGAAGCACTTACTGATGAAGATCAAAGACTATACAGCCTTCAATATGGATTACACCTCAACATAAACCAAAAATCCTCACAACTGGACCAATAAGTAACATCATGAAAAATGGAGAAAAGATTGAAGTTGTCAAGATTTCATTTTACTTGGATCCACAATCAACAGCCATGGAAGCAGCAGTCAAGAAATCAAACGACGCATTGCATTGGGCAAAAGATCTCTGTTAAGTGTTAAAAAGCAAAGATGTCACCTTGAAGACTAATGTGCACTTGTTCCAAAACATGGTGTTTTCAATTGCCTAATAAGCATGCGAAAGCTGGACGATGAATAAGGAAGATGGAAGAAGAATTGACTCCTTTGAATCATGGTGTTGGCGAAGAATACTGACTATACCATGGTCTGCCAGAAGAATGAGCAAATCTGTCTTGGAAGAAGTACAGCCAGAGTGCTCCTTAGAAGCAAGGATGGCAAGACTTCATCTCACATACTTTAGACATGTCATCAGAAGGGATCAGTTTCTGGAGAAGGACATCATGCTTGGTAGAGGGTCACTGAAAAAGAGGAAGATCTTCAATGATACAGATTGACACAATGGCTGCAACAATGGGCTTAAGCATAACAACGATTGTGAGGATGGCACAGGACCAGGCAGTGTTTTGTTTCTTTGTACATAGGGTCACTATGAGTCAGAAATGACTGGACGGCACCTAACAACAACAACAGTAGTATATAAGATTCTGTTTTTCCATATCCTCACCAACACTTAGTGATGTTGGACATTTTTTTTTTTT
>NW_004444037.1:5206752-5225883 GCF_000243295.1 Trichechus manatus latirostris | reverse complement strand
GAGACCAGTGGAGTATCTTAGATGGCCGCTCACAGGCTTTTAAGACCCCAGACACTACTCACCAAGGTAGAATGTACAGCATTGTCTTTATAAGCTGTGTCATGCCAATTGAGCTAGATGTTCCCTGAGTTTACTTTCTTTATGGTATTTTTCCACTACCTATTTGTCAGTTTGTTGGACTGTGGTGGCTTGTGTGTTGCTATGAGGCTGGAAGCTATGCCACTAGTATTTCACACAACAGCAGGGTTACCCATGATGGAAAAGTTTCAGCAGAGCTTCCAGACTAATACTAGGAGGAAAGGCCTGGCAATCTACATCCAAAAATTAGCCAATGAAAACCCTATGTATAGAGAATATTGCCTGATATAGTGCTGGAAGATGAGCCCCCCAGGTTGCAAGGCACTCTAAATGTGGCTTGCCACAACAGTCAGAACAGTGGACTCAAACATACCAAAAATTATGAAGATGGCACAGGACTGGATAACGTTCCAGTGTGTAATACATAAGGTTACCATGAGTTGGAGCCAACTCAACGGCAACTAACAACAACAATGGTATTTTTAGTAAACAGAAGCTCTTAATTTCAGTGAAGTGAAATTTATTAATCTCTTTCTTTATGAATTATACTTTTTGTGTCTTTCAGCTCCACAGAGAAAGTGGAATTAATCGTGACAGGGAAAATTTTAAATTTTTTAGAGGAAAATATCCTATGACCTTTGGGTAGGGAAGGAATTCTTAAACAAGACTTAAAAAGCGCTGATATAAACCATTGCTATTGTAACAAACATTTTCAGGGATTGTTAGGTTAAATCAAGAGGTTAAGCGGAGCCCTAGCCACTTTTGTTTTCATTATTTTCCCTGGAGAAATACATTCCTCTTGCTGCTATTGAAGGGATGGGTCGCAGAACAAAGGGCTGTCGGCTCAGCCAAGGCTACTGCTTCTGCCCTGATTCCCATCCCTCTCGTCCCCATGCCACCCCCTTCCCAGAAGGAAGGCAGAGGGGCTGCAGCCGTTTCTTCACCTTTAGTTCTTTTTTGTGACTACCACTGGTGGGAGTCTGTTTCCGCTAATCTTAACTGGGGCAAAATGCCCCAGGATGTCTATTCTTCTGGTCACATATGGAATTTCCTGAACTTCAGTGGATTGCTTGGGATGGGGGCTGATTAGATGCAGCTATTTCCAGGCATCCTTGCCTTTTCTTTCCTGAAGAAAAAAAAGACGACTGTGTTGGCAACATTTCTGGGTGGGGCTACAGTATTCACATACATTTTCTTCTCTTTTTCACCATACAATTTCACACAAAGTTTTCTTCCAGAGAAAATACAGTAGCATCTAGAGCTACTTGCAGCAATACTACTCTTTGCAATACTATTTATATATGCCTTGCAATACTATTTATATATGCCTTGCAATACTGCACTTTCGTCATTTTTCTCATTTTAAGGCTCTGTTTTTCCTGTGCAAATCTCACGAGGCTTCCTCCACCTCCACCATTACCCTCTTCGCCTCCCTTTTCCCATATATCTATTTATGGGTCATTATCCTCTTTTCCATCAACATCTTCTCAGCATAGCTGAGTGCCCCAGGGAGACTGATCTGGTGTGAGGCTCCAGCATGATCAATGGGTTTTTTTCACTCTTCAGTAACATGCTGGCTTCCACTAAAGGCAGCTAATTTCTTTGTAGCTACTTGGAGTAAGTAGATTAGGTTACCGGTGTTGCTGCTTATCTCATTCTGGAATCAATGATCCAATTCACACCATCACCACCTATAAACTATTAACAGAACTATTAACAGAAGCCCTAGTAATTGTTAGTGGGTATTTCCTGAAATGAATCATTTACAAGACTAAGACTTGGTTCCCAGCCTATTTCTGAGGCAATTAGGACCTACTGAGTTGCTTATATGTTTCATGTTTGATGAAGGCTATTTATTTCCAGTCTAATGTCTGAATCTTACCCCTAGCTTCTCAATGTTCTGGCCACCAGCTCCTTCTCATTTCTTTGTCACGAGCTTCTTTCTGAAACCTTCTCAGGCAGATGTCTGTTTTTGACACTGCTGACACTGAGCTTCCATCTATGAACTGTTGGTTTTAATGGGACTGAAATGTCATGGCCATTTTGATCCTTGGAGGGGACTGTAGCCAGGGCCCACCTCCTTCTTCCTTTGCCTTCTCAGGGCCAATTGGCCATATCAGAGGGAAAGGCTGAAGAGGTCATGTGGGTAAAGGACACTACACAGTACCCTGGCTCTCTTCCCAAGACCTATATGGTAATAGGCCGTGACAACAGAGAATGGCTGTCCTCAAGCATTAGGGTCTGCTTGCTTTTCTTATCAGTCAAGCATAAGGTATATATGATTTTGTATATGCCAGGCACTAAATGACAAGCATAAACATCGTGGCTTAAAGGTCAGATAATAATGCTACTATGTACTGAGACTTTCTGTGAACAAGGTGATTTGTGCGAAGAGTTTTACAGCATCTCATTTAATCTTAAAATCATCAGGTATACTAGGTCTTCTCCATATGAGAAACCTAACACTGAGAGAGGTTTGTACATTTTCTAAGTCATTCAGTTAATAAGTGAAGAAATTCAGTTCAAACTGTTGTTGTTAGTTGCTGTCAAGTGGGCTCCAACTCATGGCGACCTTATGTATATCAGAATGAAATGTCGCCCAGTCCTGCAACATCACCATGATCTTTGATATATTTGAGCCCATTGTTGCAGCTATTATGTCATTCCATCTCATTGAGGGTTTCCCTTGTAATATAGACATAGCTAAATCCAAAGGGTGCTTTCAACCACTACACTGTCCTTCTCCCTTCTAAGAAATAAACAATAAGCCAGAATTACATGGTACTAACTAAAATAAGGAAACCCTGGTGGCATAGTGGTTAAGAGTTACGGCTGCTAATCAAAAGGTCGGCAGTTCAAATCCACCAGGCGCTCCTTGGAAACCCTATGAGGCAGTTCTACTCTGTCCTTTAGGGTCGCTATGAGTTGGAATCAACTCAATGGCAACAGGTTATGATTTACTAAAAGAAAGGAGGCAGTGTTGGTTCAGTGGTAGAATTCTTGCCTTCCACGTGGGAGACCTGGGTTCAATTCCCGGCTAATATACTACAAGTGCAGCCACCACCTATTTGTAGTGGCAGTTTTCATGTTGCTATGATGCTGAACAGGTTTCAGCAGAGCTTCTAGACTAAGAAAGACTAGGAAGAAAGGTCTGGCAATCAACTTTTGAAAATCAGCTAATGAAAACCCTATGGATCACAATGGTCCAATTCTGTTGTGCGTGGGGTCACCATGAGTCAGGGGCCGATTGGATGGCAGCTGACAACAACTACAAGGAGTTCACAGAAGGGAGAGTTCACAGTAGCTGGAAGACAGTCATCGGCTGTTGATTAGAAGAAAGGCATTCTTAGACAGTATCTAATTCCATGTTTCTAAAACATTTTGTGTTTGCAACCCACAACATGTAGTGCATTTTACATACATGTATACATATATTGTTGTTATTAGGTGCTGTCGAGTCAGTTTTGCATCATAGTGATCCCACGTGACAGAGCAGACCTTATGCATAGGGTTTTCTAGGCTGTAATCTTTATGGGAACAGGTCGCCAGGTGTTTCCCCCAAGGAGCGGCTGGGTGGTTTCGAACCATCAACCTTTCAATTAGCAGTTGAGTGCTTCACAATTTGTGCCATATATATAAATATACATATGTAACTGAAACAAAATTTTACTTTGTAATACTTGCCCTTATTTTATGGAATGCACTCCATTTTTCCATTATATTTTAAATCTTTCTTCAAAAATTCTAGTCATGGCCTGTTAAATAGACTTTATAACCTACAAACACTAATCTAGAAACCCTAACAGATACGGAAGTTGCAGTCCAGAGACAATGAGTACCTAGCATAGCGTCTTGCCAATATTGTTGTTGTTAGGAGCCATCTAGTTGGTATTGACTCGTAGTGACCCCATGCAGAACAGAACGAAACACTGCCTGGCCCTGTGCTATGCAAATCATTGCTATGTTTTAGCCCATTGTTGCAGGCACTGAGTCAATTCATCTTGCTGAGCCTCTTTTTTGCTGACGCTCTACTTTACTAAACATGATGTTCTCCAGGGACTGGTCCCTCCTGATAACGTGTCCGAAGTATGTGAGACGAAATCTCCTCATCCTTGCTTCTAAGGAGTATTCTGGCTGTGCTTCTTCCAAGACAGATTTGTTGGTTCTTTTGGCAGTCCATGGTATATTCAATATTCTTCAACAATACCATAATTCAAAGGCATCAATTCTTCGGTCTTCCTTATTCATCGTCCAGCTTTCACATGTATATGAGGCGATTGAAAATACTATAGCTTTGGTTAGGCACACCTTAGTCCTCTAGGTGACGTCTTTGATTTTTAACACTTTAAAGAGGTCTTTTGCAGGAGATTTGCCCAACGCAATAAGTCATTTGATTTCTTGACTGCTGCTTCCACGGGCATTAATTATGGATTCAAGTAAAATGAAATCCTTGACAACTTCAATATTTTCTCCTTTTGTCATGATGTTGCTTACTGGTCCAGTTGTGAGGATTTTTGTTTTCTTTATGTTGAGGTGTAATCCATACTGAAGGCTATGGTCTTTAATATTCACCAGTAAGTGCTTCAAGTCCTGTTTGCTTTCAGCAAGCAAGGTTGTGTCATCTACATATCGCAGGTTATTAATGACTCTTCCTCCAATCCTGATGCCCTGTTCTTCATATAGTCCAGCTTCTTGGATTATTTGCTCAGCATACAGACTGAATAAGTATGGTGAAAGGATACAACCCTGATGCACACCTTTCCTGACTTTAAACCACACAGTATCCCTTGTTCTGTTCAAATGACTGCCTCTTGGTCTATGTACAGATTCTTCCTGAGCACAAGTAAGTGTTCTGGAATTCTTATTCTTCACAATGTTATCCATGATTCGTTATGATCCACACAGTCGAATGCCTTTGCATAGTCAATAAAACACAGGTAAACATCTTTCTGGTATTCTCTGCTTTCAGCCAAGATCCATCTGACATCAGCAGTGATATCTCTCTTTCGAAGTTCTCTTCTGAATCGGGCTTGAATTTCTGGCAGTTGCCTGTCAGTGTACTGCTGCAGCTGCTTTTGAATGATCTTCAGCAAAATTTTACTTTTGTGTGATATTAATGATATTGTTGCATAATTTCTGTATTTGGTTGGATCACTTTGCTTTGGAATGGGCACAAATACGGATCTCTTCCAGTTGGTTGGCCAGGTGGTTGTCTTCCCAATTTCCTGGCATGGACCAGTGAGCACTTCCAGCACTACATCCACTTGTTGAAACATCTCACTTGGTATTCTGTCAGTTCCTGGAGCCTTGTTTTTCTCCCATGTCTTTGGTGCAGCTTGGACTTCTTCCTTCAGTACCATTGGTTCTTGATCATATGCTACCTTCTGAAATGGCTGAACGTCGACCAATTCTTTTTGGTATAGTCTTGCAAACAGTCATCCTCAAATGTGTTTGCTTTACCTCCTTATATTACCCATGCAAGCCCTTGTAGCACCCCAGCTGCAGAGCTGGATGGAATCCAGGTTTCCTGATTCTAACTGCAGGGTTTTTCAGCAAGGAAAGTTTGTCAAAGAGGAGGGACAGAGCTTCTTTACAGAGGTGGGTCGAAGTGAGAAGAAACAGTGATGTTTTGGGACATCCACTCCATCCCCAGTGATCTTGCCCAAGGACACTAGGCCATAGAACAGGGCTATTTTTAAAGCCCCTACTCTTTCTGTGGTTGTCTATCCTGGTTGCTCAGTAAAATCACTGAGGGACCTCTTCAAAAATGTCAATGCCCAGGCTACAACTAGACTAATTTAAGCAGATTATTTAGGGGTAGGGTCCAGGTAAGGCTGTTTTTTTTTAAAGCTCCCCAGGTGATTTTAGTACGGAACTATGGCCTCAGTGTAGTATAGAAAATATCCTCTAAAAAGTATTCCTGCTAATCCTTCAAGTCCCAGCAGAAGTGCCCTCGTCCTAACCCCATGGAGTCTTGCCTCAAATGCCCAGTCAAAAGTATTTGCCTTTCTATTGTAGGCATCTGGCACACATAAATCCTTTTATCCTGTGTCTGTCTCCCCTGCCAGATTTTACACTTATTGAGTGCAGGGCTTAAGTCTTACTCATCTTTGTATCCAAATGTGCAATAAATATTTACAGAATGCCTTTTGCTCAGAGGGCTCCTCTTCCCCAGACCATCCAGGCTTCTGAAGTCTTCTGTGACTCAGCCAGAACTCCTGATAGGCTGATTAAAATTCTCCCCAGATCAGTTCTACCAAGGACAGGAGGGACGCTCACTTTAGGATCCACAGAATTCTGATCAATGAAAACAAGAGTCACTAAAGGAAGTGAGACAACAGTGTGCCTTCTCGTGTGGTTGGGTTTGCTGTCTCGATCTTTCCCCTTCAGTCATTTCCGCTCAGTTTTCAGATTTCTGACAAGGCAGTGTGGTCCAGTTTGCAGAACCCTGGACAGGAAGTAGAGAAGATGGCCTTCCTGTCCTGGCCATGACCATCGGTGTGTCATGGGGTAGGGCCTCACTTTTCCGTTTTGTTAGCGGGAATTCCTAACCCAGTTGTCACCCTCTACTCCTTCCCCACTCAGGGATTATATAAGAACTTATATATGAAAACAAGCTTCATTCAGGTCCTTGAGCTTTTCTGAGAACAGCTTTGTATAAATATAAGATCTTTTGTTACTGTTTGTGGCCCAAGGGATTTGTCGAAAGAAATTGGGAGCCAGCAGTGCTCATTTTTATAGGCAGAAAATAGCTATTGGAAAAACAACCTGATGTGTGGAGCACAATGTTCTTATCGAGCAGACAGAATTATCTTCTCCAGGCAGCCATGAACACAAAACACCTGGTGCACACGTTTCCTGCCCCTTCACATATTTTGAGAGAAAGAGACCTTTACCCTGACCTGTCAAGCAATGACCTTCATGAACTTCTGTCCACAGACTCTCAGACAGTTATCTTGGCTTGCTTCTGTGGATTTAAATGGTAAACATAGCTGATCCTCACTAACAGGGCATCTTCTCCAGATACCACTCAGGCCTTATCAGATGCACACATGCACTTCTTCTTCCCTAAAATGCAGGCACTGGGTAAGAGTTCATCTCATGTATGTCATCCCTCAGCTGAGGGTCAGGGGCTTCCTGCCACCAGCCCAACTCTGTGATGGGTGCTGTCTTAGTCAGGGTTCTCTAGAGAAACAGAAGCAGTGATATATATATATATTGTTGCTGTGGGGTGCTATTGAGTCAATTCCAACTCATAGTGACCCCATGTGATAGAACAGAATTGCCCCATAGGGTTTTCTTGGCTGTAATCTTTACGGGAGCAGATTGATCTCCAAGTCTTTCTCCCATGGAGCCACTGGGTGGATTTGAACCACTAACCTTTTGGTCAGCAGCCAAGCACTTAACCTTTGTGCCACCAGGGGTCTTTTCTATTAGGATTACAGCCAAAAAACCCTATGAAGCTCAGTGCTACTCTGAAGCACACGGAGTCGCCATAAGTCAAAATCAACTCGATGGCAACACGGTTTAACTACTTTATAACAGCAACTAGACTTGTGTTTGACCAAACAACTGGGCACCATAGCTCAGCCAAGTTGACACATAAAATTAACCATCACAGGTGCCGTTGAGGAGATGGGGATCTTAATGGCTTGATCCTGACCGTGTAATTGCATAAAATTTTTTGGAAGGCAAAACAAGATAAATTCCCTGGAAACATTTAGAGAACAATACAGATCTACTCATGATAAGATTCATTCCATACCTTGAAGATTCAAAGGTGTTTAAAGAAGGTAGAAATCAGTATGGGAAGGCTCCATGAAGGACGAGGGCACAATACACAGGGAAGGCCGCAATACACATGCCATAACAAAGTCCACCGAAGTGGGTGGCTCATGTGTAAGAACATATATTTATTGTTTCACAGTTCTGGAGGCCAGGAGTCTCAAATCAGGATGTCAGCCATGTTGATTCCTTCTGAGAGCTTTGAGAGAGGATCTGTTCCATGCCTCTCCCCTACCTTCTGTTGGCTCACAGCTAACAACTTGGCTTACAGCTTTGTTTCTTACAATCTCAGTCTCTGTCTCCATATGGCTATCTTCTTTCTGTGTATTTCTTAGTGTCTCTTCTACTCTTCTACATTATTGGATTAAGACCCGCCCTACTGTCGTATGACCTCATGTTAATTTAACAAGGTTACAGTCACAGGTACCTAGGGTTAGGACGTCAATATCTCTTTCTGGAGGACACAATTAAAGCTATAACAATGCTCAACAGTGTTAGGTAAGTGAACAAAGGGAATCTGAAATGGGCCTTGTGGGATGAAAAGTATTTTAAATGGTGCAGGAAGGGGCAAACAGCCATGGGTGGGAAAGTCATATAGCATGTTAGTTTCAGTATTGACTATGGAGTGAGGCAAATTGTCCTGGCTTTGCCACTCTCCAGTTATGTGATTCAGAGCAAGTTATGTAACCTCTCTACGCTTCATTTTCCTCTTCAGTAAAAAGTGAGTACTAACAATACCTCAATCATAGGTTTGTGGGAAAATTGAATGAGATGCATACAGGCAAAGCTCTCAGCACAGCATGCAGTAAGAGCTAAAACAAAGTTTATTGTTATTGTTGTGGTAGTTGCTATTGTTAAAATTATTATCATTATTACTAGGGAAAATACGAACACAGGTAGGAATTAGTTTACTCTGTCATCTATTTTCCCCCATAATATTTAAAATAATCTAAATATTTGGTACTAAATGTTATTTGTGTGTATTTGAGCAGACAGAGCCTGACTACTGCAATATTGTGAAGGAAGGAAAATGTATATTTATTACTTCCTTGAAGCTCTGATTTGCTTGCCTCTTCTCCCTCTTTCAGCACACTTCCTCATCCTCCAACAAACCAAAAAACAAAACAAAACAAAAACCCGTTGCCATAGAGTTGATTCTAACTTATAGTGACCTATGGGACAGAGTAGAACTGCCCCATAGGGTTTCCAAGGAGAGGCTAATGGATTTGAACTGCTGACCTTTTGGTTAGCAGGCAAGCTCTTAACCACTGTGCCTCCAGGGCTCCTCCTCATCCTCACTATCTCCACATCCTCACTGTGCCACAGTGAGCTCACAATCTTTTCTTTTCCATTCACCTCCCACCTTCCAAAAAAAAAAAAAATCTGAAAATCGTATCTTCCAGGTTGGATGAGAGCCTGGTGAGGTGTAGGGGATGGCTCTGCAATGGTGGCCTCTCAAGCAACAGTGACAGAATTTGGGGTGTGGGAATAGAGAGTCTCTTGGCTGTGTCTTGATCCTCTCAAGTCATGTATAGATAGAGGGAGAACTTAAGGAATTCTTAATTTTCCTTCTGTCAGGAACATGTGCTGGGCCACAGGTGTCATAGCCTAAACCATGATGTCACAGGTCATTAGGACTGCCATATACTGCCGTGCAGTTTGTGCACTGCAGACACAAGTCTGCTGTAGATGGCTCTGCTTGGCAAGCTGAGCACTGATAAGGCTGCGAGTGCCCACCCCCACCAACCTAGCAGCCCTAATTCGCCCTACTAATGACAGCCATGTTGCTACTGAAATGGCCTCTACCACAGTTTTAGATCCACAAGACTGTCTTGGCCCCAAATTACTTACAGGATAAAACCAAACTTACTAGCTTAGCTAATAAAGCTCTTCATAGCCATCTCTTTCTCTCTGGCTTCAGCTCCTGCCATGATAAACTTCTTCCCCAAACCAAAAACAAAACAAACCCATTGCCATCGAGTCGATTCTGACCCACAGCGACCCTATGGGACAATGTAGAGCTTGCCCCATAGGGCTTCCAAGGCTATAACTCTTTACAGAAGTCGACTGCCATATCTGTCTCTCACAGAGCGGCTGGTGGATTTGAACTGCCGGTGGTTCCAACCACTGGCCTTTTGGTTAGCAGCCAAGTGCTTAACCACTCCGCCATCAGGACTCCTTTTTGTTACTTTACCTCTCTAAACTACAGCTGAGTATATAAAAGGGGGGGGGTATTATCCTGTCTTAGGTTGGAGTCCCGAGAATCAGAGTCTGAGAGGAAGGGATTTGTGCAATTGCTCTACAAGGGAGTGAGGGAAATAGGGCTGGACGGGGGAGAAGCAAGCTAAAGATATGGGTTCAGCTGTAGTCCAGCTGTAGACAGATCCCAAGCAAGGCTCTAGAACAAGAATGGCCCCACAGAATTGCTTCACCTTGAGGTAAGGGGACTGGGCTTTTATATTAGTAGTTAAGCCCTCAGCTACTAACTGAAAGGCTGGCAGTTTGAATCCACCCAAAGGCACTTCTGAAGAAAGATCTGGTGATCTACTTCTGAAAAATCACAGCCATTGAAAACCCTGTGGAGTACAGTTCTACTCGGAAAAATATGGGGTCGCCAGGAGTCAGAATTAACTCAACGGCAATTGCTTTGTTTTTTTTATTAGTAGTTGGCTAAACAAGCCACTTCCAGAGCTGAGGGGACAACGTCCCAGGCTTGTCTTCCAAGGGCAGAGTCTTCATTGAAGGGTAGAGTTGCAAGCCATACATCACTAATACAGCAGCTGAATGATGAGAGAACTGGTGCCATTAAGGGACCTGAACAGCACAGCAACAGTGCCTACCACACCCCTAAAAATAAAGTAGATGTTAGAGAGTGTTTACTCCTAGAGGTGATCCAAATCCTCGCTTAACACCCATCTACTGCTTGATCAACAGGTCTAATCCATGTGCTTATCTGGACAATGTGGCTATCTGTCAACCCTTAACAGATTAGAAACAGCAAGACAGAAGAGAATATGGACACTCTTAAAGGCAGACGCACCAATAAAAGCAAAAAAGTAATATGAACTCCAAAAAGCATAGCAGTCTGGAACCAGAGGGCTGCAAATAAGAGCAATTTCTAAATGGTGATTTGCAGTGATGCCCTAAGCCAATAAGTAAAGGGCAGACAAGCTATGTTCAGTATTCTATGTTTAAGAATACAGGGTGATGTGCAAATAGTTTTCAACGATTTCTCTTGAAATTTGGAAACTAAAGATGTGCGAACAACTACGTAAACATTTTACTTTTGCAGAATATCTCCCTTCCTGCCAGCCTTGAATAAGTGAAGTGTTACTGAACTACACCTTTGAGAACATCTGACTCCCAGAAGCTTGTTGAAACTTCTCAGAAAGTAGCATAATTTCAGACTCGTTTAAAAGTTTTGACAGTTCTGATTCCACCTAGCATGTGTGATTAAATAATCAGAGCTGACAGAAAACGTCTTCAGTCACCACGTATATACACGATCTCATATGGAAAGAAAACCTACCCTGGCGTTAGACAAATGGGGTTCAGGTTTCTCCCCTGTCATTAACCAGCTGTGTGACCCCAAGCAAGTCATTTGTCCTCTCTGAATCTCAATGTTCTCACTGTAAAGGAGAAATAATATTTATTATATTATTGTCAATATAATAAAATAATATTTATTATATTATTGTCAAAATAATAAATATTATTACAGGCAGTCCTCAGGTTACGAACATCCAATTTACAGACAAGTTGTACCTCCCCTTTAATGTTATGTAAATCTGCCCTCACTTTGAAACAATTGAACAAATCCCTACCTGCAACAATGTCTTCATCACAATCACCTTCACTTACTGCCAGCGAAGCTTTTAAATCATTGAAAAGGCTCGAAGTCTTGCATTAAAGTAAGGCTAAATAAGAACCATAAGCACCTGTTCCAACTTACCTACAAATTTAACATAAAGACTTAAAGACACAGTTAGGAATGGATTTCGTTCGTAATCTGGAGATTGCCTGTATATCATTATATTTATTAAATGAATAACATTATTAATTATTATATCTCATTGGAGCCCGAGTGGCATAGGAGTTAAGAGCTCGACTGCTAACCAAAAGGTCGGCAGTTCGAATCCACCAGCCACTCCTTGGAAACCCTATGGGGCAGTTCTACTCTGTCCTATAGGGTCACTATGAATCAGAATCAACTTGAAGGCAACAGTTTAATGGGTTTATGTCTCATCAGCTTGTTTTAAGGAGTAAATGAGATAATGTTTATGAAGTTGCTTTATAAGGGAAAAAATAATTAAAATGAAATTAGAGTATTTGGAGATGTAACAATCCTTTTCATCCTTTTCTTCTTTCCAGTGAGCCTTTTGACAATTTTTCTCAAAATCCTCAAAACTGGGTAGATACACATGGGGGCCATCATTTAACATTCCCATATACTTAATCCTGTCCCAATTCACTATCATCTGGCCTCCTATGCTGCCTCCCTGGGGCCTGCCTGTACCCCCATTTCTTGCTCCTATTTCAGAATGACCGCCTTTGGAGAATGGGGTTTCTCAGGAAGGACATTGCACAATCAGAAAATGCTAATCTGCCAAGGCTGTAATGTTTTTTCCTGGAGCAGTTTCAAGAATGTGTCACAGGAGGTGGGGAAGATGGGTGAGGGAACAGACAGTACGAGGTACCAGCGATCAGGTAATAAAGCTTCTGAACATTCCTTTACAAAATCTAATGAAGACATCAATCTCCACTAAGGCATAGGTTCTGGGGTCCACAGCAGTGATATTTACTGAGCCACTTCAAAAAGCTGGAGAAACAATCACCAAAATGCAAGCCATGGAGCCAGAGGCAGTGAATTCTAGAACTTGATGATGTCTGTGTTCAACAAGTGTTGAATTTGCCAGTAGCTATTATCCCAAAACATGAGCCTCAAGCTCGGTGGTGTGCTGAAGCCAGCCTGCACTGGCTCAGGACAGCTGACCGTTTGCTGTTCTTCCCAACTTCACGCTCAGTGATGTCATGTTGGTAACTTGGCATGGGCCATGATGTGAGTATTTATACCACAAAAATCAGCAAATGCCACAAATAGAGCATTATTTTCTTTTCAGAGAGCCAGCTTATCAGGACACCACTGCTTAAGCTTGTATTCTTGGGTCTGAAAGTCAAGATGTGTGGAATCCTAAAATAGTTTTCAGAAGGGCAGTGCTATTCCTGAATTTCCATATGAACAACTGAAAAAAATGTATGTAATAAATATCAGAAATCCTTTGCTTTTAGATTCCAAATTCACCTTTCTCAGATACCCTTTAAGCAATTATTTTACTTTTCAGCTTCAGAATTTCTGGCTGGTTCCTTTTTATAATTTCTCTTTATTGATATTCTCATTTTGTTCATCATTTTACTCATTTCCTTTAGTTCTTTGCCCATGTTTACCTTTAGCTCTTTGAACATATCTATGACAGTTGTCTTAAAGTCCTTGTCTAGTAAGTCCAATCAATGCTTGGGCTTCCTCAGGAACGGTTTCTGTCACTTTGTTTTATTCCTTTGAATGGGCCATTTTTCTGTTTCTTTGTATGCCTTGTGATTTTTTTGTTGAAAATGGGATGTTTGAATATTATGATGTGGTAACTCTGGAAATCAGATTCCTCCCCTTCTCCATGGTTAGCTATTTAGGGTTTTTTGTATGTATGTGTGGTTGTCTTTTTTCTTTTTGATGGCTGTAGTAGTCCATGAGCTTACTGACTTTTCCAAATCATCTTTGCAAAGACTATATTACTTGTGGTATGTGGTCACTGAAGTCTCTGTTCCCTTAGATTGTGTTCTATTTGTGTTTTTACAGAGATTTTCTTGAATGCCAGGAGCTAAAAAACAAAAAACAAGCAAGCAAAAAATCAAAAAACAAAACAACAAAAATACCTCTCCTAGTCTTTGAAGACTGGCTCTGTTCTGGGACACTATTTCAAAACTTAGCCAGGCTTGCACTGAGCCTAGAGATTAGTTTGAGGTGGAAGTTCAGGGTTTTTTTTTTCCAGTATTTTATGAGCATGCATCTTGCCCTGGGTGTGTGTGTGTGGCTGTCTAAATTCCCCCACAAGTACTAATACTTTTGAATGCCCTAATTTCCCAAAAAGGGGCCTTAATGGTGCAATGGTTAAGCACTAGGCTGTTAGCTGAAAGGTTGGCTGTTTGAACCTATCTGGTGGTTCTGTTGGAGAAAGACCTGGTAATTTGCTCCTGAAAATATCACAGCCTAGAAAACTCTCTGGAGCAGTTTTACTCTGTCACACAAGCTTGTTATGAGTTGAAAACTGACTGGACAGCACCTAACAACAACAAAAAACAATTTCCCAAAGAACATCTCTCTCTAACATTTTCTCGCAGGGCTTAGGTCGTCTATTACATGTCTCAATCACAGTCTTTTGACCCAGGCAGCTACAGGTTCACCTTACAGAATTTTCAAGCAGTGCCTGACACTTTTCTGTCCTGAGTGAGTTCCAAGATAGGCCAAACACAGATGAGCATCTTGTCTCAGTCCTTCAGATAGTTACAGACATGCTAGAACAGATTAGTTCAATTATTTGCAAATAAGGTCTCCTCTGCTCCCTCCAGAACCAGGGACCAAGGTCCCACAGTGGGTACAAGGCTGCCATCTTTAAGCCAGCTAACTGGCCAGGGAGAGGTTGGGGCATGTGCAAATAAAAATGTCACAAAGATTTCCTACCATTTTTAAGTTTCCTTTTTCGAGGTTCAATGTTCATTTGGTTACTGTAAACCTTTGATTATTTCCCACAGTTCTAAAACATTGGTTCTTCCTGTTTCTGCTTGTTGTTTGATGTTTCTGTAGGGAAACAAGACCTTAGAGCTACCTACTCCACCATCTTGCTGTCATCACTCCCTCCAATATTTTTATAAATATAAGAAGACACATATAATATTTTATATACATTTTAAATAATTTTTGTGAAGTCCCAAAGCAGGAGAGAGAGAGAAAGAGAGAATACATGTCTGAATGTTAAGTTTTCAACATGCTCAGTTGGAAGAGTCTTTGTGACATCCAAGTGGAATGTACACAGCTGGATATACGGGTTTTGAACTCAAGAGAAAGGTTTGGACTACAGGTATAGATTTGGAATGCATCAGTACATAGACGGTAATTGAATTCATGGGAATGGACAAAATGCATAGAGTGAGAAAAGCAAAGGGTCTAAAACTGAATCTAGAAAAACTAAAATCAAGACTATTCAGATGCTCAGAGCCACACAAATAACTCCACCACCTCTGAGCCCACTCAAGTGGGACCCTGCCTTCTTCCACTTACCAGTTTAGCTCTGAGCCAGCAAAAAAAGGCTTCACTGACATTTCATATCATGTTGGAAAATTTTCCTACACCACTTAAAAAGTTGCATCCTGAGAGAATTGACATTGAAAAATGGGTTGAAGGGCTTACTTCAAGTTAAGATATAAAAGCAATCAATAGAAACAGACCCAAAGATGACATAGGTATTGGAATTAGAAAACTAATACTTTAAAAGAACTATTATACATATATTTAAGAATTTATATAAAAATATGGATATAATGGAATAACATGGTATTTCAGATAAACAACTGAAACACTAAACAGAGCCAAATGAAAATACAGAACTGAAAAATACAATGTCTAAGACATTAGTGAGCTTAAGAGCATATTGGATACTGCAGAAGAAATATCAGTGAATGTGAAGATATATCTATAAAAATTATTAAAACTGAAGGAAAGAGAAATATAGGTAAAAAATGAACAGATTATCAACAACCATGGAATAATATTAGGTGCTCTAACATACATATAATTGGAGCCCCGGGGGTGGGGGGAGGGGGGAGAATCAGGAAGAAAAAATATTTGAAGAAATTATGGCTATAAACTTTCCAAAGTTAATGAAAATATTAACCTACAGATCCAAGAAGTTCAACAAACTTCATTAAGGATAAATGTAGGAAAAATACTATGACTATACATGATAATCCAACTGATAAAAAAATACAATAGAGAATGTCTTAAAGCAGTCAGAGATAAGACTTTACATACTTGGAACAATGATAAATGATAGCAGATTTCTCATCAGAAACCATGCAAGACAGAAAACAGAAGACAATGAAACAACAACATTTTTAAAGGAATTTTATATCCACCAAAAAATTCTCCAGATATTAAGGTAAAGTAATTTTCAGAAAAAAGAAAGCTGAGAAAATTTGTTGCAAGCAGACTCACACTACAAGAAATGCTAAAGGAAACTTTTCAAACTAAAGAGAAATGATACCTGACGCAAATTTGGAAATAAAGGAAGAAATAAAGAATGAAGAAAATGGTAAATAGATGCATAAATATAAAGGAATATTTTTTTATCTTTCTTTATGTATTTAAAAGCAAAAATAATAACAAAGTATTGTGCCATTTATAACATAAGTGAAAGTAAAATATATGAGAACATTAGCCCAAAAAGCCAGGAGTGTATGTTTGTGGGTAGAGGTGGAAGGGTAAAGTGGAAGTATTTTGTTGTAAAGTTTTTAGGTTATACATGAAATGATACAATATTATTTCAATGTAGACTTGATAAAATAAGGATACCTATTGTAATATTTAGAGCAACTAGTAAAAAAATGAGCTACAATAAAAAAATCAATAGAATACTGTGATGGTTAATGCTATGTGTCAACTTGGCTAGGCCATGAGTCTCAGTGGTTTGGCAGCTATTATGTAATCCTCCTCCATTTTGTGACCTGACGTGGGCAGCCAATCAGTTGGAAGGGGAATTTCTTTGTGAGTGTGACCTGCATCCAATGTATATGAATGTTCTGGCAAAGCTCACACTCTCTCTCTTCATCCTGCACTCATCTTGTGGTCTGACCTCTGGTTATTGGAGAAGCTTTCAGCGAGTCGCCTGACTTGCAGATTTTGAATTCACCAGCTTCCACAACCCCGTGCCAGAAGCCTGCCACCTGACCTGCAGATATGGGGTTCGTCAAGCCCTGCAATCATGTGAATTAAGAGAAGCATTTAGCATGCCATCTGGACCATGGATTTGCGATTTGCCAACTCCCAAAATTGTGTGAGCCATTTCCTTGAAGTAAATCTCTCTATATATGTTTATATACATGCTTCACCAGTTTTGCTCCTCTAGAGAACCCAGCTTAAAAGAAATAACTAAAAATAGTCAGTTAATCCAAAAGAAGATATGAAAGCAGGAATAAAAGAATAAAGAAGCAGCTGAAATAAGTAGAAAGTAAACACAAGATGGTAGATTTAAACACAATTGTGGTGGTTTTAAACATGGCCTCAATTTCTTTTACATTCCACCCATTGAAAGGTAGTGTCCCTGTCCCCTCACCTTGACTCTGGCTAGATTTGTGAAGGCTTTGACCAATATCATTTTTGAGGCTAAGTCATAAAAGTTCGTACAACTTCTGCTTGTTCACAGGAGCACTTGCTCTTGGAACCCTGAGCCACTATGTAAGAAGTCCAACTACCTTGAAACTGACATACTGGAGCGCACACATGTTAGTGCTTCAGTCAATAGTTTAAGGTAAGCCTGTTCTTCAGTCATCACAGTTCAGGCATTAGCTATGTGGGTAAAGATATCATCTTAAAAGTGGATCCTCCACCAATGCTACAGGCCCTAATACAGGGCATTAACAGGATACAATCCATAACCATCAACGCACAAAACCCAACAGATAAGCTAGATAACTGGGATCTTCTAAAAATCAAACATCTATGCTCTTCAAAAGACTTCACCAAAAGAGTAAAAAGAGAACCTACAGACTGGGAAAAAAATTTTGGACATTACAAGTCAGAAAAAGGTCTAATCTCCATAATCTACAAGAAATCCAAAATCTTTACAATAAAAAGACAAATAATCCAATTAAAAAATGGGCAAAGGAATAGAACAGACACTTCACCAAAGAAGACATTCAAGAGGCCAACAGACACATAGGAAATGCCCGCGTTCACAAGCCATTAGAGAAATGCAAATTAAAACTACAATGAGATACCATCTCACCCCACCATTACTGGCACGAATCAAAAACACTGGAAATAACAAATGTTAGAGAGGCTGCGGGGAGATCGGAACTCTTATGCACTGCCGGTGGGAATGCATAATGATACTACCATTTTGGAAAATGATATGGTGCTTCCTTAGAAAGCTAGAAATAGAAATACTATACAATCCAGCAATCCCACTCCTAGGAATATATCCTAGAGAAATAAGAGCCGTTACACGAATAGACACATGCACACTCATGTTCATGCCAGCATTGTTAATAATAGAAAAAAAGATGGAAACAACCTAGATGCCCATCAACAGATGAATGGAAAAACAAACTATGGTACATCCACACAATGGAGTATTATGCAACGATAAAGAACAATGATGAATCTGTGAAGCATCTCATAACATGGATCAAACTGGAGGAGATTATGCTGAGTGAACTAAGTCAATCACAAAACGACAAATATTGTATGAGACCTCTAAGTAACAATCTTTGTTGGTTACAAGGGATGGGTGGGGTGGGGGGAATACTAAATAGACAATAGATAAGAAGTAACTTTGGTGAAGGGTAAGACAGTACACAGTACTGGGGAAGCCAGCACAACTTGTACAAGGCAAGGTCATGGAAGCCCCATAGACACATTCAAACTCCCTGAGGGACTGAGTTGCTGGGCAGAGGGCTGTGGGGACTGTGGTCTCCAGGAACATGTAGCTCAAGTGGCATAACGCAGTTTATAAAGACAATGTTCTACATTCTACCTTGGTGAGTAGCGTCCAGGGTCTTAAAAGCTTGTGAGCAGACATCTGAGATACTCCACTGGTCTCATCCCTTCTGGAGCAAGGGAGAATGAAGAGAACAGGAAACAAGGAAAAGATGAGTCCAGAGGACTAATGGGCCACAGCTACCAAGGCCTCCTCCAGACTGAGTCCAGTACAGCTAGATGGTGCCTGGCTACCACCACTGACTGCTCTGACTGGGATCACAACAGAGGGTTCTGGACAGAGCTGGAGAAGGGTGTAGGACAAAATTCTAACATAAAAAAAAGACCAGATTTACTGGCCTGAGAGACTGGAGAAACCTCGAGAGTATGGCCCCCGGACACCCTTTTAGCTCAGTGGTGAAGTCACTCCCGAGGTTTACCATTCAGCCGGGGACTGGACAGCCCCATAAAACAAAATGGGACTAATGAGACACAGCAGTCCAGGGACAAGGACTAGAAGGCAG
>NW_004444037.1:5202144-5206652 GCF_000243295.1 Trichechus manatus latirostris | reverse complement strand
CAGGGACAAGGACTAGAAAGCAGAAGGGGACACGAAAGCTGGTGATAGGGAACCCAGGGTTGAGTAAGGACAGTGTTGACATGTAGTGGGGTTGTTAACCATAGTCATAGGGCAACATGTGTACTGTTTAATGAGAAACTATTTTGTTCTGTAAACATTCATCTAAAGTGAGAATAGCAGCACAACTGGAAGAACGTAATCAACGTAACTGAATTGTACATGTAGAAATTTTTGAAATGCTGTATCTTTGGCTATGTATATTTTCACAAAAAAAAAAAAAAAAAAGTCCTCCAAGGTTGAGACGGGAGAGTGCTGACATGTTGTGGCATTGTTAACCAATGTCGTAAAACAATATGTGTACTGACTGTTTACTGTGAAAGTATTTGTTCTGTAAACCTTCACCTAAAGTATAATAATAAAAAAAAAGTGCATCCTCCAGCCCCAGATGTTCCAACTGCCAGTTACTTGAGTCATCCCTACTGAGGCCCAAGACATAATGGAGCATAGAAGAACTACCCCTCTGGTGCCCTTTCTGAATTCCTGACCCACAGAATCTGTGAAAATAATGTAATAATTGTTATACACTATTAACTTTGGGGGTAGTTTATTATTGTTGTTGTTGTTGTTGTTAGGTGCCGTCCAGTTGGTTCTGACTCACAGCAACTCTATGTAAAACAGAACGAAACACTGCCCGGTACTGCGTCATCCTCACAATTGTTACTATGTTTGAACCATTATTGCAGCCACTGAGTCAATCCATTTCATTGAGGGTCTTCCTTTTTTGCTGACCCTCTACCTTACCAAGCATGATGTCCTTCACCAGGGATGGGTCCCTCCCGGTAACATGTCCAGAGTACATAAAATGAAGTCTCGCCATCCTTGCTTCTAAGGGGATTCTAGCTGTACTTCTTCCAAGGCAGATTTGTTCATTCTTCTGGCAGTCCATGGTATACTCAATATTCTTCAACAACACCATAATTTGAAGGCATCAATTCTTATTCAGTCTTCCTTATTCACTGTCCAGCTTTTGCATGCATATGAGGCGATTGAAAACACCGACTTAGGTCAGGTGCTCCTTAGTCCTCAAGGTGATACCCTTGCTTTTTAACACTTTAAAGAAGTCTTTTGCAAAAGATCTGCCCAATGCAATACTTTGTTTGATTTATTGACTTCTCCTTCCATGGGTGTTGATTATGGAATCAAGAAAAATTACATCCTTGACAACTTCAATTTTTTCTTCTTTTATCATGATGCTGCTTATTGGCTGAGTTGTGAGAATTTTTGTTTTCTTTTCGCTGAAGTGTAATCCATGCTGTAATCTTTGATTTTCATCAGTAAGTGCTTCAAGTCCTCTTTGTTTTCAGCAAGTAAGATTGTGTCATCTGCATATTGCAGGTTCTTAATGAGTCTCCAATCTTCTTCTTCATATAGTCCAGTTTCTAAGAGTATTTGCTTAGCATACACATTGAATAAGTATGGTGAAAGGATACAACCCTGATGCAAACTTTCCTGATTTTAAACCACGCATTATCCCTTGTTCTGTTAGAACGACTGCCTCTTGGTCTATGTGCAGGTTCTGCATGAGCCCACTGAGGCGTTCTGGAATTCTCATTCTTCACAACGTTATCCATAATTTGTTATGATTCACATAGTCAAATGCCTTTGCATAGTCAATAAAACACAGGCAAACATCCTTCTGGTATTCACTGCTTTCAGCCAAGATCCATGTGATATCAGCAATGACATCCCTCATTCCACGTTCTCTTCTGAATCCAGCTTGAATTTCTGGTAGTTGCTGATGAACTGCTGCAACGGTTTTTGAATCATCTTCAGCAAAATTTTACTTGTGTGATATGATATTAATGATACTGTTGGATAATTTCCACATTCTGTTGGATCACTTTGGAATGGGCACAAATATATATCTCTTCCTGTCAATTGGCCACGTAGCTTTCTTCCAAATTTCTTGGAAGGAACTATCTGCTACCTCCTGAAATGGTCGAACGTTGACCAGTTCTTTTTGGTATAGTGACTGTGTATTCTTTCCATCTTCTTTTGATGCTTCCTGCAGAATTTAGAATATTCTCCATAGAATCCTTCAATCTAGTAACTTGAGCCTTGAATTTTTTCTTTGGTTCTTTCAGCTTGAGAAATGACGAGTGCGTTCTTCCTTTTTGGTTTTCTAACTCCAGGTCTTTGCACTTTTCATTATGATACTTTACTTTGTCTTCTTGAGCCACTCTTTTAAATCTTACGTTCAGTTCTTTTACTTCATCATTTCTTCCATTCATTTTAGCTACTCTACGTTCAAAAGCAAGTTTCAGAGTCTCTTCTAACATCCATTTTGGTCTTTTCTTTCTTTTCAATGACTTTTTGCTTTCTTCATGTATGATGTCCTTGATGTCATCCCACTCATCTCGTCTTCAGTCATTAGTGTTCAGTGCATCAAATCTATTCTTGAGATGGTCTCTAAATTCAGGTGGGATATACTCAAGATTGCACTCTGGCTCTCATGAACTTCTTTTAATTTTCTTCAGCTTCAACCTGAACTTGCATATCAGCAACTGATGATCTGTTCCACAGTCAGCCTCTAGCCTTGTTCTCACTGATAATATTGAGCTTCTCCATTGTGTCTTTCCACAGATGTAGTTGATTTGATTCCTGTGTATTCCGTCTGGTGAGGTCCACATGTAGTCGCTGTTTATGTTGTTGGAAAAGGGTATTTTCAATGAATATGTGGTTGGTCTTGCAAAATTTCTATCATGTGATCTCCAGTGTCATTTCTATCTCCAAGGCCATATTTTCCAATTACAGATCCTTCTTTGTTTTCACCTTTTGCATTCCAGTCACCAGTAATTATCAACGCATCTTGATTGCATGTTTGATCAACTTCAGATGGCAGAAGCTGGTATATACTTTCAATGTCTTCATCTTTGGCATTAGTGGTTGCTGCATAAATTTGAATAACAGTCATATTGACTGGTCTTCCTTATAAGTGTATGGCTATCATCCTATCAGTGACAACACTGTACTTCAGAATAGATCTTGAAATGTTCTTTTTGACAATGAATGTGACATCATTCCTCTTCTATTTGTCATTCCCAGTGTAGTAGACCATATGATTGTCTGATTCAAAATGGCCAGTACCAGTCCATTTCAATTCACTAATGCCTAGGATATCTATCTTCACAAGCGTTCCATTACATTTTTGACAATTTCCAATTTTCTTAGATTCATACTTTATACATTCCATGTTCCAATTATAATGGATGTGTGCAGCTATTTCTTCTTATTTTGAGTTGTGCCACATCACAAATGAAGGCCCTGAAAGCCTTACTTTGTTATGCAGCAATAAATAACCAGAACACTGATTAAAATAACCAGAACACTGATTAAATGCACTAAAGACTTCAAATAAAGGCAGAGATTGTCAGACAGATAAAAATGCAGTACCCAGATATATGCTGATTACAAGACAAACACTTTAAATAGATTTAGACAGGGTAAAGTAAAAGGAATGAGAAAAATGTGTAAACACTAATCATTAGAAAGTTGATGTGACTATAAAAATATCAGACAATGTGGACTTCAAGACAAAGAGTATTATTAGACATAAAGAAATATATTTCATAATGATAAAATGATTAATTCATTAAAAAAATCCTAAATGTTCATGTTCTTAATAACAGGACTTCATAATGATAAAGTGTTAATTAATTGAATTAAGGAAATAAATAGACAACATCACAATTACAGTTGGTGTTTTTAACAACAGTTTCTTCGTAATTTATAAAGTGGATAAAAGTCAGTGATGAAACATTTGCCAGGATTTACTATATCTTGGATAGAAAACAAGTCTCAATAAAATTCAAAGAATTGAAATATTACAGAGTATGTTATCTGACCAAAATGGAATAAAATTAGAAATCGGTACAAAAATATATCTAAAAATGCCCAAAATATTTGAAAATTAATCAACATAAGTCTCCCTGGATCAATGGAAAATTAGAAAATATTTTTAACAGAATTGTATTTAAAAATGTATCCAAATATATGAAGAATAGCTAAAGTCATGCTTAGAGAAAAAAAATTAAAGTTTAAAATGTATATGTTAGAAAACAAAAAAGTATAAAATAAGTAATTTTATATTTCACCATAATAAGTTACATAAGAACAGGAAATAAAACCAAAGTAAGTATAATAAAGAAATGATAAAGATAAGTGTGAAAAATCAGTGAAATAGAATATAGACAAATAGCAGAGAAAATCAGCAAAGCCAAAAGTTAGTTTTTCAGAAAGATAGATAAATCTGAAAAACTCTCAAGATTAATCAATTAAAAAACACAAATTATAAAAATATCACTTAAGTTCCAGCAAAATGGTGCTCTAGGCAGAAGTACCACGCTGTCCCTCCACAGCAAAGATCCGAAAAACTAAGCTGAACAGAGAATACAACAATCCTGAAACCCTAAAACATCAAATGAAGAGATAAAGAACTCAGCCAAGCA
>NW_004444037.1:5191407-5194146 GCF_000243295.1 Trichechus manatus latirostris | reverse complement strand
TAACCAATGTCATAAAACAACATGTGTACTTCTGTTTCATGAGAAACTATTTGTTCTGTAAGCCTTCACCTGAAGTACAATAAAAAATAAATAAATAAAAATCACTTAAAAAGACAGTACTCAAATCCTACAGATAATGAAAGGAAAATAAGGAAATACTGTCAACAAATTTAGGGTAATACATTTGAAATTTTAGATGAAATGGACAAATTCCTAGAAAAACACAACTTGTCAAAACTGATACCAGAAGAAATAGAATATCTTAATAACTCTATACCTTTTAAAGAAGTTGAATTTGTAATTAAAACCTCTCTCACAAAGAAAATGCCAGGCCCAGGTGTCTACCCTGGTAAATTCTATAAAACATTTAAGAAAGAATGATATCAGTATTACACAAACTCTATGCAAAAATAGAGAATAGAGAAGGAGGGAACACTTCCCAACCAGTTTTATGTGGTCAGCATAACTTTGATACCACAACTTGAAGAGATAATTATGACAAAAGTATAGACCAATATATACCATTAACCTAGAAACAAATATTCTTTACTAACAAATGAATCCAGCAGTATATAAAGTTATAATGCACCAAGTCCAAGTGGAATTTACCACAAGAATGTGGTATTGTTTTAACATTTGAAAATCAATTAAATTATTTCACATAAGCTACATAAACAAAAGAGAAAAATCCTATGATCATTTGACGCAGAAAAGGTATTTGAGAAAATTCATACTCACTGATTTGAGAAGGAAAAAATAAAACCACTTCTCCACTAACTACACAGGGGAACTTCCTCAATCTGATAAAAGCCATCTATGAAATACCTAAAACTAACATTCTATTTAATGTTGGAATATTCCATCTTTTTCCCAAAGATTGGAGACAAAGCAAGACTGCCTATATTTAGCTCTTCCACTTATCATTGTAATGGGGGCCTTACCCAGATAGTTTGGTATTGGTGTCAGGATAAACAAATTCGTTGCCACTGAGTCGATTCTGACTCTCAGTGACCCTATAGGGCATAGTAGAACTGCCCACAGGTTTTCCAAGGAGCAGCTGGTGGATTCGAACTGCCAACCTTCTGGTTAGCAGCCAAGCTCTCAACCACTAGGCCATCATGGCTCCAGATAAACAAATAGATTAATAGAAAAAAAGAATGGAGAAGTAGGCCTATACTTACATGGTCAATTGACTTTTAACAAAGGTGTCAGTGCAATTCAACAGGGAAAGGAAAGTCTTCTCAACAAACGGTGCCAGAACAATTGCATAATTTTAGGGGGTAAAAAGAACCTCACCTATTACCTCACAACATACACAAAAATAATTTTAGATGGATGATATTCCTCAAAGTAAAAGTAAAAACTGTAAGCTTCTAAAGAAAGCAGAAGACAGTCTCATGGCTTTGGGGTAAGTAATGATTTATTAGACAGCACTAACAAGCATTAAGCATAGGGGGAAAATGGTAAGTTGGGTTTTATCAACAAAAGCTTATGCTTATCATAGTGAAAGTTTATGCTTATCATGGGGAGAAAATATTTACAGTTCATTTACCTAGCAAAGGACTGCATGCAAAACATAAGGAACTCTTACAACTCAATAATAAGCAGAATGATTTAAAAACAAGCAAAAGAGTTCATAAAACAGATATATGAATGACCAATAAACACATGAAAAACTGCTCAAGATAATTAGTCATCAGGGAAATGCAAATTAAAACCACAGTGAGATACCATTTCATACCAACTAGAATGGCTAAAATTAAAAAGACTTGGGCAGAGCTAACATTTCACCCTAGACAGCTGCACCATGATGTCCCTCTAAACCAAAGATCTGAAAAAGTAAGTAAACAGATACAAATGTCAATCCGGGAACCCTCAGCATCAAATGAAGGGATAAAGAACTAGATCAAACACCGAATGAAAGAAGAAACTGACAGAAAGCAGAAAATGAGGACAGATATGGAGTGGAGGTCCCCTGCCAACTAACATGGCACAGTGTCACCATCTTGGAAAACAGCCAGCAACAACCTTGGACAGGGAATACAGGAAGGTAACTTCATGGAGCTTTCAACAGGAGACAGAGCACCCGGTAATCCGAGAAACACGCTTTCCCATCACTCACCCTTCTGGTGAGTAGCAGCAAGAACACCTCCAGCCCAGTATCCCCCACTGCTGGAGTCCACAATACAAGCTCCCCCCTCCCAGCCCACCCTACCCCTTCCCATCCTGCAGCTATTTTTCCTTCTTTCTTTTCTTTCTCCCTCTCACCTAGCCCCATACACCACCTTGCCTTATTTCCACAGGCCTCCACCTCACCGTGGCAGCCACACAGTCACTGGCCCACCGCCATTCCGGGTCAGCCCCTCCCCCACCTGCTGTTTCCCACCATGTTGCCATTTTTGTTTGATTGTTTTCTATTTTTCCCTTTCTCTCTTTTCTTTCTCACTCCCACTTAGCCTGTACGCCACCTCCCCCCACCTCCTGCTGAACCTCCACCATGCCGCAGTGGCTAGACAGCCATCAACCCACCGCTGTCCTGGGTCCACCCTGTTCCCACTCGATGGCTCCCACCACGGCTGCCATCTTTTTTCCCTTCTTATTTTTCCTTTCTCTTCTGCCTGTTCTTTCTCCCTCCCACCTAGCTGCGTACATCACCTCCCTTCCCTTCCCACTAGCCCCTTAGTCCACCCTGCCCCCATCATTTTTTCCCTTGTTCCTTTTCTCCGTTTTCTTCCCCCC
>NW_004444037.1:5177747-5191245 GCF_000243295.1 Trichechus manatus latirostris | reverse complement strand
CCCATACACCACCCCCCGCCCCATACACACCCGCCCCTACTGCTGACCCCCCGCTATACTGTCGCAGCTAGAGTTACCGGCACAGCACTGCGTGGGTCCACCCCACCTTCACCCAACAGCTCCTGCCACACCATCAATTTTTTTTCTTTTCTTCTTTCTTTTTACTTTTCTACCTTTTCTTTCTCCCTCCCGCCTCTCCCCATACACCACCTCTGCCCCCTTTCCAATGGCCCATGCCATGCTGCCTGGGCTATAAAACCACTGACCTTCTGCCGCCCCAAGTCTGCTCCGCCCTCACCTGCCAGCTTCCGAGGCAATGCCATTTTTTCTTTCTTTCTCCCTCCCACCTACGCCAGTAAGTCACCTCCTCTGCCCTTCCACCTCCCCCCAGGTCAGGCCACCCCCACTCACTGGCCCTCACCATGACTCCATTTTTTCTTTTTTCCCTTTCTTCGTGTTCTTTCTCCCTCCCACCTAGCTCCTTATGCCACCTCCCTCCCCCTTCCCCCCATCTCCTCCCATGCTGCTGCAGCTAGAAATCCACTAACACACCACCTCATCACTTCCCCGGGTCTGCCCTGCCCCTACCCACTGGCCCCCACCGGCTGCCATTTTTTTTTTCCTTACTTTTTTTTCTTTTAGGCATGCAAGCATGGTTCAACATTAGAAAATCCATCAACATAATCCACCACTTAAATAGAACAGAAGAAAAAAAATCACATGATAATCTCAATCGACACAGAAAGACATTTGAAAAAGTCTAACATCCATTCCTGATAAAAACTTTCATAAAATACAAATAGAAAAGAAATTCCTCAACATAATAAAGGCATCTATACAAAACCGGGGAGCTCTGGTGGCACAGTGGTTGAGAGCTATGGCTTCTAACCAAAAGATTGGCAGTTCAAATCCACCAGCCACTCCCTGGAAACCCAATGATGCAGTTTTACTCTGACCTATAGGGTCGCTATGAATCGGAATCAACTCAACAGCAACGAGTTTTTTTTTGGTTATACAAAACCAACAGCCAACGTCATTCTCAGTGGAGAGAGGCTGAAAGCACTCCCCCTGAGAATGGGAACAAGACAAGGATGCCCTTTATCACCATTCCTATTTAATATTGTGCTGGAAGTCCTAGCTGGAGTAATAATGCAAGAAAAACAAACAAAGGAGATCCAGATTGGAAAGGAATAAGTAAATCTTTCCCTATTCGCAGATGATATGATCCTATACCGAGAAAGCCCCAAAGATTCCACAAGAAAACTACTGGAACGAACAGAATCATCAGAGTAGCAGGATACAAGATCAACATGTAAAAATCAGTTGGATTCCTATACATCAACAAAGAGAACTTAGAAAAGGAAATCAGAAAAACAACCCCATTTATAATAGCCCCTGTTGTTGTTGTTGTTGTTCAGTGCAGTCAAGCTGGTTCTGACTCATCGTGACCTTATATGCAACAGAACGAAACACTGCTCCATCCTACGCCATCCTGATGATCCTTGTTATGCTTGAGCCCATTGTTGCAGCCACTGTGTCAGTCTATCTCATTGAGGGTCTTGTTTTTCACTGACCCTCTACTTTACCAAGCATGATGTCCTTCTCCAGGGACTGATCCTTCCTGATAACATGTCCAAAGTATGTGAGACGTAATCTCACCATCCTTGCTTCTAAGGAGCGTTCTAGTTGTACTACTTCCAAGACAGACTTGTTTGTTCTTTTGGCAGTCCATAGTATATTCAATATTCTTCACCAATACCACAACTCAAAGGCATCAATTTTTCTTCCGTCTTCCTTATTCATCGTCCAGCTTTCGCATGCATGAGGCAATTGAAAACATCATGGCTTGGGTCAGGAATACCTTAGTCTTTGCTTTTTAACACTTTAAAAAAGTTTTTTGCGGCAGATTTGACCAGTGCAACGCATTATTTGATTTCTTGACTGCTGCTTCCATGGGTGTTGATTGTGGGTCCAAGTAAAATGAAATCCTTGACAACTTCCATCTTTTCTCCGTATATCATGACATTGCTTATTGACCCAGTTGTGAAGATTTTTGTTTTCTTTATGTCGAGGTGTAATCCATACTGAAGGCGGTAGTCTTTTATCTTCATCAGTAAATGCTTCAAGTCCTTTTCACTTCCAGCAAGCAAGGTTGTGTCATCTGCATAATGCAGGTTGTTAATGAGTCTTCCTCCAGTCCTGATGCCCTGTTCTTCTTCATATAGTCCAGCTTCTCAGATTATTTCCTCAGCATACAGATTGAATAGGTATGGTGAAAGGATACAACCCTGACACACACCTTTCCTGACTTTAAACCATGCAGTATTCTCTTGTTCTCTTCATATGAATGCCTCTTGATATATGTACAGGTTCCTCACTGAACACAATTAAATGTTCTGGAATTTCCATTCTTTGCAACGTTATCCATAATATGTTATGATCCACACAGTCAAATACCTTTGCATAGTCAACAAAACACAAGTAAACATCTTTCTGCTATTCTCTTCTTTCAGCCAGGATCCATCTGACATCACCTGGGATAACCCTGGTTCTGCGTACTCTTCTGAATCCAGCCTGAATTTCTGGCAGTTCCCTGTCAATACACTGCTGCAGCCCCTAAGAAGATAAAAAGCTTAGGAATAAATCTAACCAGGGACATAAAAGACTTAAAGAAAACTACAAAATACTATTGCAAGAAACAAAAACAGACTTACATAAATAGAAAAACATACTATGCTCATGCATATGAAGACGCAATATTGTGAAAATGTCAATTCTACCCAAAGTGATCTACACATATAATGCAATCTTGATCCAAATCCCAACAGCATTCTTCACCGGGATGGAAAAACTAATCACTAACTTTATACGGAAGGGAAAGAGGCCCCAAATAAGTAAAACCTTATTAAAAAAGAAGAATAAAGTAGGAGACCTCACACTACCTGATCTCAGAACCTACTATACAGCCGTGGTAGTCAAAATAACCTGGTACCGGTACAAAAACAGACACATAGACCAATGGAATAGAATCGAGAACCCAGATGTAAATCCATCCACCTACGGTCAGCTGATTTTGACAAAAGACCAAAGTCAATTAGATGGGGAAAAGACAGTCTAACAAATGCTGCTGGCAAAACTGGATGTCCATTTCTGCACAAAAATGAATAAAGACCCATATCTCACACTCTACACAAAAACTAACTCAAAATGGACCTAAATATAAAACCTAAAATGATAAAGATCAGGAAGAATAAATAGGGACAATGCTAAGGGCCCTATTACATGGCAAAAATACAATACAAACCATAACTAACAATACACAAACACTAGAAGACAAACTAGAAAACTAGGAGCTCCTAAAATTAAACATATATGCTCATCAAAAGACTTCACAAAAAGAGTAAAAAGAGGACCTATAGACTACGAAAAAAGTTTTGGCAATGGCATATCTGACAAGGGTCTAATCTCTAAAATCTACAGAATACTTCAACATCTCAACAACAAAAAGACAAATAATCCAATTTAAAAATGGGCAAAGGATATGAACAGACACCTCACCAAAGAAGACATTCAAGTGGCTAACAGACACATGGGAAATGCTTGTGATCATTAGCCATTAGAGACATGCAAATCAAAACTACAATGAGATACCATCTCACCCCAACATTACTGGCACTAATAAAAAAAACAGAAAATAACATTTTGGAGAAGTTGCCTGGAGATTGGAACTCTTATGCACTGCAGGTGGGAGTGCAAAGTAGTACAACCACTATGGAAAACGATATGGTGGCTCCTTAAAAAACTAGAAATAGAAATACCATACAATCCAGCAATCCCACTACTAGGAATATATCCTAAAGAAATAAGAGCTGTCACACAAATGGACATATGCACACCTATGTTCACTGAAGCATTATTCACAATAGTAAAAATGGAAACAATCTAAGTACCCATCAGCAGACGAATGGATAAACAAACTATGGTAGATACACACAAGAAAATACTACGCAATGATAAAGAACAATGACGAATCCGTGAAACATCTCACAACATGGATGAATCTGGAGGGCATTATGCTGAGTAAAATAAGTTAATCACACGAGGGAAAATATTGTATGAGACCACTATTATAAAAAAATCCAAGAAATGGTTTACACATACAGAAAAAAAAAATCTTTGATGGTTACGAGGGAAGGAGGGTCTGGGAAGGGAAAAATCACTAACTAGATAGTAGACAAGTGTTAACTTTGGTAAAGGGAAAGACAACACACAATATAGGGGAAGTCAGCACAACTTGACCAAGACAAAGTCATAGAAGCTTCCTAGATACATCCAAACACCTTGAGGGACCGAGTTACTAGGGCTGAGGGCTGGGGACTATTGTCTCAGGTGCCATCTAGGTCAATTGGCATAACATAGTTCATAAAGAAAATGTTCTACATCCTACTTTTTGATGAGTAACATCTGGGGTCTTAAAAGCTTGTGAGTGGTCATCTTAAGATACATATATTGGTCCCATCCCGTCAAGAGAAAAGGAGAGTGAAGAAAACCAAAGACACAAGGAAAATATTAGTCTGAAGGACTAATGGACTACATGAACCACAGCCTCCACCAGCCTGAGCCTAGAAGAACTACATGGTGCCTGGCTACCACCACCAACCATACTGACAGGGATCACAATAGAGGGTCCAAGACAGAGCAGGAGAAAAATGTAGAACAAAATTCAAATTGACCAAAAAAAAAGATCAGACTTACCAGTAGACTCTACAGAGACTATAGGAACCCCTAAGACTATGGCCCCCAGACACCCTCTAACTCAGAACTGAAGCCACTCCCAAAGTCCACCTTTCAGCCAAAGATTAGACAGTCCTATAAAACTAACAATAACATACCTGAGGAATGTATTTCTTAGTTCAATCAAGTATACAAGACCAAACGGGCAACACCTGCCCAGAAGCAATGACGAGAAGGCAGGAAGGGACAGGAAAACTGTAGGAATTGACAAGGAGAACCCAGGGTGGAAAGGGAAAGGAGAAGAGTGCTGACATAATGCAGGAATTGCAACCAATGTCACAAAACAATTCATATATAAATTTTTGAATGAGAAGCTATTTTGCACTGTAAACTTTCACCTAAAGCACAATAAAATTAAAAGAAATTTTAAAAGACCTATGACACCAAATGTTGGCAAACTACAGACCATAGGCCACCAACAGCCTGCCAGCTGTTTTTGTAAATAAAGTTTTATTGGAACACAATCATGTTCATTTGTTTACATATTATCTATGGATGTTTTCACACTACAATAGCTGAAGTGAATAGCTGCAACAGACACCATATATCACACAAAGCCTGAAATATTTACTATCTGCCCTTTACAAAAAAAGTTTGCCAGCCTCCAGTGTAGAGCAACTACAACTCTCATGCATTTATAGAGGGAGTGTAAAATGGTACGTTCACTTTGGAAAGCAGTTTGGCAATAGCTTATATACGTTTAACTGTGTATGTTAACTGTTAAACATATGTAGTTGATTCTCATTATTCCTGTGAGTTATGTTCTATAAAGTCATCACAAACACTAAATTTGTGAACAGTGAACCATTACTCATAAGGGATAAACAGGGATAGGTTCCTGCAAGTCTCTGGTAATAACACTTTCATCAAATGATCAGTACATAACCTTGTTTTATGTGTATTTCTGTTTAAAGATTCCTTATTTAATATATACATTGTTGATTAATTAACATTGAACTCATGGCCAACAGCGCTATAATTCATACTTGAGTGATGCTTATCTAACACATTTTTTTTTCTGTAAGGCAAATCACAGCCTTCTTGCACTTAGAAACACTAGACAGCGCTATGGCACTACACTTGGTCATTTTAAACAGCAAAATCACCAACATAAAGCATAAAAATGTGGCTCTAAATAGACTGATGCTTATACTAAATAGATTTAGATACTGAAACTAGAGGGCAGAGCATCACCTTTTTGACCTCAGCTGCGAACGTGTGCATTGGGCAATTCAAATTCTTTTGCCACTCTGCGCTTGGTCTGAGAATGATCGGGAAAGTGTCGCAAATATTGATTTTGGTGACACATATAAACTTTAGCAAGTAGGCAAATTTGCAAGAAGCCCTGGATGTGCAATGGTTAAGCACCTGGCTGCTAACCAAAAGGTTGGCGGTTTGAACATGTCCATGCCAGGTTCTTTGGGAGAAAAAACCTAACAATCTGCTCCCATGAAGATTACAGCCTAGAAAACTCTATGGGGCAATTCTACTCGGTTACATAGGGTCACTATGAATTGGAATAGACTCCACAGCACCTAACAACTACAAGGCAAATTTGTTGTTGGAATAATGAGGAATGACTGTACCTATCTTTGGCCCAGAAACTCTGCTTCTAGGAATTTACTCAAAATAAATAAATACATATGTTCACAAAAGACTTGTATAAGAATGTCCACAGCGGCTTTACGTATAATAGCCAAAAACTGGAAACAACCAGGTGTTCATTAATAAGAAAACAGATAAACTGTGATATACCATATTTTATGCAAATAATGTGTGCCTTCTGTGTCTGTTTGCCAGCCAAGCCCTACCCCTGCAAGGTATTTTTCATAAGTGTGCTATGCTAATTTTTTTATAGCAATATGTGGAAGAGGACTGGCATGGTGGTGCTTGTGAGGGTCCCTTGTAGGGAGGAGGGCGTGGCTGGCAAACAAATACAGAAGGGGCACGTTATTTGTGTAAAAATACAGTATTCATGAAATGGAATGCTCCTCAATAAAAAGAAATAAACTATTGATACATGCAACAAGATGGATAAATCTTAAAACCATTAGGCTGAATGAAATGATCTTACACAAAGTGTATATACTATACGATTTCCATTTATATAAAATTCCAGAACAGGAAAAACTAATCTATAGTGGAAAAAAATCAGAACCGTGGTTGCCTCTTGGAGGAAAGGTTGGCAGAGGTTGATTGAGAAGATGCATAAAGCAACTTTCTGAAGCTGATGATACTGTCATATATCCTGAAGGGGGTGTCTTATTTACCTAGTGCTGCTGTAATACAGATACCATAAGAGAGTGGCTTTAAAGAACAGAAATTTATTTTCTCACAGTTCTGGAGGCTGAAAGTCCAAATCAGGGTCTTGGCTATGCTGATTCTTTCCTTGTCAGTAGCTCTGGGTGTTCTTTGACTTTTAGATGATACAGTCCTCACATGGTGTCTGTCTTCTCCCATGTGTGGGTCTCTGTGTCTATTCTGATCTTTTTATAACTCAGACGTGATTAGGTTTAGGATCCACCCTACAACGGTATGACCGCATTAACCCCATTTCCAAACAGGATCATATCCACAGGTACAAGGGCCAGAAATTCAACATATATTTTGGGGGGACACAGTTCAATCCATAATATGAGTTTGGGTTACACAGTTACATGAATTATCAAAATCAGCAAATATATAATTAAGACTTGTGCATTTTCTTGTATGTAAGTTTTGCATCAAAAGAAAAACCTGCAAACAAATATTAAGCTCTAGGAAATAATACACAAACTTATAAGGAAGCATACTGATGTCTTCAACTCACTATAAAATGCAATGAAGAAATGATGGGTTAGTGAATGGATAGAGAGATAAGTAGATGGAAAGGTTTATAAAAAGCAAATACAGTTAAGTGTCAGTTGCAGACCCTAGGTGGTAGGTATATGACTGTTCACTGTAAAAGTCTCAATTTTTTTGTATGCTTGAAAATTTTCATAATAAAAAGTTGGAAATTTAAAAAAAGAAAAAGTCAAAAAATTCTTTAGAAATGGGGGAGAAGTCAGGCTGGGGATGAATGTTTGGAAGTTGCCCTTTCTGCTTTGCTATGATTCTTGCTTTATAGATAGAAGAAAATGCTTCTATAAAAACTGAGTAAACAAAGATCCCAGCACAGTGGAATTTTACAGGATATCTATATTAAGTATTTTCAAATCCTTCTAGAATATGTCGGAAATGCCCAGGTTCCTGAAGTTGTAAGAGATTTCCTTGCCTTAATTTGCCATAGCGTGTCCATGGCTGGTGGCCTGTTCAGGATTGAGCTAGGGATCCCCAAATGCAGCAAGTATTTACTTCCAAAAACACTTGGGCTGAGAAGCTATTGAGAGAATAAGGTCTATAAATGGAGATCTCAAAGGATTTTGTTATTGCAATACAATCAAAAGGATGTTTCCTACGTAGCTCTAAAAGGAATACAAAAATCCCCTGTACTATAAACTCCATGAAAGCAGAGACGTATCTGTCTTTCTCACCATTTTATTCCTAGTGCTTAGTTTAGGATCTAGCACAAAGTAAATCCCTGTTAAATATTTGTTGAATAAATAAATTAACAAATGATGATCCTTCCAGTTGGATATCTTGGGGTAACTTTCAAAATAAATACACCACACATTTCAACTTCCCTCTCTACTCTGGATAAGTGGAAACAACTTCCCAGCAAGATCTTGATTAAATATAGGATTTTGTATCTTGCTCTTTCTAACTGGTTAATAAGTCTCTCCAGTAAGGAAACAACCAAATCAATAATTACTACTGCTATCGTCATTAATCAAGCAGATACTATAATGCGGGAACTATGTTAAACACCTTACCTTGTCACCAATCCTCACAATAACACTGAAAAATAAAAACAAAATGAGAAAACCAGTGTTTGGCTAAGAAAAATAATTTACCCAAGGACACACTGCTAATAGGAAGTAGAACCTACAGCATTCAAATTAAGCTCCTTGACTCCAAGCTTAGCTGCTTTTCTGAAAGAAAGGCTCTAAACCGCAGCAGTTAGCATAATATAAGGTATACATGCTCTGTGTGCATAAACAAGTATCAAGGCCATTATCTGGTTAGATTGCTTTTTCCCATGTGCATTTCTGGAGAGTCTAACTCTTGGCAACTACCTCCTGTAGGTCTCAGTGTGTGTGTATAACTGCACAAAACAATTAAAAGGAGGAAGGAAGCACATCCTCCCTGCCCTTTGGCCTCTCCCTTCCTCACCCCCTAGTAAATACAAGCCCATCCAAACCAGCAACTCTTCCTATCTCTAGTAGAAACAGTTGTCACAGCATTATTATTCTCTACCTAACACAATTTTTTGGATGTCTGTTGTCATGAGTGGACTGCTTTGGTGTTTCTGGCATGCCTTGAATGGACATCTCAAGGCTCTGCTCCTCTCCCCACTAGAGCTCTACTTGGGCACTGGACATGTATGAACATCCATCTCCTAATCATGACCATCTCTAGACAACAGTACAAGAATAGCACCCATATGAGGTAGAAACCTGGAGAAGAAGCTCATCCTGGAAAGAATCAGGAAGTACCTAAAATCTGTCTTTATAAAGACTCACCACTCCCCATCAGTGTCCCGCTTCTTCATATCGAAAACCTGCCTATTCAGCCAGAACCTTGTTTAGAAATGAATAACTACTGATACATAGGCCTGAATTAGGACAAGTGATTTCTAGAATACAGTCAAAACATCATGTGTTATAAGTAGACTCTCATGGCATACAAGTTCAATATTACATATCATGATTCCATTCCTAGAAACACATATATCAAAAGATATGAAAATTAATCAAAAAATAAAATTCCAATATATGTTCTTTTTAATGAGATTTATCAGTTAGGTGCTGTCGAGTTGGTTCCAACTCATAGTGGCCCTATGTACAACAGAACAAAACACTGCCCGGTCCTGCGTCATCCTCACAATCATTGTTATGCCTGAACCCATTGTTGGCAGCCACTGTGTTAATCCATCTCATCGAGCATCTTCTTTATTTGCTGACTGTCTACTTTACCAAGCGTGATGTCATACTCCAGGAACTGGTCCCTCCTGATAACATGCCCAAAGTACATGAAACGAAGTCTTGCCATCCTCGCTTCCAAGGAGCACTTTGGCTGTATTTCGTCCAAGACGCTTATTCATTCTTCTGTCAGTCCATCATGTATTCGTGGATGTTTGCAGCTGTATCTTTTCATTTTGAGTTGTGCCACCTCAGCAAAAAAAGGTCTCGAAAGCTTGACTCCGTTCATGTCATTAAGGTAGACTCTACTTTGAGGAGGCAGCTCTTCCTCAGTCATATTTTGAGTGCCTTCCAACCTGAGGGGGTCATCTTCTGGCACTGTATCAGACAATGTTCCACTGCCCTTTATAAGGTTTTCACTGGCCAGTTTCTTCAGAAGTAAACTGCCGGGTCCTTCTTCCTAGTCTGTCTTAGCCTGGAAGCTCTGCTGAAACCTGCGTCTGTCAGTTTGTTGTACTGTGGTAGCTTGCGTCTTGCTGAGATACTGGAAGCTTTGTCACTGGTATTTCAATTACCAGCAGGGTCACAAAGTTAATACCCATCATAATTCACAAATTCCAGGAGCAATTGACTCATGAGGACAATTACCCATTGAATTAGTAGAACATAGCCAGAGCCCCAGAAGCCCCTACATGACTCTTGCCAGTCACGTTCCCTTGCTTCCCCTCTATGCTTAGTGATAGCAAATTCCTGGTTTTTCAATAACAATTCTAATATGCATGTATGTTTTCCAAAACAATATACATGTTTTCTTGTTTTTAAACTTTATATAAATGGACTTCAACCACATGAATTCTAACCATAGGTATTCTTTGGTCACTTGCATCTTTTGCTCAACATTACATCTGTGGAATTCATTCATGTTGTTCAAGTAATGCCTTAAAATATTAATTTTGAGCTATGCTGTCAATGTTCACCTTTATAAATTTTTCTGCATCGAATAAATGGATTAGAATAGATGGATTAGAGATCTCATTTTCCTTTCCTGGTAAATCTCCAAATAGTAAGCATGGGTATTCTTCATTGCTACATGCTGGCTTGAAATTTGTTGTTGTGCATTTGACTTGCAGGAACATCTTTACAAAGAAAATATTGGGCATGATAACTTCGTTCTATCTTTCTTCTTCTTCTTTTCCTTCCCTTTCTTTTTAAAGAGCCCTTAAAAGCAGTAGCCTTCATCTTCATTTATTCAAAACAGTTATCAGTTGCCATCGAGTCAATTCCAACTCCTGGTGACCCCCTATGTGTCAGAGTAGAACTGTGCTCCACGGGGTGTTCAATGACGGATCTTTTGGCAGTAGATTGCCAGTCCTTTCTTCTGAGGTACCTCTGGGGAGACTCGAACCTCCAAACTTTCTGTTAGCAGTTGAGCATGTTAAGCATTTACTCCACCCAGGGACACCCACTTATTCATAGGGATTCACAAAAATTTATTAAATTAATGAATACAAGAATGAATTTGAGATACCTTTTCCAGGAAAATATTTGACATTCCTCTCTTGACATATGCAGCTTCCCTGTAAGTTCTGATATGATATCTAAGGTTGTCTTCCAGAGCAAATCACCTTTTGCTCAGGATAATAACTTCTTCCTTTGATTCCTTACCACTGGTAAAAGGGAAATGATGTCTTTGCTAAAATTTTCTCGTGGTCCAGAGGCATTTGGATTCACTGCTTCCGATCATGCATACAGAAAAGTTTCCCGTCTCACAAATCAGTCCATGCATTCTCCTCTCTGTTGAGAGCCCTGACTTAGCACTAACAGACTTGGTCAATAATGGCTTTATTTGCACCATTAGCCAACCATCAAGAGATTTGCAGTTGACTGAATACACTTCACCTGGAACCTGTCAAAGCTACTCTCAATTCTGGTCTTCCTCAGAGTAAAAAAATGAGTAATTTTGAAAGAACCCTATTTACTATTTACATTCAAATTTCCCTTAAAGACCGTTACAAATGTTTTTATGCAATAAGACTAGTATAAGTCAATATGGTATACCAAATGACGTTGTCAACCCTTTGCCACTCAAATGTGTAGAAATGATGAATTAAAAAGTATTTGATCCACAGAAGAGATGAAAAGAAAGCAAGAAAAATACCCAAGTGCCAGAAGGAATGAGTGCCCTCAAGACTAAAAGCCCAACAGACAGGGATGGATCACCCAATAATTAGTAAGTAAGCACAATTAAGCCCGCGTGCGCATACCTTGCTTACTGTAAGCCAGTGCATACCATGTTTACTGGTTAATCCACCGTGCCATCAGGTAACTAAAGCTTAATGGATCACAGGTGTTTCTGAATTGGATCTAGACATTCGGAGCTGGGACTTGAATGACTTACACGGATATAAAGTTATTTACAAGGAGATAAATTCCTTGCATGTCAGGGAGAAAGACCTGGAATCCTTGCATGAAGTCACGGATAAGGAAGGGTTATCCTGGGTGTGAAACAGTGACTAAAAACATTCTGCCCACTGACCTGGGAAACGCCAATAAAGTGCACTGTCCACCTGGTTATGAGTTAAAAAAAGAAATCACTTGTGAGAAATTGAGGCCTAAATCTGATACGAATAGTAAAGGAACCCCAAGATAAGAGATGCATATGAAAATGGCTCAGTACCAGCAACATCTACAGGACTCTGGCAGAGGCAAGCATGAAATCATCTTATAGGACTCCTCCACAGTCATGCTCTTGAACGACTCCCAAGGGAAGAAGAGAAAAGAAAAATGTGAGTGGTGAAGACAGACTCACAGAAATTGAAACTACTCCTGAGAATGAGTCAGCAGATGGAACAAATGAGAGTATTCACACCCTAAGAACCAGAGGTAATAGAACAATATGAAGGAGACAAAAAATAAATGTTTAAAGCATACAGCAAGATAAATGTAAGAAGGAGGTTAAGAAAAAAAAATAGAAGGAACTTGGAAAGGAATCACATGGAAATAAAAAATACAGTTAAAAACTTTATGAATGGGTTAAGCAATAATTAACTGAAGACAGAATTTTGTTTAGAGAAGAGATCAGAACAAACTATCCACAATGCAATAAAACTAGAATTACTGCTACTACTAAGAATAATAGTAGCTAACTTTTGGGGGGAAGATTCAGTCATTATTTTAAGTGCTTTATGTATGTTAACTCATGTATTAGTTATCTAGTGCTGTGTAACAAACTACCACAAAATTTAGCAGCTTAATGAAACAAACATTTATACTGTTATAATTACTGTGAATCAAGAGTCCAGTGTGGCTTATCTGGGTGCCCTTGCCCCAAAGGCTATCACTAAGCTGCAATCAAGGTGCTGGCTAAGGCTGCCATTTCAGCTGAAGGCTCAACTGGGGAAAATACAATTCCAGGTTCCTTCCCATTTTATTGGCATAATTCAGTTCCCTGTGGGTTGTTGCACTGAGGGGCTCGGTACCTTACTGGCTATGGACCAGATACCTCCATGTGCACCTCTCCAAAGGGTAGCTCACAACATGGCAGAAAGCTTCCCATACAGCAACTGAAGAAGACAGGGAAAGACAGTCAACAAAATGGAAGTCACTGTCTTTTTGTAACCTACTCTTAGAAGCGACATGCCATCCCTTTTATCATATTCTATTCATTAAAAGCAAATCACTAGTTCTAGACCACACTTAAGGGA
>NW_004444037.1:5175281-5176908 GCF_000243295.1 Trichechus manatus latirostris | reverse complement strand
TGAACAAGTTGGTAAATTTATTAATAAATCTAGATAAAAATTAATTTTTTAAAAGAAGTCTTATTTTAGAGAATTTAAAGACAAGAGGTTTAAAAATTCTTGTTAACCTGGAAGATGGCTAAGGAGACAATTTAAAGTTAATGCATTCTAAATTCCTAATGTTTTACTTTGTTCAGATCAGGTAGGTTTTCTTACAGAGCATTGTTTTTAAGCATGCCTTCTGTATAAAAAGTATTTTATGTTTTCTGATTTTTTTATTGTTGCAAAAACATGTATAACACATTTGCCAATTCAACACTTATATTTTCTAATTTTACAAATAATAGCTCCATATAAGCTTTATGCAATAAAGCTCAAATAGGACATATAGTTTTCAATGCTTTAGTAGGTGATAAGATTTTACATTTGTAAAATTAATATAAAATTAGTATCTGTTCCTTAGGGACCTAATAAAACCTACACAAAGCTTTGGATATTTTTAACACATTAAGGATAACCTTATATAATCCACATTGGTCTAAAAATAATCTCATTTTCTTTGCCAGTTATTTATTCAGAAATGGATTTACTCTGACCAACGAGCTGTCAGGTAAAGTCTGGGGTGAGGGATGAGGGGCTTCTGGAGAACATTTCCTTGCTTCTGAGAGAGATCCTCAGGAAGGGATGGTTTCTCTTCTTCTTCCTTACCTTATCATGTCTGGATGTAATGCCTGGACCAGAGGCAGCCATTTTGCTCCCTGCATGAAGCTGAAACTGTCACTTAAGATAGCAAAGCAGAGAAATGGAAATAATCCAGGTCCTTGATGGCATTGTAGAGCTGCTGAATTCAACAAGCTTGAAGCTCATCCTATTTCTGGGCTTCCTGGTATGTGAGAGAATATATTTTCTTGTTGTAAGCCAGTGGTACATAACTTTCACTGTGTATCAGAATCACTAGGAGTATCTTTTAAATTATCGATCCCTAGGTTATTCTAATGTACAGTCAGGGTGTTCAGGGGCAAATTCATCTGAGTCAGGGTTTTGTTAGTTACAGGTGACAGCATTCAGACTGATATGGACATCTTAACATATCCGTCCTGGATTTCCTTAAACCTTCAAGACAGAGATTTGCTTCGGGGTTGTCTCACATAGATTCCTCCTGGGACTGAGGCCTAGGCATCTAAAATGCACCATTATTGTCTTTTGTTCCTTACAAACTTAATAAAACCCACCGAAAGCCTTTTCCATGTGACTTTGGATACTTGTAATATATTAAGGATCAAGTGTGTGAAAAAACCTGCTCAATTATTTTATAAAAGTGTTTATGTTTAAAAAAAAACTAACTAAAGAGTTACCTTTAATAAAATAGTTTCTCTGCATTTATAAATGATGAATTTAGATACAACTATTGAGTGAATACAAGATTTAAATATCTTATGATGTTGGTCTTTGGTACATAGTGGAAGGTGCAGGGCTCTAGAAACTTCATAGCCTCAATTATTATAAATAGCCAACAAGTTGCAAAAAGTTTTTTTTCATTTTTTCCCATACAAAAATTTTATACATACATTGGTATGTGACCCTAACTGCTCTCCCCATACTGTGACAGCACACTCCTCCTTTCCACCCGATTCCCCATGTACATTCA
>NW_004444037.1:5114389-5161932 GCF_000243295.1 Trichechus manatus latirostris | reverse complement strand
GGTTGTTAACCAATGTCATAAACAACATGTGTACTTCTGTTTCATGAGAAACTATTTGTTCTGTAAGCCTTCACCTGAAGTACAATAAAAAAAAAAATTTTGTTATTTTAACCACATTTAAGTGTACAGTTCAGTTACATTAATTACATTCACCATGGTGTGCTACTATCACCAGTATTCGAGTTTTATATCACCCCATACAGAAACTCAACACCCCTTGAGCAGAAGCTCCCATCCCCTCCTCCTCATAACCCTTGGTAACCAGTGATAAACTTTGTCTCTATGTATTTGCCTATTCAAGATATTTCATATAAGGGGGATCATACGATATTTGTCCTTTTGTGTCTGACTTATTTCACTGAGCACGTTTTCAAAGTTCATCCATGTTGTAGCATGTATCAGAACTTCATTTCTCTTTATGGCTAAATAATATGCCATTATATGTATATACCACATTTTGTTTATCCATTCCTCTACTGATGGACGCTTGAGTTGCTTCCACCTTTTGGCTATTGTGAATAGTGCTGCAATGAACATTGGTATAAGAACTTGCTTTTTTAATAGAGGAGTTCAATAAGCTCTAGGAAATGAAAATTTGCTACGGCATCAATTCTCAATATAGACCATTAAAAGCACTGCATCTGAACAGTTGGCAGGTACAATGGGGTAGCACAGTTATGTCTTGAGATAAATTATGATAAAAAATCAGAGAGCCTAAATAAGAGTGACAGCCTTTAAACTGACCTACCACTCTCTAATGGGGCCCTGGGCAGTGAACTGAGGAGAGATGGCCATGTACCTTTCAGGGACAAGCCCTTCCCAATGATGGCTGTACAATTAACACAAGCTATAGGCTGCCAATAAAACATAATAAGCCAGACCCCCAAGATGGCAGGATCACTGTGGGAACGTGGTCAGGCCAGCCACACCGCTGATTGTTTTTGTGCCATTAACCAGCATGTCAGTTAATAATTGCGGAGGTTTATCTCAATGCTCCCTGCTGCTTTTAGTGCTTAACTCAAATGTAATTTTCATTGGCTTCTGCCAGTAGGCAAGAGGGAGAGCTTTATCAGAAAATGTAAAGATCTCTTTGTGATTATTATTTTGCCTTAGGGCAAAGCTACCCTTAAGTGCCCCCACACAGCTCCTGGTGGGATGTTATCTCCTGAAGGCTCTGGAAATGAGCTCCACAACTTTTAGAAGATTTCCACCAAGGGCCTGCCCTACCCCACTCCACACAAACACTTTTTTAAAATTTAAAACTGGGCTGTCTCAAATCACACAAAACGGCAATTGATAAGATATGGAGTAATCTGTGTTTTTCTCTCAGTATAACCTTGTTGACCTGGTTACTCTTTGCCCAACTCCTACCTGGTCCTTGTTGGCCGCAAAGCCACTTACTTTGTTGCCATTATACTCCAGTTGCACAGACTCCATTATCCCTTGTACAGACTTAGTGCTTTACAATGCAAGTCCCCAAGGAACACTTGTAGATTAGGAACCTCAGGCAGATTATGGAAGCCAGGAGTAGCCTGAGAAGTCCCATTTTAATTAAGTCCTTGATGGGAGAACTTCTTGTCATTTAAGAGAATTCATGAAAGCTTCCACTTAGAGTCAGTCCCCAAGAATTTTCCAACATAAATCAATGGATTGAAGATCCAGCTAGCATATTAAAGAGAGTAGTTACTTTTCTAAACATACTGACTCTGGGTTGCATGTAAATTAGATTCTCCAATCCAGACATTTTCAGTGTCCAAGTATTTCTGATTGGAAGCAAAAAGTTAGTATGCCAACCGTCTATCCTTAAGCGTCTTCTCCTGCCCCAGGTGCACAAACTCTCCAGAGAAATTTTGTGTTAGAGTGCTATCTTGGCAATTCAAAGGGAACAGCTTTTCTAAAGATTTTGCACAAGAATCTCAAGTTTTAATTGGCAACTATCTCCCCAGCATCCTACTTCAACTGTTGATTATTTGCTTGAAAAGCCCTGTCCCTCTAAGATTTGAGGAATCTCAAAGATATGATTGCCAGTGCTTTTCTCTGACCACTTTGTTCTTTCACTGTCTCAAAAAGTTCCCAAACAATGTACAGAAAAGTGAATTTCCAAAAATTAGACTAGACCAGGCAGACAAAGAGAGAATATATGGAAGAGTATATTGTTCTGGGAAACCCTGGTGGCATAGTGGTTAAGAGTTCGGCCACTCCTTGGAAACCCTATGGGGCAGTTCTGCTCTGTCCTATAGGGTCGCTATCGACTTGATGGCAAAGGGTTTAGGTTTTTTGTTTGTTTGTTTCGTTTTTTAACATTGTTCTAGGCTCTGCCGACATATTTTTCTAATACATTTTATTTGGAGTTGATCTCGATACCAGCTGGAGTCTGAGGAATGACAGATTTCTCCACAAGGTTTATTGAAAGATATTATTAAGGAGCCCTAAATTATTTGTTATGAATGTAAGCTCTGGAATCAGCTTTTGAGGTTAAAACTTGGATCCACTATTTAGTAACTGTATAACTTTGGACAAGTAAGTTAACCTGTTTAAATCTCAGTTTCCTCATCTGTAAATTGATGAAAATAATGGTACATAGCTCATAGGGTTGTTAAGAGAAATAAATTAGATAACAGAGGTAAAAGCACTTAGTACTCTGCCTTGAACAGAGTAAACTCTTTATAATTAGCAACTATTATTGTTGTTATTATTATTTTAAAAACAATGGAAGTAATATGGGTGCACTATTGGCACATGAGGTCAAGGGCCATTTAGTAGCTATTTGGCCTAAATGAGGCTTAGAGTCTCCTTCCTTCCTCGATGTGGTTGTTTTTAGTTGTCATCAAGTCGATGCCAACTCATGGTAACCTCATGTACAACTGCACAAGGATTGCCTGGTCCAGCGCCATCTTCACAATCTTTGGTATACTCAAGTCCGTTCTTGTGGTCACTGTGTATTTTGATTGCCTTCCAAACTAGGGGGCTCATCTTCTTCCAGCACTATATCAAATAATATTCTGTTGTGATCCATACGGTGTTTGTTAGCTAATTTAAGCCCCAGTGAAACTGGTCCATCCTGGGTGATTCTGCTGGTAGTTAAAATACCAGTGGTATAGCTTCCAGCATCAAAACAACCCATAAATACAGCATCACACAAACACATACCACCACAGTCCAACAAAATGACAGAGGGTGGTGGTCTTCATTTCTAACCCCATGCAGCTTTAATGGATTCGCCAAGCATCCAGCTTGCAGTCCCAGAGAGGGAAGGCAGGAACCTACAACCACAGTGCCAAACCCACAAGTTAGCAGAAAACCCAAAGTGAGCTGGCTGCCATATTGAGCCTTACTATGACTTCTTCAAAGCCTTGGTCAGAGACAGCACTTTGAGCCCTCCTAGTACTAGGGGAACGAACAGTCCAAGGACCTTTGGTCATACATGGCTGTGGTTTCCTCCGACCCTGCTTCCTTAGGAGACTGGTAGTTGCTGAAACTCCTGAAAGCTCAGTCTTCTGATCCATCATCAATTGCTCTTTAACAATCTGGCAAGAAGAGATACTTGCTGCCAGTTTTCCTGCGGGGGCTCCAGTAATTTCTGAACCAGCAGAGCACCCCTTCCTCACAGACTTAGTATGCTTAACTGCTAATTACATCTGTGTAGAGATTACACTTTACATTGTCCAGCTTTATGGAAACAAACCCCGGCTTCCTCAGATTCCCTTAAACAGCTCCTTATCTCCCAGAGTGAGATCCTTATCAGTGCCATATGTTAGAAGGCCTGTTCAGTTTCGAAATGACCCCAGGAAAGCCTTCTGAGGCCTAACCATTCTGTATGCAGGAGGAGGGGCCTGAACAGGCATCCTAGCCTGAACCGGCCTGGGGAGGCCAAAGCCAAGGGGGGAATTTTCTTCCCTGCCTTCTATCCTCCATAAACCTGCCAAAAGCTGAGGGTCTGAACCAAGATGACCAATGCATCAGCTCTCTGCCAAGGTGACCAGTGCTTTCTTTGTTGACCTTCATGCAAGGTGGAGTTTGAGAGTGTGAATCCCAGGGGATTATGGGGCAACTTTAGCCAAAGTCAAAGTGAAGGCTTTGCCCTTTCCAGCTGTACTGTCAGAAGATATTTTGGTAGTAACAATTGTATTTAAAAGGTATGTCTTTGGTTCAACCCAGAATAGCTAAACTCCTCCAAACTCCAAGGAAACAAGTCAACACTGTTGTTGTTGTTAGCTGCTATTGGGTTGACTCTGACTCATGGGGACCTTATGTACAATAGAACTAAACATTGTGAGCTCTTGCATCATTCTTACAATCGTCAGCATGTTCAAATCCATCGTTGCGTCTGTTGTGCTAATCCATCTCACCACGAGTCTCTCAGGCCCTTGTTGGCTGTTCACTAAACATGATGTCCTCCTCAAGCAATTGATGCCTCCTGATGACGTGTCCAAAGCAAGCTAGTCAGACAATGTTCTGTTGTGATCCACTGGCTAATTTTCAGAGATAGATCACCAGGCCTTTCTTCCTAGTCTAAGTCTGGAAGCTCAGCAGAAACCTGTTCACCATGGCTGACCCTGCTGGTATTTGAAATATCTGTGGCATAGCTTCCAACACGACAGCAATACAAAAGCCATCACAATAGAGCAAACTGACAGACAGGTAGTGGAAGTCAACACTATTGGTTCCCTTTTATCATGATGGCAAGGGAGACTCTAGCTGGAAAACCAACTTGCTTCATGCACACAATTTTCACAATGCTTGGGAGATTCCCAGCACTGGCAGGCACTAAAAGCACTTCTTTCCTTGAGTTATAACAATTCTGTTAAAGACCTTGTCTTCAAGCAACTCTTGTGTGTGTGGGTTGGGGGAGGGGTGGGTTTTCAAAGAACAGGAAATGTCTCCCTGTCTGAAGAGCCCTGAAGGGTCAATGCTGTAGCTTTCCAGCCTGTGACTCACAGGGCCATTTCCCTGCTGAACCTAGCCTGAGCTCCAGTTCCTCGGCCACTGTGTCTCAGCTCCTCTTCCTGTCTCCACTCCACCCAGACCCCTGAACAAAAGTAGGAGTTTTGAGTCCAAGGCAAAGACTGAAGTGTTATGTATATATTATGGCGTCATCCTTAGAAGCAGCTATTTTGAAAACAAAAAGTAACTTCCCTGCCCTAAGAAGAACTTTCTGGGCTCTTAAAAGTGCCTACTTTAACAATTTGAGACTAGAACCTAGGTTTATCACTTCTTGAAAACAGAGAAGTAAACATGATGCATTCTTTCTTATTGAATCACAATAATAAACTAGTTATTTACTGAGTTCTCATTATGTGAAGGCACTCTACTAAGAGCCTTACATCCATTATTTTATCTAATCCTTACAACAACTTTATCAAGTATATCCTGTTATTATCTCCATTTTATAAATGCAGAAACTAAAGCTCAGAGAAGTTGATTAACTTGCACATCATCACACAGCTATTAATTTATTCAGGAATTAAATACATGTCTGTCTCACTCAAGAGCCCACCTTCTTGGTCTCTAACATGCTGGGCTGAAAACAAGCTTGGGAGTCACCTGATCCAAGTGCTGCTCTGATTCTTTAATTCTCCAAACACTTTACAGAACAATCTCCACTTACTATAGGGAGAGGAGAATCAGTGAGGTACAAAAGAAAGGACTCGTGATTGGAAATTATATGATCTGGGGCTACCACCACGAATCTGTCAGTTTGTCATACTGTGGTGGCTTACATGTTGCTGTGATGCTGAAAATTATGGCACTGATATTTCAAATATCAGCAGGGTCACCCATGATGGACAGGTTTCAGTGAAGCTTCCAGACAAGGATAGACTAGGAAGAAGGATCTGGCAGTCTACTTCTGAAAAAAATTGGCCAAAAAAACTTTATGGATACCAGTGGGACATTGTCTGACATAGTACCAGAAGATGAGCCCCTCGGGTTGGAAGGCACTCAAAATACAACTGCGGAACAGCTGCCTCCTCAAAGTAGAGTTGATCTTAATGACTATGATGGAGTCAAGCTTTCAGGACCTTCATATGCTGATATGGCACGACTCAAAATGAGAAAAAACAGCTGCAAACATCCATTAATATTCAGAACATGGAATACATGAAGCATGAATCTAGGAAAACTGGAAGTCATCAAAAATGAAATGGAATGCATAAAGATCAACATCCTAGGCATTAGTGAGCTGAAATGGACTGGTACTGGCTATTTTGAATCAGACAATCATATAGTCTACTATGCCAGGAATAACAAGTTAAAGAAGAATGACATCACATTCATCATCAAAAAGAACATTTCAAGGTCTATCCTGAAGTACAGCGCTATCAGTGATAGGATAATATCCATACGCCTACAAGGAAGACCAGTTAATATGACTATTATTCAAAGTTACACACCAATCACTAACGCCAAAGATGAAGAAATTTAAGGTTTTTACTAACTTCTGCAGTCTGAAATTGATCAAACATGCAATCAAGACGTATTGATAATTACTGGTGATTGGAATGTGAAAGTTGGAAACAAAGAAGAAGGACTGGTAGTTGGAAAATATGGCCTTGGTGTTAGAAATTACACCAGAGGTTGCATGATAGAATTATGCAAGACCAACGACTATTCATTGCAAATACCTTTTCTCAACAACATAAATGGTGACTGTACACGTGGACCTCATCAGATGGAAAACACAGGAATCAAATCCACTCCATCTGTGGAAAGAGACAATGGAAAACTCAATATCATCAGTCAGAACAAGGCCAGGGGCCGATTGCAGAACAGATCATCAATTGCTTATATGCAAATTCAAGTTGAAATTGAAGAAAATTAGAACGAGTCTATGAGAGCCAAAGTACAACCTTGAGAATATCCCACCTGAACTTGGAGACCATCTCAAGAATAGACACACTGAACACTAATGACCAAAGACCAGACAAGTTGTGAGACGATATCAAGGACATCATACATGAAGAGAGTAAAAGGTCACTGAAAAGACACAAAAGAAAGAAAACACCAAAATGCATGTCAGAAGAGACTCTGAAACTTGCTCTTGAACATAGAGTAACCAAAGTGAATGGAAAAAATGATTCAGTAAAAGAGTTGAACAGAAGATTTCAAAGAGAGGCTAGAGAAGACAAAGAAAAATATTACAATGAAATGTGCAAAGATCTGGAGTTAGAAAATCAAAGGAAAGAACATTCTCAAGCTGAAAGAACTGAAGAACAAATGCAAGCCTCAAGTAGCAATATTGAAGGATTCTACAGGAAAATATTAAATGATGCAGGAAGCATCAAAAGCAGGTGGTAGGAATACACAGAGTCATTGTACCAAAAAGAATTGGTCAATGTTCAACCATTTCAGGAGGTAGTATATAATCAACAACTGATGATACTGAAGGAAGAAATCCAAGCTGCACTGAAGGCATTGGGGAAAAACAAGGCTCCAGGAATTGACAGAATAACAATTGAGATGTTTTAACAAAAGGATGCAGCTCTGGAGGTACTCATTAGTCTATGCCAAGAAATTTGGAAGACAACTACCTGGCCAACTGACTGGAAGTGATATATATTTGTGCCCATTCCAAAGAAAGGTGATCCAACAGAATGGGGAAATTATGGAACAATATCATTAATATCACACTCAAGTAAAGTTTTGCTGAAGATCATTCAAAAGCAGTTGAAGCAGTACGTTGACAGGGAACTGCCAGAAACTCAAGCTGGATTCAGAAGAGGACGTGGAACCAGGGATATCATTACTGATGTCAGATGGATCTTGGCTGAAAGCAGAGAATACTAGAAAGATGTTTACCTGTGTTTTATTGACTATGCAAAGGCATTCGACTGTGTGGATCATAACAAATTATGAATAACATTGCGAAAAGTGGGAATTCCAGAACACTTGTGTTCATGTGGAACCTTACATAGACCAAGAGCAGTTGTTTGAACAGAACAAAGGGATACTGCACGGTTTAAAATCAGGAAATGTATGCGTCAGGGTTGTATCCTTTCATCATACTTATTCAATCTGTATGCTGAGTGTCTTAGGCTGGGTTCTCAAGAGAAGCAAAACCAGTAAAGAGTATAAATATATATAGAGAGAGGTTTACATCAAGGAAATAACTCATGCAACTGTAGAGGCTAAAACGTCCCAAGTCCACAGATCAGGGTAGAGGCCTCTCCCAGTTCACGTAGCCACAGAAGCTGGTGAACCCAAGGTCGGCAGGTCGGAGAGGGGCTCCTGCTCACAGGCTGTGAAGGTCAGTGAATTCCAAGAACAGCAGACAAGACCGCAAGTTTTCTCCAGGTTCATGTAGCTGCAGGGGCTGGCGAACCCAAGGTCGGCAGGTCGGGGAACTGGACTCTTGCTTGCAGGCTGAGAAGTTCGACGAATTCTGAGATCAACAGGTAGGCTGCTAGCTCAAGTCCCATAAACCGGAGGTGAGACAACAAGAGGCAGCTGCTGAGTCTGGAACAAGCCAAAAACCTTGGCAAGACGAGCAGGCAGAAAGTAACCTGCAGAAGGCAGAGAGATGAAACAGAGAGTGGTGAGCTGCCACAGGCCCCACTTCCACCAGTACCACTCAGCAGATTCCATCATGGGGGTGATCACAACATTATACAACTGCTAAAGTACCGAGAATAATGGTCTAGCCAAGTTGACATACAATCTTAACCATTACAGCTAAGCAAATAATCTGAGAAGCTAGACTCTATGAAGAAGAACAGGGCATCAGGATTGGAGGAAGACTCATTAACAACCTGCGATATGCAGATGACATAACCTTGCTTGCAGAAAGTGAAGAGGACTTGAAGCACTTACGGATGAAGATCAAAGACTACAGCCTTCAGTATGGATTACACCTAACATAAAAGAATTTAAAAAAAATTAAAAATCCTCACAACTGGACCAATAAACAACATCACGATAGGTGGAGAAAAGATCAAAGTTTTCAAAGATTTCATTTTACTGGTATCCACAATCAACACCCATGGAAGCAGCAGTGAAGAAATCAAATAATGTATCACATTGAGTAAATCTGCTGCAAAAGACCTCCTTAAAGTGTTGAAAAGCAACAATGTCCCTTTGAGGATTAAGGTGCACCTGACCCAAACAGTGATATTTTCAATCGCCTTGTATGCGTGCAAAAGCTGGACAGTGAATAAGGAAGACCAAAGAACAATTGACACATTCAAATTATGGTGTTGGGGAAGAATATTGAATATACCATGGGCTGTCATAAGAAAGAACAAGTCTGTCTTCGAAGAAGTACAACCAGAGTGCACCTTGGAAGCAAGGATGGCGAGACTTCGTCTCACATACTTTGGACATGTTATCAGGAGGAACCAGTTCCTGGAGAAGGACATCATGCTTGGTAAGGTAGAGGGTCATTGAAAAAGAGGAAGGCCCTAAATAAGATGGATTAACACAGTGGCTGCAAAAATAGGCTCAAACATAGCAATGATTGGGTGGCGCGGGAACAAGTAGTGTTTCGTTCTGTTGTACAGAGTTACTATGAGTCGGAACCAACCCGACGGCACCTTGACAACAACAATAATGGGCTGCTACTCTTGTGCTTTCTGTCCATTGATCTAACTTTGTCCTTCGGGATGACAAAAGAAAGCTAGTGCACCTTCCACGGAAGTCTCTTCATGTACTGAAAGAGTACCCTCGTTGTTGTTAGTTGCCATCAAGTTGATTCCGACTTATGAAGACCCCATGTGTGCAGAGTAGAACTACTCCATAGGGTTTTCAAGGCTGTCATCTTTTAGAAGCAAGCCTGTTTTCTGAGGCTTCTCTAGGCAGGCTCGAACTGCCAACCTTCTGACTAGTAGTCAAGCACTTAACTGTTTGCGCCACCCACATAGCCTTAAATCTGTTCCCATCTAACTATTTCCTCACCTTTCATGCAGGAGACTTGGGTTCAATTCCTGGCCAATGCATCTCATTAGGAGCCACCACCCATCTGTCAGTGGAGACTTGATTGTTGCTATGATGCTGAACAGGTTTCAGTAGAGCTTCCAGGCTTTTGAAAATTAGACAATGAAAACCCTGTGGATCACATGGTCTGATCCACTGTACATAGTGTTGCCATGAGTCTGAGGCCAACTTGATGGCAGCTAACAACAGCCATTCTTTATGTAAGACCATCCTAGTTACCCTCCTCTGGGTATGCTACAGCTTGTCAGTTTACCCCTTAAATGTGGTTATGAGAATCAAGCATCAGATTCCAATTGGGTTTGATGAGTTTGGAGACATTAGGCAAATTCTCTCCATTTTTCTTCTCATATTTATCTAGTTACACAGCTTAAAATTTCCTCCAGTTCTTTGGAATCCCCAGCATATCCTGAAAACACAGTCAACCACAGCCCCTAAGTTTTTGGTTGTGGTTTTTTTTTTTTTTTTTTTTTTTTTCTCTTGCTGGTGTTAATGAGAACAGGCTAAAATGCCAAAATCAATTTGCTGAGAAACAATTGGCTAAAATTCTATTCACAAAATGACCAGTTTTATCATTCCATTCCACAAGTATTTATCGAGTGCCTACTATTGTCAGGCACTGTTCTAGGTGCTGGAGAGAAAGCAGTGAACAAAACAGACAAATATTTCTGTCCTAATGGAGCTAACATCCTAATATAATGGAATTGCTTCAGCCATTTTTGAGTTATTCTCATTCCTTTTGAATATTATTTTTAAATTTTCAATATTTGGGCATTTTTACCATTGTTTTAACAATGCCTCAATTGGCATATAAGCCTTCATTTGGCATTTCTAGGAATTGGTAAGAAAAAAATCAGCATTTCATATTCAAATCACATATTGATATGATTTATTTGGATCCTTCCACAGAATTTTCATATTAATGGAAAATATACAATTTTATGCTTCAATTGATGAATCTGAATGAATCATGGAAAATGATTAAATATATTCATGGGAAGTTTAAATCCATGTCCTTCAACTTCTGAAAACTTGGGCATTCCATAAAATTCTGCTAGAAAACAAAGTGAAAATCGGTCCATCAAAACTTCACAGAAATCTTCGATAGAAATTGCTGTAAATTTTATAAATAATTTTTAAGGATTTTGCTTTATTGATAAATTTGATAAATTTGACAAGTTAGTCATTGGATAAATTGATCTTTTGACAAACTGATTTTTAGCAAACTGATCATTGGTTAATTGAGTTTGGCAAAATGGTATTTGTTAACCAATTTAAAACCACTGCTAAGCCATGGCTCTGCATCCCAAAATTTGTGTAGAAAAATCAAATTAACTCTTTTAATTTGGCCTTTGAATCGTGACCAGTGAGTTCTTTCAGAATTCTAACTCTATTCCATTACTGCCCTCCCAGGCACGTGTCACTTAGGAATGTGTTCTCCATGTCATTTGGGTCCTTATGCAAGTCTTTAATCCAAAATGGACAGGGGGAGCTGTATGATCCATTGGAGACCTCCCTCCAGCTTTTCGATAGTAAGTTTAACTAACAATCTTTGAGAACTGTCGTTCAACCAGTTAGAAAACTACCTAACTCCACTATTACCAGCATCATCATGATAATACAATAATAGTTAACTTTATTGAGATTGCCAGGCGTTCTTCCCAGGCACCTATGGGTAGATTTGAACCACCAACCTTTCATTTAGCAACCAAGTGTGCTAACTCTTTGTACCACCCAGGGACTTGGCTGCTATTCGAAAGGTTAGAGGTTCAAGTACACCCAGAAGCATCTTGGAAGAAAAGTCTGGAAATCTACTTCCAAAATATCAGCCATTCAAAACCCTATGGAACACGGTTCTACTCTGATACACATGAGGTCACCATGAGTTGAAGTCAACTCAAAGGTAAATGATTTTATTGCAAGGATTAAATGAGATAACATATGATGAGCCCATAGCTCAGTGCCTGGCATGTGGTATATGATCAACGTGAGTTTCCTGCTCCTCAACCTGCTGGGGTCTGAGTGACTGCAGAGCTACTTGAAATGTCCATCACTATGCAAGAGAGAAGCATAATCAAAGTTAAATCCATAACATATATTTATCTAAAACTTATTATGTCATGATTAGACTTGCTCTAATATATATGTCGCCCAAAATAAATACTCATTGGTGCTTTTTTTTTTTTTTAAGTGAGCATTATAAACTAATTCTGCAAGATCTGACTCAGGAGTGGATTCTAGCATGACATCCTCTTGCCGTGCCCTTCAGTCAAAGAAGCAATAAGCACTCCTCCACTACAAAAGGCTACGGGAACGAAAGCTGGGCAGAACACTGAAACTCACTGATGAATACGGTGATAAGAAAAGAATGAGGATCTTTTTTTCCTCTCTTCATGACAGGTTCTCAAGGCAATTTGCCAACCATATTAGAAGACAGAGAAGAGGGAAGAAAGGTACAGCAATATATCATGACCTATGCATGATGAATTGAACTGAAAGAAAATTTATTTCTATTGACAAAGTATAGGCTTTTTAAAAGATTTTCAAGGTGATTAATTATGCCAGTACATTTTGCTTTGTGAAACAGATGCATTTACGAAAAGTTTCATGTTAGCTGATAATATGTTTAAATGCCCAAGGGGAAATCACTATATAAAACAATCCCTATTAAAGAAGTTCTAATAAAGCTGATGACAATGATGGAATCTATTCTTTCTGTACTCTGTATTTTTATCCATGGGAAAAGCAAGCTTAACATGCAGAACAGTAGTACAAAGGACAACACAGTGTTACTTATGATAAAACCAATGAGTCCTTCTGTGTTGCCACACAATGCCTGCCAGCGTGGAATTTTTATTGAGCAACACAGAAATCTCAGTTTACATGTGAAGTGCAAACTTTGCAACATGAGGCAAACCACACAAAAATAAGCCTAATTTCATCATCAGCCGTTTCTAAGAAGGCTTCTTACCTTGTTTTTTCCTAAGAGCATCTTGACTCTAAAGTCAGGTTGGGTCCATCCATTGTGGCATCTATATGTGACAATACCCAGCGAAGTTCTTGAGTTCAGAACTTTATTCAAGAATGACCGAATAAAGAATGAGCCAGTAATGAGAACTATGCTCCATTCGCTACACGAGACCATAAAATATGCAGAGTTCCACAATAAGATTAGAGATCCTCCTCACTATGGTTCCATTAATAATCTCTGACCCCTGCAGCTAAGTAAATAGTTTTGGCCACTGCTTGGAATGGTGCCTGGCACATAGTAGATGCTTAACAAACACCTGTGGAAATCATCAATGAAGGTCCTTTTGTGCATCATTGCTGATGTCAGATGAATCCTGGCTGAAAGCAGAGAATACCAGAAAGATGTTTACCTGTGTTTTATTGCCTATGCAAAGGCACTTGACTGTGGATCATAACAAATTATGGATAATATTGTGAAGAATGGGAATTCCTGAACACTTAATTGTGTCCATGAGGAGCCTGTACACAGACCAAGAGGCAGTTGTTCAAACAGAACAAGGGGATACTGCATGGTTTAAAATCAAGGTGTGCATCAGGGTTGTATCCTTTCACCATACTTATTCAATCTGTATGCTGACAAATAATCTGAGAAGCTGGACTCTATGAAGAAGAATGGGGCATCAGGATTGGAGGAAGACTCATTAATAACCTGTGATATGCAGATGATACAACCTTGCTTGCTAAAAGTGAAGAGGATCTTACTGATGAAGATCAAAGACTACAGCCTTCAGTATGGATTACACCTCAACATAAAGAAAACAAAAATCCTCACAATTTGACCAATAAGCAACATCATGATAAATGGAAAAAATATTGAAATTGTCGAGAACATAATCAAAGCCTGTGGAAGCAGCAGTCAAGATATCAAAAGACGAATTGCATTGGGCAAATCTGCTGCAAAAGACCTCTTTCAGGTGTTAAAAAGCAAAGATGTCACTTTGAGGACTAAAGTGCGCCTGACCCAAGCCAAGGTATTTTCAATCGCCTCTATGCACGTGAAAGCTAGCCAATGAGTAAGGAAGACTAAAGAAGAATTGATGCATTTGAATTACAGTATTGACAAAGAATATTGAATATACTGTCAGAAAAACAAACATCTGTCTTGGAAGAAGTACAGCCAGAATGTTCCTCAAAAGCAAAGATAATGAGACTTTGTCTTGATTACTTTGGACATGTTATCAGGAGGGACCAGTCCCTGGAGAATGAGATCATGCCTGGTAAAACAGACAATCAGCAAAAAAAATTAAGACCCTTGATGAGATGGATTGACACAGTGGCTGCAACAATGGGCTCAAACACAGCAACCACTGTGAGGATGGTGCTGGACTGGGCAGAGTTTCATTCTGTTCTACAGAGGGTCGCTACGAGTCGGAACCAACTTGATGGCACCTAACAAAACAACAACATTGGCTAATCCACATGGTCTAAACTGTGATGCCCACATCTTGCTTTAGGACTCTTATTACTTAAATGATTTAAAATTTTTAACAGATACTAGTAAATATAAGGAGTCCCTGGGTGGCACGGTTTGAATCCACCCAGAGGCACCTCAAAAGAAAGTCCTGGCAATGTAATTCTGAAAGGTAACAGCCACTGTAAACCTTATGGAGGGTAGTTCCACTCTGCAACACATGAGGTTGCCGTGAGTCAGAACCAACTCATGAAAGCAACTGGGTTGGTTTTTGGTTTGGTAAATAAAGATAGATAGATAGATGATAGCTAGATAGACAGATATAGGTAAAGAAATCTATTTTACCTACTTATGTTTTTGTATCAAGGGCTGAATCTTTGGCACTTGATTGCTATGGAAAGCCTTGCTTTTCCCCAATATGCACTGCAGGATACCACCTGGCCGTTTTCTTGTTAACATGGGGAATGACTATGGAATGCTGCTGCTCTCTGTGTCTCTAGCCTGCAGTCTCTGCCTTGCATCTGGGTTCTCATTCCTGGTTATACTCTCTCTGTGGCAGTGAATGGAATGTTCCCAGTTCCCTTTGACAGGTAAAGTTATTTCTGCTTAGAAGAGATGTCTGTGCATAGTATCAGGATTCCATTAAACCTCTCCTGGTTATAGTAGCTCAGAGGGCTCTGATAAATCATTCCACGGCCCATATCCTGGGAGCTGCACATAGACCCAGAGAGTCAGGTAGTGCAAGAGTACCTTTAACAGTGAAGAACTCAACCCACTTTCCTCAATTTATTCCCCCAAAATGTCACTTCCTGAAGAAGGGAAAGACCAAATGAAGCAAAACTGGAACAAAACTGGGGCAAAAGCCAGTTTTTTTTATTTCTTGTCCTTTTTCTGTTGCAGTTTATCTAAAAGTTAAGAGCTTCTTCCTGGACACTTCCAAACACTCTGAGGGACAGAGTAGCTGGGGCTGAGGTCTGGGGACCATGGTTTCAGGGGACATCTAGGTCAACTGGCATAATAAAGTTTATTAAGAAAATGTTCTACATCCCACTTTGGTGAGTGGCATCTGGGGTCTTAAGAGCTTGTGAGTGGCCATCTAAGATACATCAGTTGATCCCATCCCACTTGGAGCAAAGGAGAATGAAGAAAACCAAAGACACAAAGAAAATATTAGCCCAAAGGACTAAGGGACCACATGAACCAGAGACTCCATCAGCCTGAGACCAGAAGAACTAGATGGTGCCTGGCTACCACCAATGACTGCCCTGACAGGAAACACAACAGAGAGTCCCAGACAGAGCAGGAGAAACATGTAGAACAGAACCTAAATTCAAGTAAAAAGACCAACCATAATGGTCTGACAGAGACTGGAGGAACACCCAAAACTATGGCCCCTGGACACACTGTTAACCCAGAACTGAAACCATTCCCTAAGCCCATTCTTCAGACAAAGATGACAGGACTGTAGAACAAAAATAACACACGTGAGGAATGTGCTGCTTAGTTCAATCAGATATAAGAGATCAAATGGGCAGCTCTTGTCCAAAAGCAGGATGAGAAGGCAGGAACGGACAGGAACTGGTCTAATGGATACACGGAACCTGAGGTGGAAAGGAGGAGTGTGGTGTCACATAGTGGGGATTGCAGCTAATGTCACAAAACAATATGCATGTAAATTTTTGTATGAGAAATTAACTTGAGCTGTAAACTTTCACCTAAAGCACACACACACAAAAAAAACCTTGGCAGAAAAATAAAGTTAAGAGCTTCAAATAATTAAGGTACGAGGGTACACTGCCACCAATTATGAGTAGTACACTGATTATATGTTGTTCTAAAGTACTTGGCATAAACTATAGGTGAGGCTGAAATAAAAATTAAACCACATATTCTCTTCATTTTTAAATTTTAACCAAAAAATATTTTAGTGAAACTGCTCAATTTAATGTTGTTTTTTACAGATGTCAAGAAATTACATAAAGCTTATATATTGTGTGGTAAAGAAAATGAAATCTAAGAACAATCTGATGTCTTCTCACGAGCATTCACTTGATATCAATCACAGTAAACTGTAATCCTTGTCTTATCAGTAGTCTTCATTAGAATACTTTTTTCTCAACTCACTCAGGGTCCTTATCTCTGAGTCAGACCTCTCCTGTGGGTGGTAGGTTCTACTACTTTAGCTCCAGAAATTCAGACCAAGTTGGATGTTAAATTTCTCTCTCCTAGTTGCTCCTCCCAGATTCTTCCACTTCTCTCCATACTGGTCAAAAACAGTAAATAACTCTATTTTACCTTTTTAATCTCTTTATCACTTGGGAACATTCTATAACATTTCTAAAAATTATTCTTAAAATTGCTTTCACACACACAAAAATTGTTTCCACAAAGACTGTTCAGATTTTCACCTATATCTAAACCCTTACATGGAAGAGAGTCATTTAGAAAATGCCACTTTATAAAAACAAGTTAGAACCTTCCTTTGAGACGTGCTCACTGCTCGAGAAAGCATGGGCATGTCCACTGGACCTAAGGGAGAACTCATTGCCGTCGCGTTGATTCCAACTCACAGTAACCCAACAGAATAGAGTAGAACTGCCCCACAGGGTTTCCTAACAGCAGCTGGTGGATTTAAACTGCTGACCTTTTGGTTAGCAGCAGTAGCTCTTAACCACTGCACCACCAGGGCTCCCATTCCAAAGGGAGAAGGGTCATGCAAACGTGGTAAGATATGTATGAAAAACTATTTTCTCAAAAAGTTTAGCTAGCTGACATTCTATCATCTAGGTAATAAACATCTGAGTGAGAGGTAGAAAGAACATTCTATGGGGAGACAGGAAAATGAGATTAAAGTTAGTAACTACAAAGCTGTGGGTTTGAGGTTTTTTACTTTTCTCCTTTCCTTTCATTGAAGAGGACAAAGGAATGTGCAGTGATAGGAAAACCTAGTCCAGGGATAATGAACTTAAACCTCCTCACAGCCACCATCTCTCCTGTGTGCAGCTGAGGGGAAAGGAGGGAGGGCAGAGAAGACAAAGTTTAGAGAAAAGAAAGAGAAAAACTAAAAGTGAGGAGTTGGAAGAGGCTGACAGGAGGGAGAAGAACAAAGCAAGTCAAGGAAGGGAGCAATGAAGAGAGGGAGGGGGTAGAAAGTCAGACACAAGAGGAGACTGTGTGGTCTCACCTAAAACACACCACATGCCTCATATCAAACCTTTGAAAATAAGACCACGCAGGAAGCACTTAGAAAAGCCACCAATTTTTCTTCAGTACAGGGGCAAATGAGGAGAGAAAAGAAGCTAAGAACAAGGGGCATGGAAGAGAGGAGAGAGAGGGCCAAATCTCCCTTCTTATCATCTGCCTGAGATGCTGAAAGTATTTCTTTATAGAGTGTGAAGTTAGTTGCAACTGATTCCAAATTCCTGGTACTGGAAACAGTGCCAGAGGCTGCTTATGAGGGGTAAAAAAAAATCTCTTTTTTTCTAAAGTGAGTAAAATACTGTGTTTTTATATGAGGTCTTCTTCATCCTGAATAACCTAGACCTTCTTCCATTCATTTGGTGGAAGACAATAAGTAGAAGAGACGAGGAACGTAGCCAGCCATGATCTACAGTTTAACAGAGACTGTCAGAAGACCCTAATCTGTCAATCTGTAAACGCTATTGCAGAACCCACACACACCCACCGCCACCCTCTTCTCCTCATAAAGGTGTGTGCAGAATCCTTTAGTGAAATGGTGGCATTTGAAAAATGACACAACATATATTTAATAAATGGTGCGGCCATGACTGACAAGCTGCTTGAAGAAAATAAAGCTAGACCCCTACCTTACTTCATATACAAAAATAACTCCCGGATGGATTTAAACGTAATAAAAGAGGAAGAAAATTTAGGAGAATATCTGGGTTATTTTAAGATTAGGGAGACCATTCTAAATAAGAAACCTAGAAGCTATTTTAAAAATGATAGCTATATTGGACTAGAAGAACATTTCAAAATCTTGTATTAAAAAATACCACAGAGTTGTTTATATTAGCTGCCATCAAGTCAGCCACAACAAATCAAAATCCTGCCCAGTCCTGGGCCAACCCTATGACTGGTTGCGGATCGGACTGCATGATCCATAGGGTTTTCACTGGCTGATTTTGGGAAGAAAATCTCAGGCCTTTCTTCTTAGTCTGTCTTATTCTGGAAGCTCTGCTAAAACCTGTTCGGCATCATAGCAACAACTTAAGCCCCTACTGATAGATGGGTGATGGCTGTGCATAAGGTACATGGACAGAGAATCGAACTCAGGTCTCCCGCATGGAAGGCAAGAACTCTACCACTGAACCTTCATTGCAAAGAGAAGACCCCTAACTGGTGCTAATAATTTGTTAGATAATTGCACTCACAGAATGCAGACAAAAGTCATTCAAAATGGCAACACAGGATCTGATGTTCAGACACTACAAATATGGAGTAAAACATTATCAGAAACTAGAAATACGCTCCATGCTTCTCTGCACAGCCTGGGTCTGGCCACTTGTCTCAGGATCCCTCACCCTTTGATTTTCATGGCTGGCTATTCTAACAGGCACAAGGTTAACTGGAGGGCCATGAATGTTGCTAAGAGTGCTTATCACATAACTCTTGGTCTATATTTTAACAGTCTCCAGAGTGCTCACAACATAATGAGCATGCACATATGCATGGATTATTTGTGTAACAAAGGGGAGGAGGAGAGTGAGAAGTAATCACACCTCAAGCCAGAAGTACTTATCCTCAAAATAGTCGCGATAATATACCATTGTATTTTTTTACTACGAATACATTTATTAATTCATAAAGTATATAAACATTTTATCAAAATATCCTCCGTAAGAAGAACAAGAGAACAAGTAAAAGGAAAAACAATCACCTAGAAGTGATGTCTGGTTCATCCCCTCCATCTTAGAAGTAAGAGAAATGATAGGCACAGTAACGCAGCTTTGAAAAAAGGATTGCTTCAAGTTTTTCAATGTCTTTTCTTTTTAATAAAATGACAACAATTGCTGAAAGCATTATGACCTTTGTTATGCTACATAATACTGATACAAAATGTGACTAGTACAAAGTTCATTATATATAAGGTTTTAATATATTACATTTGTTTCTACATAAACAGACTATAAATAGATGTGCCATAGCATGATTTATAGTCATGGTTCCCAGCATCTCACACTATGGTACCAAACAAAAAATACATTTTCTTTCTTAAAAAGGAAAGAATAAGGGCAAAAACCAGTAGAAACAGCTTTACATGTTAAAAGTCTGAATAATAAATGCTGTTAGAACTTTGGCTATAAAATAATTTCAAAATCTGACTAATAATCATTTAGACAGTGAACAAACCAAATCAGTTTTTGCTGGAGTGTAGAGGTCAAATAACTCAAATACTGACGGGGTGGGGGTGGGAATGGTGGGTGGGGAGGAGGAACAAAAGGGTACAATCCTTTCTGAAACTTTGACACCACAGCTTGACACTGAACCTACTGCATTCAGTCTCAGACATATCACATCACAACAGATACGTGGGTACTCATCCAGAAGAAACCAGAGGCTGGTTTCTACAGTTAGAACCCTTCAACACGACAGGGAGCCTCGGTCTGAATGTCCTTTCTTTGTGGTGCTCTGAATAAAGGATCAGCCTGAGAGACAAGAAGCCAGAGCTGCATCATATCCTTCCTGGGGCTTGGCCAGGAGACACGTAAAGGTCCGGAAGGAACTCTCATTAGGAGTCGGAAACAGCACAAGGAACTCTCATTTAGCCCAACTGGGAAGAGCACGCAACCTTGTAAAACCAGTAACCTTGTATGAAGTCTTTACAGTTCCTCACAGACCACGTGTCCACCTCCACCAGGGTCAACACAACGCATCTGCAGGCCCCAGTACCCTCTCAAAGCAAGCTAATATCTTCTTTTCTATCCATCCAAATCCTACAGTTAAGCCTTGGCTCAGAACCCATACCCTAAACAAAGCTTCTTAGATGCAGTCAGCTCTAAAGATCTTTCCCATTTTCAACACCTAAAAGCACCTGCATTGCCTGATTTATCTTCTAGTTTTACAGGAGTCAACTCCCCAGGTAGACCACTGTTTCTTTGAAGCTGGAACCATTTCTTGGACTTTTGTTATAACCTATGATGAGACCCACAGTTGGAGCATCATACATGCTTTTTAAATAAATGAAAAAGAGAATAAGTTCAACACTGGGAGAAGACACATAAACATTCTTGGGTCACAAACATTCTCAGGAAATGCTTAGGGGACTGGCTCCCTGCAGTCTGAGGTCCTCTTTTTGAAATGAAAATCAAATGTGGCTACTTCCTGGTGGTGGAAAGAACAACACTTGAAAATCTGAGCAGCACCTCTCATGTGATTTCCAATAAATGGGAGGATGTAGGTGTCTCCCTTTAAACAGAAGGGGAGCTCACTGTGGTCCCAGAGTCAGACTGGAGCATCTGGGCTGTGCCACCAGCTTGTGGTCCAATTTCCACCGGCTTTAAAAGTTCTGTCTCCTCACTGGAGTACACAGTGGTGTCTGTGTCATCGGAGTGATACCCGGACTGGTAGCCACTCGTCTGGTTTGAGCCTTCAGATGCCACAGACTCCTTGCTTTTGCTGGGCATCAGTCCACTGTAGAAGAAATGGCAACCAAATGAGTCGGCTGAAAGAAGGCAGTTCTTTGCTTCTTTCTGCAGCCCCATTCCCAACCCCAAACCAAAAACCAAACCCATTGCTGTTGAGTCAATTTTCACTTATGGCGACCCCATGTGTTTTCAGAGTAGAACTGCACTCCACAGGGTTTTCAAAGCTGTGACTTTTTGGAAGCAGATCACCAGGTCTTTCTTCCAAGGCACCTCTGGGTAGGTTCAAACAATCAACTTTCCGGTCAGTAGTTTAGTGCTTAACCGTTTGCACCACCCAGGGACTCCACTCTCAACCCATTGTGAGCTGTACCCTCCCTGGAGATAGCAGAGCCCTAACTCTCACAGCTGTTAATCAACATATCAGGTTGACTCGGACAATGTCTATTTTCAGGTACTAGCATGAATTAGCAGTTGGAGATAAGTCCTCTTATTCAGGTCCAAGTCTTTCAAGCTTCAGAAGAGATGAAAGGCAGTTCTCCTGACTTTGCAAAGGCTCCAACCAATGGAACATTCTTATGGCCTTGCAGATTGACAAACTTGTATACAATGATCCGGAGTCAAAGGGACTCTTTCATGACATTAAAGGAAACCGGAATGTTCAGAAAGTTCACTTGTGCTTTCTCCATACAGCCAATTAGGAGATTACAAGGCATGTGTATGGTGTTGATAAAGTTCTTGAGCAACTTTGAATTTTAATAACTTAAAGCTTGTGTGCAATCAAGCCAGACATGTCAAAAACTGCTTTCAAAAGCACATTCTTTGGAGGGACTGAGAACCTGGATCATTCGGCAGCAACTAGGTAATGTTTTCAATGGCGTGGGACTCTGACAGATGGTAATCATGTCGAAGCTCAGCAATGTAGGCTGTGTTGATCTAAAACCTCAAGATTTATACTTTCGCAAGTCATTCAGAGGTTTTTTTTGTCCCCTTAATGGTGTTTTACCCCAATTATTCATGTTAAAAACTACAGAAAAACTTCTAACTCTATGTCCATATATATGGGTTAAAAATTATTATTTCAATTAAGTAGAAATGCATATATATATATATATATACGGGTTAAAATTATTTCAAATAGGTAGAAGTGCAATTTTTCTTTCAATCCAACCCCAATGAAAACTGGTTTAGTGTCTCCAAAAATAGCACGGTGCCTGCTACTTAGTAGTTACTCAAAAAATATTTCTTGAATCAATGAATAAAGCATATGATTGGCTGTCACAATTTCTTATCTTGGGTCTTAAGACAAACAGTTAAAGTGCACAGGAGCACATTTTAAAGTCTTCTTTCTTATGAGCATCACTCAATTATCCATGAGTGTTCCCATTTTATATAACAGATTATAAGTAGATCAAGACCTTCTCTACTCTTACCTATAGCGAACCCCCTCGCAAATAAATAACTATTCTGTAACCTATGGTTTTTATACATACAGATTTCCAGCTGTTTGCTTTGCTCAAAGCAGGTACACCTACTCAAAGCAACTACAAATTTCTACTGACCCAACTGGGGGAAATTATATTCAAAACCAAATGGAATAGTTTTTTTCATGGTTAACTACTAAATAAGTCAGCTGGTTAGGTATCTTAAACAAACAGATGTTGGTTTATTTGTACATTCTACTTCTGAAGAACAGATGCACCAATTTATGTACAAATTTGAAAACTGTTCACTATTCACAAAGATTTTAATCATCTCAATAGCTTTAGTGTTCATATCCAATGACCTCTTTGTATCACGCCCATGCCATACAAACTAATGCTCAGACATTCCCTAGTATTCATTTGTTCTTATAAAACTGATAAAATTCACTAATTTATTTCAGGTTATTTTTCAGACTTGCCATTTAATTTCTTTGGTTTATTTCAGTTCTTTACCAGTTAGGTTGATGCTAATTTGTCCAACCAAAAAAGACACTAAAAGGGAAAACTCTGCACCTACATTGGAAATCCTAAGTTCTTTCCAAAAAATCCCTACTAAAATTTGTCTTTGCTATCTAGCTGAGGCTTACCTAAAGGATGGAGCTAATTTGGTTCTGTCTTCCAAAGTTCTCAGCTCTTCTGACGCAAGAACCATACCACTGTCCGTCTGGTTGTCCTTTTTAAGAGACAATTAAATGGCACAGTTGATTGAGTGTGTAAACTAACCAACTATTTAATTAAGCTGATTTTGTAACCCATCTCTGAGACACATGCTCAAATGTCCTGTCGTTGTTATTGTGTTACTGTGTGTCGACTCATAGCGACTCTATATGACAGAGTAGAACTGCCTCATAGGGTTTCCTAGGCTGAAATCATTATGGGAGCAGATTGCCAGGTCTTTTCTCCCAGGGAGCAGCTGGTGGGTTCGAACCACCAACTTTTTGGTTGGTGGCCAAGCACTTAACCATCGCACCATCAGGGCTCCTTAAATGTCCTGCAGAGGGAGGTAAAAGTATCATAGTCAGAAACTGTGCAAGCTACAAAAAGAAACAGCTGCTTCCTAGAAGTAGATAAAGGTCTGGAGCAAGAGAAGAATTTAAGAAGATGCTGAGGAAGCCCATTTCCATCCGCTTTTCACAATGATAATATTCGCTTTTGAGTGAAATTCTGGATAAAGCTAGATACCTTGAACTTTGGACCAGGGTCTTCACTTATGGAAAAACCAAGGGGGTCTGATAAATTCCGTCTCCGTAATGACCCCATGACACATACCCTTAAGGACAGCTTTATAATGAGGCTCCAAGGCTCTAATGCTTAGGCTAATATTTATCTAACTAATGTTTCATTCTTTGTATTATTTCTAAGACTATTTTTAAAAGATGTACTTACATCTGGGATTACTTTTACTTCTGGTTCTTCCAATGGGATATCTTCAAATGTTTTTACACTCACAGGCCGGCTCTTTCGCTTACTGTTCTGCAGATACTGACTGCAAAAGAACAAATATTTATATTTTAGTGGTGGTATATTTGGCTGCAGATACCACAAATGATACCTAAGTTCATTATCTTTCAACCACAAGTTTAATAGTGACCTTCAAAACATCCTTTGGAAAAGGAAAAACAAAACAAAATCTTTCTCTGCTAGCACACATCAGAGACTTCATTTCCTGTGAAAGCCCATTTAAAAGTATAATATAACTGAGGGACCTAGACGAGTCCCTGTTCCTTTGAATCATACTTCTGAGGTCCAGGGCTGGACAAGAGACAACAACAGCAGAATGAATGATCAACTGCCTTTTACTTGTTGGCCTTCTCATTACATGTGATTCCTCCATGGAGCTATGGACATATGACCGAATGTTTCACATCTTTCTGGCCAACTCCTAGAAAAGTTTTTCTATATAATGCTCACAGAGTAAGCATTCAAAAAAAGATGGGCAGAAGAAACCCCTGTGGGTTTCACTGAAGCATGCTGAACCCAGCAGTGATCTGAAGACAACCTCCTCCTTCTACATTTAATAGAGACGTTCTGTGTATACGGGAGATGGGCTGAGTCTCACTATCCCCTATTTCCAGCCCTATTTTCAGAGGTGTTGGTCTCAGGAAAGGGCAATGGTTTGAGAGTCATGACATATTTTGTCTGTTTTAGAGTTTGCCACTGACAGTATGAACTTGGGCAAGTCATGACTACTTCTGTGCCTCCGTTTCCCCATCTTTAAAATGGACTGGCAACAGCTATCCCTCCCTAGCTCACAAGGTTATTCGGAGGATGAATGAGGTGGTAAATGTTGGGCTTAGTGTTGCTAGGGAGAACAATGCTCTAGCACTCAAAGCTTTTCTCCTTTGAATTCCAAAGGGTACCAGTTTCCTTCAGAAATCCAAAGAATAAAACTTGTCAGGTAACTTATCACCTGCCCCTTAGGGGTGCTTCTTCCCCACCATGTGGCTTTGGGTGAGTCCAGCTGATCCTGTCAACAGCCCAACTGGAGAGAAGAGAGGACCTTTCCACAAGAAGGGCCCACAACCCAAAAAACCTGTTGCTGTCGAGTCGATTCCAACTCATAGCGACCCTACAGGACAGACTAGAACTGTGCCATGGAGTTTCCAAGGAGCGCCCGGTGGATTCAAACTGCCGACCTTTTGGTTAGCAGCTGTGGCTCATAACCACTATGCAACCAGGGTTTCCAGAAGGGCCCCCAGAGACAGGCAAAGGCACTCTTTACTCTCATCCCAGCCTACTTCCCACCACAGGCTGACTCTGGACAGGTGGTCTTAGGCCAAAAGAGGGGAATGGGATGTTAATCTCTCTCCCCGACACAGAAGCCTGGTTCCTCCCCTTATAGAGAAGAGAGAATTAGGTTCACCAGTGACAATTCACTCAGGTAACTCCACAAAGAAGAGGACATGATATATAGGGATCGAGCAAAGCCTATTTTCTCCTAGTCCTAGTTCCTAAAAACACTGGTTACCAACAACTACAGGCTCTACAGTCAATTATTCATTTATTCACTCATTCAGGAAGCCCTTATTGAGTATTTATCACACAGCAGGTATTGTGCTAAATCCTCTTCAACCATCATCTCATAGGATCTTCACAATGGTACTTTAAAAACTCATTGCCGTTGAGTCGATTCCGACTCATAGGGTGGATATTATTATCCCTACTTTTCAGGCAGTGAAAGGTTAATGAACTTGTCCAAAATCACATTGCTAGAATGTCTGGATTATTATTTTGAGTGCAATGAGAAGACACTGAAGGATTTTAAGTATGGGGTTGACAAGGTCAGATTTGCTGTTGAGTGGAGAATGGATAGATGAGGATTAGACCAGAGGCAGAGAGACCAATTAGGGGGCTACTGGACTCACTAAGGAGAAAAAAGAGCAGTCTGAATAAAGAAAGGTAATGCCCATAGGGTTTGGAGTAGTGGATGGATTCCAGAGATATTGGGGATATAAAATCAACTAGAGTCAGTAACTGACTGGAGGTAGAAAATTAGAAAGAGAGGGAGGGAGGGAGAAGGAGACTGTCGGTGGCGGGGGGTGGGGGGAGGTGTCAGGATACTCGCTTGGGCAATAATGCAGCTACCATAGAAATAATAGCTCCTTGATTTTTGAGCTTAATAATTTCCAAAATTGCACGACCCTTCACAGTCAGGAGCCCTGGTGGCGCAGTGGTTAAGAGCTCAGCTGCTAACCAAAAGATGAGCAGTTTGAATCCATAGGAAACCCTATGGGGTAGTTCTACTGTCTTACAGGGTCGCTATGAGTCAAAATCGACTCAATGGCAACGAGTCTGGTCTCAATCTGGTCTTCACAGTTGACAAAGCACTTTCACAGACATTGTTGCATGTACTCCTCATAAAACTACAAAATAGGTCTTTATATTATTTCGTGTTTAGAGATGAGGAAACTGAGGCTCAAGGAAGAAATGGCTAGTAAAGGGTAGAAAAGGGACTCAAACTTAGGTCTTCAGACTCCAAAGCCCATGCGAGGCATTTTTCTTTCTATTCCACATTGCCTCCCTCGGGAAACTATCAGGAAAGAAAAGGAGGATGAGAGCAGCACACACAATTGGTCAACTCTTTATAAAGCACTTAGTAGTGCACGGTCCCTGGGTAGTGCCAAACGTTTGCACTTGACTTAACTAACCTAAAGGTTGGCAGTTCCAACCCACCCACTGGCACCATGAAAGAAAGGCCTGGCGATCTGTTTCCGTAAAGATTACAGCCAAGAAAACCCTACGGAACAGCTCTACTCTGTAACACACATGGGGTCACCATGAATCGGAATGGATTTGACAGCAATAGGTTTGTTTTTTCTTTTTATGTGCACAGCACTGTTTGAGCTGCCATGTGTGTGCTGAGGGTGCCGGGCCAGAAGGGCAGGATACACAAAGACAGAGTCCAATTTGAAGCAGTCTAATATCGGTGCCAGATCTGGGAATAACCTAGCCAGGCGGCAGTCCCAGGCACTAATCTACAATGGGTGTTTAATCATTACTAAAAATTAGCCAAACTGAAGAAAATGGCATGTATCAAAGCGATCCTTTGGGAGAGAGTTGAAAAGAGATCACTGATAAGCTGCTTGGAGCGGAAGGTACAACTTCCAAAGGGAAGTGATGGCATAAGCACGGATGGTCACCAAACTGCCTTCAAAAAAAAGGTGAGGCCAATGAATATCTGTTTTCTGGTGGGAGGCATGCAAATTTGGGGCCAGCACTGATCCCCAGGGAAAATTAGGGACAAAGCTAAGTCTAGACACTAGTGGTCTTTTCCCTTCTACCTTTTCTTCTAAATAAACGGTGAACAAATATTTTTAAAATAGTTTAAAGGAGCAAACAAATCATGAAGCTGGCACCCACAGAGATGTCTCTGTCCAGCTCTATTTATAAAGCAAGGGAGAAAGCAAGTGAAAAAGGCTTCTCGGCTTTTCTTCTGGGCTGGAAATATGAAAGGGGAAAGAACAAGTCCCCTGAGAGGTACCCCAGCCTCTTCTCTGCCTCCCCAGGGAAGCAGAGTCACAAGAGAGCATCAAAATGAAGTGTAGTGTGCAGATGTTTCTATTCCCCCTTTCTTTCAACTCAGATGATTAAAATGTGATCATGGCGTCTTATTTTGATAAAAGGAAAAAGGGAAGAGGGGGTTGGGAGGGGATGCAGACAAAAGATTCCAATTTCCATTTTATCTTTCAAATTATGGCTGAAGAAAAGAGAAACTGGACTGGAAGGACCGATTCAAAAATCACAGACAGAAAATCAGAGCCAGGCCTGTGTTCAGAGTGTGGTGTCACATTTGTCCACGCTTCTGGGGATGAATGTTAGCGGCCCTTTTTTAGATCCAGCATCGCATTTGGCATTTCCATTACACAAAGATGACTTCATCTCCTTCTCAGCACCATATGCAAAGTGCTCGAGCGAGCCAAGAGGCTGCCGACGGGATCCTCACTCCACTTGGTCACAGGAAAAGACAAGGAATATAGTTCATGACCAAATGGCTTTCTGACAAAGGATAAGGCAAGGGTGTTGCAGGGACAGTTACACATCAGAAAGGTAGATGAACTTGAAGTAGGAATTTGCAAATTTGAGACTCTACTCTTATTTCCATACTCCTCTCCCAGGGCCTCTCTTTGGTATGGGAGAAAACAGCACTGAGTTACCAAAGAAACTGGATTCATTTCCATTACGCGATTTTAAACAGATCACTCTGTTGTTGTTAGGTGCCGTGGAGTCGATTTCAAAACTGATAGCGACCCCACATGACAGAGTAGAACTACCGTATAGGGTTTTCTTGGCTATAATCTTTACAAGAGCAGATCGCCAGGTCTTTCTTCCCATGGAACTGCTGAGTGTGTTCGACCCACTAACCTTTCAGTCAAAAGCGGGGTGCTTAACCGTTGTGCCACCAGGGCCCCTTAGCAGATCACTTAATAAACCAAAAACCAAACCCATTGCCATCGAGTCGATTCCGACTCTAGCAACCCTACAGGACAGAGTAGAACTGCCCCATAGGGTTTCCAAGGAGCAGCTGGTGGATTCAAAGTGCTGACCTTTTGGTTAGCAGCTGAGCCTTTAACCACTGCCCCACTGGGGCTCCTTAATAGCTATCATTTATTGTTTCCTAAGTGGCACTTAGAAACACATTATATCACATAAACCTCAAAACAACCATTTGCAAACAATACCAGTGACCTTGCCTCATTTCATAAATGAGGAAACTAAAGGAAAGATTAAATGATTTGCCCAAAGTCACACAGCTGCTAAGAGGCAGCCTCGAGAGTCCAACACAGTTCTATCTGACTCAAATATCTAGATCTTTAATCACAATATTGTACTACCTCCACTTAATCTCTCTAAGCCTCATGTTCAACATCTACATCGAAAAAGATAATAGCTTCTACCTTGCCTAACCCTGAAAGTTGTTATGCGAGCCAAATCAGATAATGTATGGAAACATTCTTTAAAAAAATGTCCCAAGTTCTTGACGTAAATGGAATGAGAAGCTAACTTGTTGGCTTCCAAGCATTCTAAGCTTTCTTCTCTCTCATCACAAAGTCCCCACTACCCTGCATGAGTTCCATGGGCCAAACTGTCCCTGTGCACCTCCTCAGCATCAGCTGTGACCTGGCGACGTAGCAAAGCGCCAGACACACGATAGCATTGTCCCGCACGACCGACAGCCACAAGTCTCTCAGGAGGGCTGGCTGGGCCCAAGCTTTCAGGGATCCAGTAACTCTAGGGAGGTCCCTGAGTGGTGCAAACAGTTAACATGCTCAGCTGCTGACCAAAAGGTTAGAGGTTTGAGTCCACCCAGAGGCGCCTCAGAAGAAAGTCGGGGTGATCTACTTCCGAAAAATCAGCCACTGAAATCCCTATGGAGCACAGCTCTACTCCGACACACATGGGGTCTCCATGAGTCGGAATCAACTTGTTGGTGACTGTTTTTTTAGTGACTGTGGAGTTAAAAGAGGAAAATACCCAAACGGGTTGGAAAAGAAACAAAGAAAAGTGAAGCAGTCCCTGGCTTAGTAAAAGGCAATTTTAATATCATACTGTAGAAAGCCATATCAATTTTTTCCTTATGTACAGGTGCTGGGACAGAGAAAAAAGAAAGCTGCCTTCTGAACCCCTTTCCAAATCAGTAAAGGACTGCAGTACATGTGTTTTTAAATCAGCCCAGAAGTCCCATTATGTAAATAAATGCTGAAAATCAGACTTGGGAGGAGCTTCTGAAGATGCAATGTCCAGTCTAATTCAGGACACTTCCCCACGGTATGCTGTATCTTAGCCAGAGAGGCATACTGAGTTTTCATATATGCACAGAAACTCTTCCTCCTGAACTCTTCCTAAGCCATTTAATTCACATTAATAAAAGCATACATGGTGATTATTTAAATACAGATGTCTTTGTGAAACTGGTCTCTTTTTCCGGAGATTAACAAACTGTGGCATTCCAGCTATTTGCAGCTGCAGGGCTTGGGATTCCGAAAGAGCAAGCTGTGGTGACAACGTGCGGTACAGATGGGAGGAAACGCACCTACCCAGGCTCTCTTCCAGGAGCACCCCCCTCCCTGCTCCCGATATTAGTCTCAGGGCTGAGGTTAAATGTGGAAGTGGGATGCAGCAGCTTTAGAGAATGTCTTCCTTCCACTCGCCCTCTCCAAGGTGGCCTTGAAGCCCTCTGCGGAGATGTTGACCGTATACAGTACCTGATTCCTGCTGTGTTGTCATAATGGAATTTGGGGTCGCACACTTCCTCTTCCTCCATACAGGAAACAGGTGAGGTAGGCAGAGAGAGTCCAGAATCCTCTTCCATGCTCAAAGTCTCTGATATCGGAAGAACAATGTAGTCTTTGCCGTCCTGAAACAATATACACAGAGTGCTACTGTTATGGCTTTGGGCCTTCAAGGGCCTTTTCATGTAAAACAAAGCCACGGGGGCGTCTTGGCTATGGGCTATGTTGCTTTCATATCTGAACACAGAACTTTAAGACCACATTAAAAATGGTTTATCAAAAACAAAAGGGCAGTTGAACAACATGATAAACATATTCAATACCACTGAACTGTACATGTGAAGATTGTTGAAATGACAAATGCCTTGTTACCTATAAATTTACCACAATAAATAAAAAAAAAACCACAAGACAGAAACAAAACAGCCAAAAAAAAATCAAAGGGCACTTGAAAGGGATGTGTGTCCATGAAGGAGTACGGAATGAGCTAACTAAAAACAAGATGAGTAAGAGCTCCACAGAGAACTGTGGTTACAGTGGAGACAAAGCAGGGTGCCGTCATCCACGTACAGCTACGCAATCTGTGCTGAACAGAGTTGATAAACCATTTCTTTGCAAAACCCTCTTTACACGACTCAGGTCCTTTTTAAACAGCATGTCATCCAATTTTTAGTCTCTATATTTCAAGGCAATGGAAAAAACTGATGACAATCTAAAGAAAAGCAATAAATGGGCAGGAAAATGGGTCTTCTGAGAAAAGGCAACTCTATTTGGTATTATTTAGCCAAGAGAAAGAAATGAAGGGTTATTTGATACATTCAAATCTTTGGAAGGTTTACAGATAAAAACAGATTTAATCCATTGTCCCTCAGCTGTTCGAAAGAAAAACTGAAGGAAATTGGCTTCCATTGTCGTAAGAGGCATTGACTAGAGATTGAATAATCTTCCAATAGTAAAGGTTACAACTCTAAAATTCTCCAAGGGAAGTTATAGGAACTTCGGATTTTACCAAGGGAAGAGCCATCTATTTTCCATGGGTTGGATTTGTTTTTGCCTGATGATATTATTAAAAATTCCTTGGAATTCCTTTTCATTGTTAATCTTCTGTGGCTCCATCAGATTTTTTTTTTTTTCCTTTAGAAAGGCATTTGATGAGTTAACATAAAGATAAATAGGTAGGAATAAAAGTGGCATGCTCCCAGGTTATAAATCAGGACCTCATCTGTCTACAAGAATGATAACAACTTTCAGCAGAGTATTACTGCTCCGATCTGGAAGAATACTGCTCCTTATTCACTGCAGAGAGGATAGACTGGTAACCAGGAGAAAGCCCACGCAGTGGGGAGCCCTGTACCCCTAGGTACCCTTTGCACAAGCCTCTTAAATGGAGGTTACAAACCTGCTGGGCATTAGCTTGCAAGAGATTTCCCAAATGTTCCACCAACTCTGAAAATGTAGGTCTCTGACTGGGCTCCCCATGCCAGCAGTCAAGCATGGTCTGGTACCTAGAGAAGTAAGACATTGATTTCATTAACTGCCTCTTTCCTTCTGGATCTGATGCTGAAAACAAGCAGTTGAATGAGTGAACATTTATAAGGAGCCTATCATGAGTAGAGATGTTAAATGAGAACCTGAAAGACGCAGATCCCTACACTTGGAGGGTCAAACTTGTGTAGAAAAGAGAGAACATTACAAATCAACATCTAATAACAGCTAATTGGTTAGTAGAGGTAAGAAAGCACTGTTGTTCAAAGAAGAAAGAGATGATCCTGAGTTTAAGATTACCAAAAAAGACTTCAAGGAGGAGGTAGGACACAAACTGGGGCACAAACAAAGTATATATAATGGAAAGTTTTAAGCAGCAGAATCTGTGAACAAAGGAAGAACACAGAAGGATACTTTTAAAGTCTCACATTTCTGGTGTGGTATAGTCAGGGGCCCTCATTCTAGTTCCTTCTTTCAGTCGCCTACAAAATTCCTCATCAATCTTTACCCCAGGATATGGAGAAGCTCCTAGAATAAAACATGAGTAGGACATTATTTGATTTGATTTTCTCTTCTAGAAAGCCCTGAGTCTAATTCTTGCATATCCTCACCTATATTCCATCGATTTTATTCTATTAATTTTTTTAATTGTATAATCCAAAGATTCCAAGGGACTTCCACTCCATAAAGGTGAAGTACAAAAGAGGGAAAGGCATTTTGGGGCCACTTTTTTATTATTCTATTTGAAGCCTGGATAGCGGGACAAAGAGAGACAACTTACCTAAAGAAAATATTTCCCAGAGCAAAACACCAAAAGACCACACATCACTCTGAATTGTGTACACTCTGTCAAAAATTGTTTCTGGGGCCATCCATTTCAAAGGGAGGCGAGCCTAAGAGGGTAGAAGACAGACCCCAAATTAGCAAATATCTAAAGAAAGCACTTCCTTTGTTTCTGAACACATGTTCCTGAAGCTTGCTACAAGGAGTTTGAATTCTGCAATTTAATAGATCACTGGGCACTTTGAAACTTACATCTCCTTTTCTGACATAATCTGGGTCTTTATAAATATCCCGAGCCAAGCCAAAGTCACAGATTTTAACCACATTCTTCTCCGACAAGAGGATATTCCGTGCTGCCAGGTCCCTGTGGATACACTGCAAAGAGAATCGTGTGTGCATTAGATGTGGGCACAGCTGATCTCCTCTACATCTGTCGTGACCTCGGGCTTGAAAAAAGAAATCCCACATCAGAAAATCCACCAATTAACAAACAAAAAACAAGAAACCCACACCCGTTGCCTGTGAGTTGATTCCGACTCACAGGACTGGGTTAGTATCTTTTCTTAATACTTCAGGAAAGAAGTCTGGGAGTGTCATTGAAACACACATCTGCTTTACCCATAAACAGTCCCAGCTTTTGGAGTTAAATAAGTAAGTTATAATATGATTACGGAGTCATAAATAGATTTCTCTAGGACACAATGAAGAATGTGTTCCTGGTCACATCCACATATCCCCTTTGCCTGGCGCCATATGTGGCTAAAACGTGTTATTCTAAAGAGGCCGCAGGACAGGATTTATTTTGAGTGACTGCATGGAAATCAAAAACGGGAACTCGCATTGGTTTGGTTCTCTTTGTTGGTGTCCCCATTCCATATGTAACTGAGGCTGGACTGGCTCTGACAAATAATTCCCAGTGGGGTTCATTCTGTTTTCAAAGTGCTGAGTTATCATTACTGTTATTGTTGCTGCCATCAGGTCGCACCTAACTCATTGCAACCACATGTACAATGCGATTGAACCATTGTGATCCATTGGGTTTTCGTTGGCTGATTTTCAGTAGATCACCAGGCTTTTCTTCCTAATCCATCTTGGTCTGGAAGCTCTGCTGAAATCTGTTCAGTACCATAGCAATATGCAAGCCTCCACTGACAGACGGACAGTGGCTGCACATGAGGTGCATTAGCTGGGAATCAGGTCTCTCACATAGAAGGAGAGAATAAAGGTCCATTAAAGCAATTTCAGCCTATCAGTAATCAAGCTGACTCTCTAGTGCAGGAAAAAGTAAACCTCAACTCACCTTGGCTTTCCTTCTATTCTTTTCATCTCTCCAGTTTCTCTTTTTACTTTATCTCCTACCGTCATCTAACTTTCTACTTCTAAGCTGCTTTAGCTCCACATGGTAAATTTGGGCCCCCAAATGAGAGAGGGTAGGAGTTTCAGAGAACGTTTGAAAATGAATGAACGCCTTAGATGAGAATTCTAAGTCCCTGTAGAAGTTCCTGTGACCATGTGAGCTGGGAACTAACTGACCACCCCGCCCGTCACATTCATATAGAACTTTCCACTGAACAAGGGCATTTCCAGAAGCATATTCTCTAGCATTACTGAACAAGACAGGGATTCCAAAAATCAGAGCTTTCTAGATTCTCCCTAATCAAACTGCTTTCTTTTTCAGCCAAACAACCAGGTGTTGGGTACTCAAGAAATCACTTGGTAGATGGAAGGGAAGTTAAAGGACTCCCCATTCCCTTCCAGTAGCCAAAAGGAATCCTGACCAAATGGTGAGTTCTGACCTTAAAAAAAAAAAATCAGAATCTTCAAAAAGGGCAAAAACCCCATATGACCCCACTTCTCTCTCATCCCCTTGAAAGAGAAAACACATGAGCAACCCGGCAGAAGCATCTGAGATCCTAAGGTCTGAATGCTGTAGAAGCTTTAAACTTCAGAAAAATAAATGGATGAGGAATTTCACTTTAATTTAGAAGAAGTAAAAAATAAACCTTAAGTCTTCCTTCCCTCAGGAGGCTGCAGCAGTCAAACAAATATTGTCAACTGACAGTTTTTCCTGAAATTCAATTTGAATTTTCCTTCTTTACTGTAAAGCCGTCCATTTTACTCTTTCCTGAGGGGCAGCTTCAACCAATCTTCCCCCTCAGTGGTGTTTACAACCTTCGGAATATTTGTAACTTGTCACGTCCCCACCTCAGCTTTTGTTTGGCCTACTTTTCTAATTTTAGCTCTTTTAATCGCTCTCATCTGAAGCCTGTCCTGGCTGGTTTCTAATTATACTACAAACAAATACTTTTTGATGGATGGTGATGGATGTAAAATAAATTAAAAATAGACTCTCTTACACCAAAATATCTACAAGGCTTGGACCCTCAGCTCTTTGAGGTCATTGCTCAAATGTCACACCCTTAGCAAAGGCTTCTGCCCACCTTGTTTAAAATTGAAATACACACCCACAGAAGCATACACACACACAAACATACCATTCTTGCTTTATTTTTTTCCACAGCATTTAATCCCATCTAACCTGCTTTATGGAGTCCCTGGGTGGTGCAGACAGCATGCTCGGCTGCTAAAGGTTGGCGGTTCAAGTTCACCCAGAGGCACCTCAAAAGAAAAGCCTGGCAATTTATTTCCCCCAAACATCAGCCACTGAGCAGTGAGCCATTGAGATGATATATTTATCATCTGACACACATGAGTCATTGTTGAGTCAATGACTCAACGGCAACTGGCTTGGTTTGTGTTTTTTGGTTAACCTACTCCATGGAGTCCCTGGGTGGTGCAAAGAGTTAACACACTCGAGTGCTAACTGAAAGGTTGGAGGTTCAAGTCCACCCAGAGGTGCCTCAGAAGAAAGGCCTGGTAATCTACTTCCAAAAAATCAGCCATTAAAAACCCTATAAAGCACAGTTATACTCTAACACACATGGGGTTGCCGTGAATTGGAATTGACTTGGCAGCAACTGGTTTTAACCTACTAACCTACTACATATTCTGTTTATTTATTTCGTTCGTTCGTCTCCATCCAATAAAATGTCAAATCCATGAGGGTGGACAGTTTTGCCCGTTTGTTCACTACAGTATTCCTGGTGCTCAGAACGCTGCCTAGCATTCAAAAGATGCTCAATAAGTATACGTATCATATGAATTAATTTCATGAAATCTTTATATTCCCTTAACAACTAGCAGAAACAGGGCTTTCTCCTTTCATCTCTTTTAATAATCAAAGGAGTAGAGATGATCACAGCTCCAAACAAGCACCAGTGGCTGGTCTTGACACCTTATTTCCAAATCTGTGATCTGAAGAGACAGTTTATTTCCCCTTGAGGCAGTTACCTTTCTTGATGCCAAAAATTCCATGCCCTTAGCCACCTGGAAGCTGTAACAGATGAGATGCTCCAAGGTCAGGAAGTTCTTGTACACATCTTCAGAAACTGTCAGAGGAAGCAGGATGACGGAGGTCAGTATTTCAGTCCTATTATTTCCAAGTTTGTTGGACTAATGATAATTTTAAGACCTGGGAGTTTCAAGGAGCCCTGGTGGGGCAGTGGTTAAGAGCTTGGCTGCTAACCAAACGGTCAGCAGTTCGAATCCACCAGCTGCTCCCTGGAAACCCTATGGGGCAGTTCAACCCTGTCCTATAGGGTCGCCATGAGTCGGAATCAGCTCGATGGCAATGGGTTTGGTTTTGGGGGAGTTTCAAGAACTGGATGCAGAATGAAAATGTCTCTATCATCTATAGATTTGCTGAATCTCAGTATTATTCACTTTCATCATACCCCTTAGGAAAAATGTTGCTTCTTTTTCCATTTTAGTCAAATTAAACCAGTAAATCTAGGAGGCAGAATGGAGGTAAAATCAGCATAGACAACAGGGAGCTAAAGAGGACTTTGTCAAATTTACTGTTTTAAATTGTTGTTTTTTTTGTTTTTTCTCATGTACCCAGAGGGATAAATGATTGTTTCATATCAAGAACTCTAAAAATAAAGCAACAATCTTCAGGGTCATTGAATTTTTTTCTTTCCAGGCTTTTTCCTGGGACAAAGGCCAAAGGTCAAACTATAATCTACAACGGATAACTAAAAATATCAGAAATATATTTACTTCTCTCACTTTCAAGCTGAAAAAGTGCTGTGGACACATTAAATCTGGCCCATAAAGATGCTTTTTTGCTTCTTCAAGGATATGAATGAGAGATAACAGGACTATTGAAATAAGATGAATTTACATAAACTGATTGTATTTATTACAACTGGTACAAATAAACACTACAGACGTCATGGGTGTTTTCAAAATAATCTCTTAAATTTGGTCAAATAAGACTTATGGCCTCTTTCCTGGAGACAAAGACCAGTGTAAATGAAAATTGAGCTATAATAATAACCTTGTAAATATTAAAAGGAGCCCTGGTGGCACAGCTGCTAACTAAAAGATTGGGGGTTTGAACTCACCCCACGGCTCAGTGGGAGAAAGACCTGGTGACCTGCTTCCATAAAGACTGCAGCTTAGAAAACCTTATGGGGCAGTTCTACTCTGTCACACGGGGTCACTATGAGTTGAAAATCAACTCAATAGCACCCAACAACAACAAATATTAAAAAGCCTGTGAGCATTTTCTCAATAACTCATTATGCTTAGGGCTAGAGTGGTCTTCGTGAACGATTAGTGACACCTCTTCATTTTTCAGATGAAGAAAATGGAGGCCAAATTCAAGGCCAGCACCTTTTCTAGTCCAACATACTACCTCAATCCCTTAGGTTTTCAGCTCACTGACCATCATTTTGTGAGAGAGAAGCCACTGGGCAAAGATGGCACTCCACTCAGTGTGAGTCCAGTTACATGAGGCCTACACAACCTCCCCAGGGACCTGTAGACCAGACTCCAGCCTCACACTGCCTGCTTAGCTTCTAAGGAAGGAAGTTAGATTTACCTAGGCCTATCTGTAGGCCCATGTCAAGCAGGTTTCTTCCACTGTTTCATGACTTGATTCTTCTAAGCTTACACCTCAAGAGAAGCCAGATGTCAAAAAGCCCTATCTCTATATCCACGGAGCTGTCTCTGCTCCTTTTGAGGGAAGAAGATATACAGTGTATGTACCCTGGAGCTGGGTTTACTTGTGGAAGAGTTAGGCTGGTGCCATGGCTCCACTCATAAAGAACACTAGAATATCACTGAAAAGGCAACTGGATAAAGAAAAGTATATTTACCAAAACTCCTCTCAGGAAATATGGTTAGAATGAATACTTGGGTAAGCTGCTTAGGATGGGGCATAAACAGCAAATGACCCTCAAACTGCCTTGTAGGAGATTGAGTATGATTACCTGAAAACCTTCTGTTACGCTGGTGAAGTATGAAATGTGGGGTTGAACCACACAGGGCAATAAGGAGGTTAATCAACCACAGAGCCTCTTTGTTTGCCCTTCTGGAACATAGTACTCAGCCCCTCCTGGTAATAAATATTGAACCAATATTTTCAGAATATCAGTTTGATTACTGCCAACTGCTTAGCCCTCCTGGGGTACCCATATTTCTCAAGCTAGCCCTGTTTTACCCTATAACCTAGCCTGCTGATTATTTAGGGCTCCCTAAGTCCACTTTTGGGGAGACTGAATGGAGACAGTCTAGAAAGTCAAGTCTCTTTCAAGTAGGAGGTAACATTGGATTCTTCACATTACAAAATTCCTTGTAGCATCCTGTCACCTTGTCAATTCCTACAAAAGCATGTGTTAAGCAAAGAGGAAGCAATGGCAGATACCTTCCTCCTCCTCCACATCACTGAGGGACTTCTCCTCAACAAATCCAGAACTGGCTGAGCTCTGGCTACTAGTGATGCTGTCCAAGCGGCGTTTCAGGTCCACAGGGATTTCCCCAACATAGTCTTTCCCTTGACGGAATCGTGCTCCTTTGGTCTATAAAGAAATAAACAACGTGACTACAGACTGGACCTAAAATGTAGTAAAACATAGAAACAATTGAAACTATTAAAAAGCAGACAAGAAAGACATAAATTCCAAGATGATGTGGTCTCTGAGCTGAAATTTTGGGCAAGTTTTTTATATAATAGATTTGCTTCCATAAAGCCTATTGTTAGCTGCCAACGAGTCACCTCTGACTCATGGCAACCCCAAGTATAACAGAATGAAATGTTGCTCGGTCCTGCTCCATCGTCATGATTGTCGATATGTTTGAGTCCACTGTTGCAGCCACTGTGTATTTTAAGAGTCTTCCAACCTAGAGGGCTCATCATCCAGCAGTATATCAGACAATATACTGTTGTGATCCATAGGGTTTTCTATCATTGGCTAATTTTTGGAAGGTCTTTCTTCCTAGTCTGTCTTAGTCTGGAAGATCTGCTGAAACCTGTCCATCACATATGACTGCTGGTATTTGAAATACCAATGGCATAGCTTCCAGCATCATAGCAACATGCAAGCCACCACAGTATGACAAATTGACAGACAGGTGGTGGCCATAAAGCCCAGCTTCTTCTACAGCTTAAAGAGATAAATGCCTTGTTTGAAGCTGCACTCAGACAGACTTCCAACACTAGGATGCTCTTTACCGAGAGAGATTTACACTCTGTGGGGCCAAATATAGCTAGGATAGAGAGAGAATAATCTAGAAATGTCCTTTCCTCTGTCTTTCCCTTTCCTTAATCACACCCACCTTCTCCCTTCCTCTGGCACCATCTATAATGGGTCAGTATATGAAATTCAGAAAAATAATGCATGAGAAACATATTTCCCTTAGAAGCTAAAACAGAAAGCTAGGTCAGGCAAGAGGTAATGTGAGAAGGTCCCTCACAAGTTCTTCATGGAATTTCAACTGGAAAGCTAACATATACCACTTTGAGTTTTCCCCTATTTTACAATGTGGGAAATGCCATACCTTGTAGGGGACAAATTCGTTTCTCTTGCTCCTTAAGTAAGTTGATAGGTTCCCAAACTTGCAGAATTCCACAATCACCATGAGTGGCCCTGCAGACAGCACAGCATGTTAAGAAAGTAAAATGTGTTTTCACTTATGTTTCTTACTGAGTACCTAGCACATCAATAACCCTGAATATGCCTTAGAAGAAGGCTATGTAATCTTCGTTTGGGAACAAAAAAAAAAAACAAAACCCATTGCCGTTGAGTTGACTCTGACTTGGAGAGACCCTACAGGACAGAGTAGATCTGCCCCATGGGGTTTCCAAGGCTATAATCTTTATGGAAGGAGATAGCCACATCTTTCTCCTGCGGGGCAGCTTGTGGGTTTGAACCACTGACCATTTCGTTAGTAGCCAAGCTGCTTAACCACTGTACCACCAGGGCTCCTATATCTATTACACAAGTAGCAAATAGCGACGTGGCATTTCTTAATTCACAGGAAGTTTTAGAATAATTTAATTATTGTGCTGTTAAACCTCCATGAAATATATATCTAGGAATCTGACAAAGCTTCCTAAGTTAAGGAAATCAAGGCCATGGAAGCTGAGAGGTTTCCCCCAAATACCAGCAGTGAAGCATGCATCAAAATGAAGCAACCGAAACCATTCAGAGATACTAACCTCCTGGCTTAGTGCAGGCACCTAGAAGGTTGACCACGTTGAGGTGATGGCCGATATGAATGAGGATCTTGAGTTCAGACATGAGGGCTCGGTGTTCACTGTGTGTTGCTCCTTCTATGAATACAGAGCAAAGCGGGAAGTCATACATGTGGGCATGACCTTAGGATGATTAATGCCCCTTTCTCTGCTTACCACAACTGTGTACCTCACTGTCCAGGGATAATACAACTGTTACCTCATTTATATACTAGCGATGTTTCCTCAAAAGTCAAGTGTAAATTGTATTTTCTAATTATAAATCAAACTCTTTTACTTAAATTATTTAAGTGCACCAGACACATTTAATATTTAAAGAGCTCCATTACAAAGTCTTTTTGCTAAGTGTAGAACACATCTGCAAACGGAATCATGCCCATTTCTTTTACAAAAATGGATTTCATATATCAGGCTTACTATGCTTCTTAGGGCCTGATTATGTCAGTGCGTCCTCATAAGGAAGTAACACCATGTATTAAACATCATCGTGTGTTAAGGACTGGCTGATATTCCAGCAGATCTGTGCCAATCAAGAAACTTACCAAGGGCCAGCTGGCAAGCCCAGTTGGGCAATAGGGCTGATGGGACTAAGGCTGTGAGTCTGATACTGATATGAGTTGGTACACTCCCCTCTAATTCATAGACACGGTCCACACTCCAAGCTCTGATGAGCTACCTCAAAATTACACACCCCTGTGGCCACAAGGGAGAATGGGCAAAAGGAGAGAGATGGCTTTAAAACACATAGACCAATTGGAAAAGTGTCAGTAGTACTGTCTTCAGCAATAAAAGACAGCACATCAGAATTGGCACCAAGAGGAAAATTGCATTACCTATCCAAATTAAAATGGCAACCTAAGAATTCCATTACTATCCGGATTAACTGTACCCAACATTTCTATGAAGCTGTAAAATATATGATCTGAGCACTCCCAAACTGCTAGGTCCTCTCCTCATAAGCTGGCAAGACTCTTTAAATGTTTTTCTTAAATAAAAAGCAACAATTATTTATAGAAGTTTTAATTTAAAAAAAAAAAAAAATCACCTACAACCCTTCCTTTCCTAGCACAACCATTCTTATTTTTGCATATTACCTTTATATGTGAAGATCGTTTACATAACTAATTCTAGGGAATGTGTTGTTTTTGCATTCTACTCTTTTTATTATATCAAAATCCTTTTCATGTTTCTAGATAGTCTATAGTTATTAACACACCATAAATATTTATTAAGAAAGAATTTTAATATAACCACAGTATTTTTGTCCTGTAGCCAGGACCACTAAGTACAGTTGTACAAGCTGTATCCTGCACAAAGGTTGCCAGGCAAGGTAGGGAAGTGAGGAGCTGAAATTCAACCCCTGACATGAGAGTGTAAAGGAGGAACGTTTTTCCAATTTGCACAAAGGCATCATATAGGTAGGTTGGCTGCATGTTTGGCTAGTAGGTCCAACTAACCACAGAGCCACTGATACAAGCTATGCTGTCATGTTTAAAGACTGGATAAGACAGAAAGATACATTACCATGTAACATTTTTACCTTTCAACATTTTGACAGCCACTGTCTTGCAAGTCGTCGTCTTGTCAATTCCAAAAGCATCTGCTTCAATCACCTGGCCGAAGGCACCACGGCCAAGAGGTTTGCCTAGAGTCAACAATAACAGTAACAATAAAACAGACTTGGATTATTACACCACCAAAGTGATATGCAGAGGTCCCAACTAGATAGGGCGGCCATACATTCCAATTTAATGGTTTACTCCCTTGTCTTTGCTTAATTATTTAATTGTTCCTCCTTCACTCTCCAAATGTCATAGTTTGAATATAAATTATACAGGAAGCCTACTTCTGGGTGACTAAATTGATGATTACCCAAATTCAAGAGACAAACTAAATATATCTAAACTAGAATCTGACATTCAAGTAGAGTAGATTTGTCATAATCCTAAAGGAGGATGAGATGGTCTAGTAAGCCCAATACCAAATTAATATTACATGAAGACACACCTAGTTTCAGCCGGTCTCTGGGGAATTCCCATTTGCTGGCATCATAAGGCAAACGTTCACAGTGTTCATCCAAGGGGAGTTCATCTGGATCCATGACAATGGACAAGTAGCCCGTCTTTAGTTCTCCTCCATTGGCCTGGAAAACATCAATCCTTCCAGTCACATACACCCTGTTGTTTGCCTGCTGTTTTGTGTGCTTGTTATTGTTGTTTATAGGAGCCTCACTCCTGATGTCTCATTTTCCAATAAAACTCACGGAGTATGAGAGTAGTCACATTACTATCTTGTTTCCAATGTCCCTTCATTCCCCAAATGAGCTCCGGATAAATTCTTAAATCTTAATTACACCAGACAGTCCAAGCCCTTTTCCTCTCTAGTGGCTTCTATCAATTAAAGTCCAGTGGCCCAGCCAGAAGAAAGTGGGCAGGAATGTTATTACATTGAAAGAAAAATGTGCCCATTACAATGGGAAGAAGCAACTCAACAAACCCTAGTCAGCTTTCATTAATCATGAAAACCAACAAGCATGGAACAGAAAGGAAATTATTTTGTTACCCGTTTAACGGTCCTTAAAATGATGACAAGAAGTAGCCAGAAGAACATGGCAATCACTGCAGTGCCTACTAGAATAATGACTTCCAAGTTTGTCTTTTCCTGGGCACCTGGAAAGACACAACTGAATGAGCATCAACGGTTGGCAGCTCATACTTTTTGAGATAAGATGACAAAGTTTAACACTAAAGTAATATCTCAATCTTTCCAATGTGGAAAAATCATAGAATAGTCAAAGCATCTAACTTGGATGGAATCTACAACATTCTTAGGGGAAAATTTACAGTTTGCAAAGTATTGCTCATGAAAATTTCCAGCAGTAAAATCCTAAAGTAATTAGTAATAAAATCATTAACATCTTAAAAGACAAACGTAGAAAGTGTTCAGCGGAAGAGACCTCTTTGATGGAAATAAAACAGGTGACGTTCTATAAAGAAGAAAAGTATTTCTACTTGGGAAAATAACAGTTTGGTTTTATACTGATAGTCTGTTGTTATGGATTGAATTGTGTCCCCCCAAAAGAAATGTTGAAGTCCTAACCCCTGGTACCTGTGATATGGCCTTATTTGGAACTAGGGTCTTCGTAGATGTAATCAAGTTAAGATGAGGTCATTAGGGTAGGCCCTAATCCAATATAACTGGTATCCTTATAAGAAGAGGAGAAGAGACAGAGACACAGGTAGAATGTCATGTGACAGTGGAAACAGAGATTAAAGTGATGCATCTGCAAGCCAAGGAATGCCAAGGATTGCCAGCAACACCCGAAGCTAAGAGAAAGGCTCTCCCATTAAAGCCTTCAGAGAGAGCACAGCCCTGCCAACACCTTGACTTCAGACTTCTAGCCTCCATGACTGTGAGAGAATAAATTTCTGTTGTTTTAAGCTACCCAATTTGTGGGTTGTTTTTGTTTTTGCTTTTTGGCAGCCGTAGGAAACTAATAAGTCTGTTTTGATCTCTGAAAAGCTTGAGAAAAAGTTGTTTAAGAAATAAAGTAGGGAAATAAATGGAGTGCTTTGGCCAGAGAGCTATTGGTGAGCATGCACCTAGTATGTGCTCATCACTTTAAATATGTCATCCCACTTAATTTTCTCAACAATCCTTGGTTTTCAGATGAAGAAACCAAAGCTCAGAGAGGCCAAGCTACTTGATTGAGGGCACACAGTGATCTTGGTGATCTGTTCAAAAATTGAACAAAGTCTATCCAACACCAACTACCCATTACACTACCCTGTCTCTGTGCGGCAGGAGACTAAGTGAGGCAGAGAGAGAGAGCTGAGACAGCACATCACACATGGCCAGCAGAGGTTACCCATGAAAAAGAAGAGGAAAAGCTAGAGGTTAGCAAGGAAAGCTGCAGATGCTCAGGGCTCCAGAGGGCAGCTCTGAGTGGGAGGAATTAAATGCTGGAGGAGGCTTTCAACTGAGAGTGATTAACAAAGAGGTGATAAGGAAGCAATTATCACCTAGGGTCTACCTATTAGATGAGCACAAGGTGAGTCAAACTGGGCTACAAGCTGTGAAAGAGGGGTCCACGGCAGCTTCAAGAAGGCAGAAAGACAAATAATTAATTAGTTAGCAAAATAAGAGCTGTTAAGAGTTGAGAGACAAGCACTAAGTATGCTTGGGAGTAGATTTATTTGTTTAATGGTCCTACTAAAATAATTCACTCTTTATACATAGGAATTTAAAAGTCCATTTATACACAGTGAAAATTTCAAAAATTCAATTGTCTACCTTAGTTCATGTATTGTTGTTAGTTGCTGTCAAGTGGACTCTGACTCGTGGCTACCCCGATATGTACAGTGTAGAACTGCTCCACAGAGTTTTCAAGGCTGTGAGCTTTCAGAAGCAGATCGCCAGGCCTGTCTTCCGAGGTGCCTCTGAGTGGGTTGGAACCACCAACCTTTCAGCTAGTAGTCGAGCACTTAACAATCTGTGCCACCCCGGGATACCTAGTTCATGTATTAATATTCCCATATTAACATTTGGGAACCTAGCAGGTGTATTAAATATCAACCTCTCTCTTTCTTAGTATTCTCCAGGTGAGACGTCAATATAATCTCTATGCCAGTGTTACCTGGTCAGGCGTTGGTAATCAACTGCAGACGGCTAACACAGGCAAGGCAGAGCGTCAGAGAGAATCTAATCTGGAAGTCCTTCCTAGGATTTGCTCTAAAACATGAATCCCTTTGGAAGTGACAAAACCACCACATTCTATGAAGTCTTTATTTGCAAGTGCAGTTTATGAAATGGTAATAAGCCTACAGATTTGAAAACATGTCTGGGTATTGAGATGCAATACTTTGCTACATAGATTTGACAGATTAAGAGGACTAAAATCTAGACTTGGAGAGACAAGTTTTGTTGAGTTCACAGAAATCCATCAATTCCCCATCTATCACCACTCCTTCTTTCTTTCCCTTGCATCCCATTCCTTCACCCACACAATACAATTTCATTGTTCCCTTGGTGGGTTATAAAAAAAAGACACAGAAATACTCTTCTTAAAATAAAATTTTCTGTCACAAATTACCTTTCCTGTCTGAGAAAATGCCAGATTTCACATCACTTCCACATACCCATGCACGTTTTCTTTCACATTTAGAGAAGAACCAAAAATTTTCCATTTCAGAGAAGCAATAGTCTATTGTTCACAAATGACTCTTAATTATCTTTAGCCCAATGAAAACTATGAACCTCTGTGACTATCTGAGTAGCCCGGACTTTCATGATTCGCCAGGAATTCTAATGCTTTTCCAAATAAATACAGGCATCAATTCTGTGACAAGTTAAGAAAGCCATTCAGATGAGAAAGAATCAGGGAGAGGAAGATATTCAGCCTGCTTAGCTAAGAATTCTTCTGCAGTGAAAACTGCAGGAGTAGTAAAAGTGGTGCGAGCAGAATTAAATTAACATCATTATGTTTTCTGGTTAAAATAATACATACTTAATGAAGAAAATTTACAAAGTACAGAGAAGATAAAAGTCACCCATAATCCTCCCTCCCAAAGTGTATGGATATATCTAAGACGCAAGCTAGTTTTTAAAAACCACCTGACATGTCTATGAATCCCCACTGACCTTCTATTATGAAAAAGGTCTCTGCTTTTGCACATCCAAGAAGATTGCAGGCCTGGCAGGTGTAGAGGCCTTCATCCTCTTTCCTTACCCTGCGGATAGTTAGGTTCTGATGTCCATCTTTCAACACGATGCCTAAAAGACGGGAAAATGGTTATTCTTATTTATGATGATGTTTTTCCAGAAAATTTTTTTAAAATATAAATGATGAACTTAACCTTGGGCTATTATTTAACGTCAAAGCATCATATAGCATCAACTGCTGACTGATATCCCAGCTTCCATGTATTGGCCTCTAGTCTATTTCTAAGAATAATTTTTGGAAAACAACTTAGAGGTCCCTAGGGAAGAAAACCAGTTAATCGTGAGCACGTATTTCCTGGACATGGCAAGGCCAGGAGCCTCCTTCATCACTCTTTCTGAATTCAACACGGCTTTTTGAATACTCTAAGTGCATATCTATGAAATGAGCCAGATCATGTACACTAATGCTGCTTTTCTTCCCCAAACTTAAAGTAAATCAAGAAATAATATGGGTTTTAGATATTATCTCTGGGAAAACTCTGCAACCAACAATAGAGAGAGGAGTTCTAGTCACCTGAGTCTTCTACAAGTGTTTCATTATCTTTAAACCATGTGATCTGTGGAGGAGGATTCCCAGATGCTGTGCATGAAACTTCAATGGTTTCACCAATACTTGCCGTTTGATTCTCCAAGTTTCCTGTGATCATAGGTGCTATACGTTCTATGCCCATAAAAAGAAAAAACCAACCATTTAGTTAAAATTTTTGAAATAGTTTTAGTAAACTGTTACAGTAAACTACAACAGCTGTTTAGTGAACTACAACAGTAAACTGTTGATTATTTACTAAGCTGAAAATACGCAGAAGTTGATAGCTGATAGCTATTGGTCACTGAGTTAAGTTAAAGAAACAAGCAAATCAGGACAGATCAGACATAACTGCACCCCTTTGAGCATTCATATTAGTGATCCCAGCTGGTAATCACATGCCAAAATAAAGGTTCAGGGTCACCTTTATAGACTTTTCTCTAATCAGACATGGATTCCCCGGGGGAGGTCCTCCCATTTAAGTTCTAGCCAGTGACACCCTAGAACTCTGCCACGTTTCTCTTGGAAAGTGCAAACTTACACACAAGTAGCACCTAATATTTATGTGGCATTTTACTTTTCACAAAACTCATTTATATTATTTCTATTACTCATTTGTACTATTACGATTATGATCATGATTACAATTACTGATGGGCAGGGCAGGAGTATCAATCTTATTTCATACATAAAATAACTGCAGTTCAGGGACGTTAAACAACATGTCCAAGTCCCTATAACTAAGTAAACCATTGAACAAATAGAATCTGGTAAGCCGAAAAGATCAGCCCAATGCTAGCTCCACTAAAGCACAACCAACCAAAACAACAACACCCTAAGGGAAGTTAAGAATTTAAAGAAAACAAAGCCCCTGGGTATCTGTTTAAATGTAGAGCAAAACTTGAGATTTGCCCTTTTCCTGCAAATCATCCAAGTGCTATGGAAATATCTTGTCCAAACCAACTGAACATCAAAAGGAATCGTGCTGAAAGAATCCCATGTCAACATTTAGCCCAGTAAGGAGATCTCAATAGTGCACACACTGGGGCTGAAGTGGATGGACTGGCCTCTAGTCCCTTTCTAAGAATAATTTTTGAAAAACTTGGAGGTCCTTAGCGAAGAAAACCAGCTAACTGTGGGTACATATTTCCTGGGCAAGGCCAGGCCAGGAGCCTCTTTCATTTCCCTTTCTGAATTCTTCCTTTAGCTTGAAACCAGACCAACCACCAATGTCCATAAAAAAA
>NW_004444037.1:5074579-5114289 GCF_000243295.1 Trichechus manatus latirostris | reverse complement strand
AAGAGCCCTGGGGATGACTTCACCCAAAAATATCTCTTCTGACACCTCAAGTGCATAAAACTAGCAAACTCCATGCTAGTTCTCTGTCTAAAGATATCAAGACTATAAGGAAGGTGTTATTCCTATAAAGCTTTGGTACAGACTAGTTTACCCGGGCATTTCCCCTCTCTACAGTAAAAAGCAGAGAGCACTTGCATCCTAGGAACTGGGAAGGAATAATGAAATGACAAGTAAAAGGAGGTAGATGACACCAAAAGAAACATCCCCAGTTTGCTTGATTTCCCCAGAGACAGAGTCATGGCTGCACAGCTTTTATGCAAGGGACAAAATTAGATGAGGTCAAGAGAATGGCTCTGTGGGAAATTTACAAAGCTATTTGTTCACTGAAATTATTAACTCCTTGACCTTGAGCCACACTGGATCACATGGGATGACCCAGAGGTACAGGCAGTAAGCGCAGCACTGCTCCTACGCACCCTCATGGTTCCTAAGCTCACCTCACCATCATACTCTTAATGTAGCAGATACCTTATTAAGCACCGAGTGTGTGCCAGAATGTTCTGTAACTGGAACTACTGAAGGCAACAATTGCTGCCCTCGTGGGTTGATATCACTGCGCTATGACTGTCCAGTGGCTTCTCTGTCTTCTCCACTGGGACTGTAAGATCTTTGCGGACAGTAGCCACATCTTGTCCATCTTGTTCACCACTGTAAACTTCTGGTGCTCTCCTGGCTCACACTAGGTATCCCATAATAGGTGCCCATTTGAATACATGAGTGTCCAAGAATAAGGGAGAAATGTTCCTGGTTCAGGCTAATCACTTGCAGGATACTGGTGAGTTACCCTAGCCTCAAGGTTGAAAAGAACCGCCGTATTTTCTCTTTTTAATATATCACTTCACCATTATAGCTTTTTTCCTGCCTCCAGGGCTTTCAGTGAATAACAGTGTGCAACAGTCTATACTGTAAGCTCCTAAAGCACAGAAACCTTCACATAGCATCTCAAAGCACTACATTTGAGGCATTCCAACTGCCTTGTGATGATGATTCAGAGTTGTTTTCCTACCTAGGACCATGAGCTGCTTGACCACACAATGTCTTTTCTTGGTCTTTCTGTCCTGAGCAAAGCAGACGTAATCCCCTTGGTCCTGCAGTGATGCATTCTGGAGCTCCAAGATCAAAATGTCACTTGTACTATTAGAGAACATAGTGGCATTCATTTTCCAAAGAGCATCCAAATTCTTGCAAACAGGTGTGGGCAACTCTCCCACTTGGACCGGCAGGGCCTGTAGGCCAAGCCTGTACCACGTAAGGTTCTCAAACGTCATTCTGTCTACGGTGCACCACAAAGACACGCTCTCCTGTTCAGTCGGTTGGGCATCAGGTTGCAAAGTAATTTCAGGACCTCCTGAAATTTAAAACCCATAGTTAGAGATTTGTGATTTAACTTAGTTCAGCACACTACTCCTTTCTTGTTGCCTTCAGACTCTGCCTATAAAAGCCAAGAGAAGTAAAGGTCCAGCAATCCACATGATGTCACACAGGAGACAATTAAACTAGACAATTTGGGTCCCAAAACGTGTTACTTGGCCTGAATTCCCCAGATATTTATCAAATCTCCACTTTGAGCACTCAGCGTAGTTTTTAAGATTAAAAAAAAAACATATCCAAAGCAGAAAATTTAATCACAACATTGAAATTTTAAAAAGTAGTTCCCTATTACCACATAACACCCAATGACATTAAAGCTACACTTATTAAATAATAACTGTTGCCATCGAGTCGATTCCGACTCATCGCAACCCTATAGGACAGAGCAGAACTGCCCCATAGGGTTTCCAAGGAGTGGCTGGTGGATTTGAACTGCTAACCTTTTGGTTAGCAGCCAAGCTCTTAACCACTACATCACCAAAGCTCCAAAAACTTGCCCACTTATTACACTTACTAATTAACCTGGACTGAAATATTTTATTCATTCCAATCAGCTAAAGATTATCCATAAAACTAAGGCGCAAAGGCAAAATCAACAGTGCTGGGCAGGCACTGCTCTTTTGTCATTACGACTGCCTCCAGAAAACCCAACCTCTTCAATTTTCCGGCAACAAGTTCACCAACATTTATTGAACTATTTATTAAGGCAAGCACTGTGAGAGGCTATGATGATGAATACATAGATATGGCACAGGACTTGTGGTTTAAAAGTATGTGTGAAACCATTTGCTCTCCAGTGAAGTTGATAAACAGATAAACCCAGAAGCTACCTCAGTTTTAATTTATAAAAAAAGCATCAATTACTAGTCCAAGTCCTCTGCCTAATCACCATGCCACTCACACAAATAGTGAGGGCTACAGAAGATTACACGACTTAGCACCCACTTTGAGAGAAATCCAACCCACTCTACCCTCCAGAAAGGAGCACTTACTGGTCACGTGGAAGGAGATAACCCTCTCTCCTAGCCCGGCTTTGTTGATGGCTTCACATTTGTACAAAGCTGACACATTTGCTGCTTGGATAACAAGGGTGCTTACAGTCTGGAAAAAAAAAAAAAATAAGAAGCCCAGGCCATAAACAATGGAGGCTGTGTTTGTGCACATGCCTTCAAACTAAAAATTCAGCAGTCTTCACAATTGTTACTATCTGCCTATTCAATTCACCCCACTACACATAATTACATTTATGTAATTATGCTGGTGTAGCTCCCACATGCACACAACTGCTTTGGAAATCATCAAATAAATAATGTGTTTTCATATAACATTATACATATACGTATTTTCCCATTTTCATGTTTATGAAATCAGAATCACCTTACAACGGACTTGTAAGTTTAGTGTTTGATTTTTTTATGATAAATTATCGACAAGCCAACGATGGTTGAGCAACATGATGAACATGTTTAATGTCACTGAACCGTACGTGTGAAGATTGTTGAAATGGCAATATAAAAATACCTATGTATTTAGCATAATAAAAAAAGTTTTTTTAAATAAACCAGTGATACTGTTTAAACTCAATGGTGTTTACAAACTGACTTAACATGCTACCATTTTATCATGATTTGATTTGATTTTTGTTTATTATAAATTTGATTATTAATCTCTAATACTCCTCACCTATTATTGTATCATCTTCCATTTAAAAAGAGAGAAAAATATGGATTTCAGATTAAAGAGTTCAAACTCACTTTGTTTTTTCCTTCAATTACAGCAAATTGATTTTTGGTGACTTCAATTTTATTTCCCCCCTGGAAATCCTCCACGTTTCTCCATTCTTTACAAGTATATGGTTTTGTTGTTAAGGCAGATTGACTATAAGAAAGAGATCACAGATTGTATTTTGATTTAATTTTTCTTTAAATCAAATCAGTGGTAAAAAAAAATAATCAGACTTTGGTTATTGTGTTTCTAGAAGTAACTTTCAAGGCAGACTATCATGTCACAAGATTTGGTGCCAATTAAAAATTGGCCTCAGCAATGAAGGAAAAGGTTCTAGGTAGATTCATTCAGGATACAGGAGGGAGGTAGCTATTCTAGGAACAAACCTCCATTCGTAAACTGGATCCACAAGACAAGTCAAGTTAATTTAGTTCAAAGGAACGCAAGGAAACTAAGAAATCATCAGGTTTCTTAAAGTAATGTCTCTGCAACTTTGGCCTTTGTGTAGGAAATGATCCAAACAGCTGAGGAAGAAACTAGTGGTGGCCATTTCAAAAACAACAACAGGAAGTGGACTGTTTAGGGTGGTGGTGGGTTGGTTGTTGTTTTTTTTTTTTTCCCCCCCTAAGGATGTCTGGACTTATGTTAGAACCTGATAAGCTGGGCCTGAGACTCTTAGGGCTGGGCTAGGTCTATCGCTCCCTCACATCCATCAGCACTTCCTCTGAATGATGGACCTTCTCACAGATAAGAAGGAGTGGTGTGGTGTTCACCAGTTGACTGGTATAAGGAGCAAATCCAAAGATTGGCAATTAGCAAACTAAACAAACAGCCTGCATTTGGCAAGGTGTACATCAGGGCTAATCTAAGAAGAGATATGAAATAAAGAAAATGGGTTATCCCAAAGACATCTCCTACAATTTAAGACGCAGAGAAAAATGAAGGGAGGTGAAGGGGTCCTCTTGAGAGAGAATTTTCTTAGGGATGATCTTCCCGGTTAGATTACAGTCATATCCCAGTGGAGCTATGGGAAATGCAAAATCATAGGACAAAAGAGCCCGTGGCCCTACTCACGTGGGTATGTAGTTGCATTCTTCCTCCAACTGCCAATACCATTGGATGTGACGCGGGGGAGGAACAGCATAGACGGTGCACGTCAGTGTTTGCATGGTGCCATACTGGTAGGAATCCATGGGTGATATTACAGACTTCTCACCAATCTGGGGTGGGACTGGAGATGAGGAAAGTAACGTTTGAATTGTCAACCAGCTTTAAGGAATGGAAAGTAGAGGTTTTCAGCAACTTAAGGCTATGTTTTGTTTTGTTATTTTAGCATATGATTTTGCCACCGCTTTCTTTTTCAAAGAATAGCTAGATTCAGATGTTCTAGTGATACTTCACAAAGCTGAGTGACTTTGTGCACGTCTTGGAATCTATGCCTCTTTTTTTTTCCATCTACATTATAGGGATAATTCTTCCAGTTCTCCCAATCTCAGAAGATCGGGGCAAGTCTCCAGGAAGAAAATCGTTGTGAATAACAAATAGATGATGATATGCCAAGCATTATTCTAAGTGCTTTATATTGATTAATTCATTTAATCCTCACAACCGCTATTATCGTCCCCTCATTTTACATATGAGAAAAATGAGACACAGAAAAGTTCAGCGACTTGTCCAATGTCACCCAGTTAACAAGTGACAAAACCAGGAAAAAACCTAGACACTCTGACTTCTGAACTCAAGCACTAAACCACTATATTATAAACAAAGATATAAATCATTATATAATGAATCACTGCCAACCATGTCTGTCTTTCCTTCTTTCTTTCTTCTTTTCTTCCTTCTCTCCTTTCTCCTCTCCTCCCTTCCTCACCCTCTTCTTCCTCCTTTCCCTTCTTTCTTTTTTGCTTCCACAGTCATTAATACAAAACTATTTTCTTACTGAGGAGCCCTGGTGACTCAGCAGCTAACTAAAAGCTCTGCAGTTTGAACCCACCCAGCAGCTCCATGGAAGAAAGACCTGGCAATCTGCTTCCGTAAAGACTGCAGCCAAGAAAACCCTATGGGACAGCTCTACTGTGTCACTTGAGGTCACCATGAGTCAAAATCAACTCGCCGGCACATAATAACAACACTTTCTTACCACTATCAACCTAAAGGCTCAGATTTTGCTTTAAAACTTAACTACTGTTTTATGTTTGTTTCATATACCAGGGTAAATGCTACAGTGAATCAAATGTTTAATGACTTTATGAATTGGATGAGATGGGGTTATTCACCGGCCATAGTTCTGTCTTCATTTCTTCTTCCTTTCCTTCTTCCCATCCTACTTAACCTGGTGGCATAGTGGTTAAGAGTTTGGCTGCTAACCAAAAGGTTGGCAGTTCAAATCCATCCGGCGCTCTTTGGAAACGCTATAGGACTGTTCTACTCTGTCCTATAGGGTTGCTATGAGTCGGAATCGACTCGACAGCAACAGATTTGGTTTTTCAGTTTATCCTACTTATCAGCTTTCCAGTTTCTCTCCCTTCCCCAATGCCCTACTCCTGCACTACTTATAAGCAAATTTCCTGGAACCTGTTCTCTTTAAAATACTCTTTGGAGCTGATTTCTCAGGAAAAAAGCTAAGCTAAGCTCAGCAGATATACAGAGGGTTAACAAGAAGTAAGGAAAACCAGATGCCAACAAGTTGACTCTGACTCATGGCGACATTCATGTGTGTCAGAGTAGAACTGTGCTCTGTAAGGTTTTCAATGGCTGATTTTTTGGCAGTAGATCACCAGGCCTTTCTTCCCCAGAGCCTCTGGGGGGACTCAACTGCCAACCTTTTGGTTGGCAGCCAAGCACATTAACCATTTACACCACCTGGGACTCTGGAAGCACTGGAAAAAAAAAACCAAAGCCATTGCCCTCGAGTCAATTCCGACTCATAGCGACCCTATAGCACACAGTAGGACTGCCCCATAGGATATCTGAAGCTGTAAATCTTTACAGGAGCTGACTGCCACATCTTTCTTCCAAGGAGCAGCTGGTAGATTCGAACTGCCAATCTTTTCGGTTAGCACCCAAGCACTCAATCACTACGCCACCAGGGACTCCGGAAGCATGGGAGAAGCACCTTAATTTCATGAGAGAAGATCCTGCAGTTTTACTATGCTGCGCCAGTAGGGAGAACAAAGAATCACAACGGAGAAATGTCTCTCAAACTGTGTTTGGAGCAAGATATTAATGAATGTACCTGGGGAAAAGGTGATCTGGTCAAATCAGTTTGTTAAACCCTGCATACTCTATGCCACCATCACCACCCCACCCCATCCCTGTCCCTGATGGCAATAGACATTAGCATGTTAAAGGCCCCAAGAAATCCTGTACTAAAGAAAGCTGCTTTACATTAACTTAGGACCTCCCACGCTTACTTGATCTTGGCACCCTTTTTTCCTCCAACAACACTTGCTGTTATATTTCAGTTTGGGAAAGAGTTCGAATCATTCTTAAATCAAAATAACACTAAATATCGTCCCTTTATAGACTCAGAATCAGATCCTGAACTTCTGACAGAAAAAAAAAAAGATTCCAACCTAGCCAACAATGTTGACCTGCGAAAGCCTTCTGAGGTGGAACCTGCCCGTGACCACTGACACATCAACTACAAAACCAAGTTAGAGGCTTCTCACAAAATTCAAGGAGAGGAGTCTTACTTCTTCCTCCTACACATCTGCATACCAGGTGTACAACTGCATGAAACAAGAGTAAAGGCAGTGTAACTTAGGCTTGACAACTGTCCCTGCAGGCATTCTTACTTCACAGCATTGGGCCATCGAGCGCACTATCTACTTAAATTTTGCATTTGACCACCAAATAGCTCACTTCCATGGCCTCTCAAGCAAACACATCCATGCCACACTGCCCTATACCTCATCTCAACTCCACCACTCTAGACCATTTTTTATATACAGATGTCCCACTCATGAAGTGGGTGAAGCAGCAGGTGACAATGGAAAGGTGGCTTGGTTGTTTCGGAAGATAAAAGCATATCCTTCATAATAAATTTTGGACAGAGAAGGAAAACTGAATGGACTCACCATTCACAACCAGAGATACCACGTGGCTCTGTTTCTCCTTTGAAATGGGATTAGTAAGAATGACAGTGTAATTCCCGGTATCTTTTTCACTCACTTCCATAATCGTCAGGACATGCCCCGCTTTGACTGTATGGTTAGACTCAAGGGGTCTTCCATTTTTATACCTATGGAAAAAAAATTCCGGGAATTTGTACAATCTAAAGATTTGCCTTCATGTGAAACAATGTTTTGCATTTATTTCCAATAGTTACCATTTTATTTCAGGGGGTGGGTAACCAAGGCACTTCACAGGAACTCTGACATGGTCTCCCACTGTGGCTTCCACCAAAGATTCCATGCCGCTATGAAAAGCAACAAAAGGTTTTTCTGTAAAACAATTTAAAAAAAAAAATTATTCTCAGAAATGCTGATTTACTGTAAATGATTTTTGGTTTAGCTTTTCAGTTCAACTGAAAAATCAAATACCTTGGGGTTCTGAGTTGCTGCAGTTCAGACATTCCGCATATTACCTTCCTATAGGTCACATTCCAGCTTCCTCCCATACATCCACTCTTTGCACTTGCTTTTTCTCTCACCCTGAGTGTACTCCTGCAAGCCTACTTATTGCTCAAGTCTCAATTCATGCATTTGCTCCTCCGTGAAGCTTTCTCTAAGTCCCCCAGGGACACGAGGGGGACTTCTCTGCTCCCATGATACCCTATACATAAATCCCTCCCATGTGTTGGCATGCCCCGGGGCTCAGTCCTCAGATTTCTTATCTTTATCTACACCTACTTCTATCTCAGAATTAAAGTACCATTTATATACCTCCTAAATCTATTATCTCTGAGTTCCAAGTTTATGTATTAAACATCTCCACTTCAATGTTTAATGGGCATTTCCAAACGAGCATATTAACATTATTTCCCCTAATCTGACTCCTCTGTCATCTTCCCTATCTCAGTAAATAGCACCACCAGTTGCTCATGCAAAACACTCAAAAATCCTTTTCCATTCTTTTCTTTCTTGAAACCCCAGAGCCAATGAATCCATAAGCAGATTCTGTTGGATCTACCTTCAAAATACATCCAGATCAGATCACTTCTCATCACCTCTGCACCCTGTCCAAGTCATTTACCACCCCTTACCTGGATTATTGCGATTCACCTCCTACCTAGTCTCCCTACCTCTGCCCTTATTTCCCTAAAGTAATCCTAGAAAAACATAAGCCAGAGCTTATCATACTATAAAATCCAAAAGCCTTACCATGGCCTGTAAGTAGAGTGCCATTTAATTATCATCTCAACTGAGACATTTATGACAGTGAAAGAGAACAAATGAGACATGTTATTATTTTCTCACAGCCCCATGGCAAGTAACTGAACCCACGCTTACGCCTGTACATCTCTCAGTTTTGCAATAAAAAGATTTTAAAAGCTACCTTAGATACTAATACTTTACTTATGAAATAATAATAATAGCAACAACAACTGCTAGTATTTAGTGAGCACTATTATCTTGTTTCACCTTTAGAGTTGGGATTTGACCCCAAGTCTCTCAGACTCCAAAGCTATGCTCTTGATCTCTAGGTCATGTAGCCTTCCCTGCAAGAGCTTAAGAATATCTGCTGAATGAACATAATAGGAATCACTACCTGATCTAAATTTATTTAAATTGTCTCATTTTTCAAGGCACAGCATAATTCCAAAGGAGATCTTAGCTTACCGTGGACCCTGACAAACGTGCTGTTCCTCTTGGTCATCCGCCCACTGGACGCAACACAGTTGTACCACCCTTGGTCACTCCGGGTTACACTATCTATAGTCAAGGTGCTCAAAAATTTCTTCATCTCACTCTCAGACTGGGTTTTTACGTCCTGGTTTATGTGTTTCTTATGCTGATGCTGAAAAAATAGTTTAATTTACTTCCAAAGCTGAGCATAGCATTACCCAGTAGCTTCCTAGATACCAACAAAATCAGGTCTTGGGTCTTGGCGAACACTATTTAACGCTAACAATAGGAACTCCAGAATTTTTAACATTATGTAGATAATAAATGTGTTTGGTGTCAGGAGAATCAGGGTTTTTTTAAAATACTGCACTCAGTGAGAATAAGACGGATATGAACTGCGGACACAAGCAAATATGACCACTGTTCAAGGAGAAGCGTATCTCATCCCGCCTTTTAAACAGAAATTCCCTTACAGGGAAAAATAGATAAAGGACTTTGAAGAACATGGGGATAACCCGAAAATACATAATCACCTAGAGAAAACTGTGTAATGTTCATGACCTCATTGTAGCAGAGTGGCACAGGGTTCTTGGCCATGTTTCTTGTTTTTCCATGGGTGCTCTATGTTCTATAATCCCCTTAATGTTTTAAGGTTCTTACATAGGGTCACTATGAGTCAGTATCAACTCAACGGCACACAACAAAATGATTGAAGAAGGTATAACTTACTGCACAAAGTGACACATTGAGGTTTGAAATAGACCCAAGACACAGAATCACTACAGTTTTGGTTTTGCTCTCAGTGATGTACACAACCCCAGATATTTTATCTAAGGGCACTGGTGGTTCAGTGGTAGAATTCTTACCTCCCATGTGGGAGACCCAGGTTTGATTCCTAGCCAATGCACCTCATGTTCAGCCACCATTCATCTATCAGTGGTGGCTTGCATGTTGCTATTATACTGAATAGGTCTCAGTGGAGCTTTCAGACTAAAGATGGACTAGGAAGAAAGGCCTGGCAATCTACTTCTGAAAATCAGCTAATGAAAGCCCAGTGGTCCAATCCTCTGACCAGTCATGAGGATAGCATAGGACTGGGAAGCATTTTTGTTTTGTTGTGCATGGGGTCACCATGAGTCAGGCGCCAACTCAACAGCAGCTAACAACACCAACATATTTTATCTGGCCAGAGTAATCCTTATCTCTCTCAAGCAAATGGTTTTGGCGATTATTACCAGAGCATTTAGAGGTCTGGCTTTGAATTGTTAGTGTTACCTTCAAAGACTAGGAGCCCTAGTGGTGCAGCGGTTAAGTGCTTAGCTGCTAACTGAAAGATCAGTGGTTCGAACCCATGAGTAGGTCAGCAGGAGAAAAATGTGCCACTCTGCTTCCATAAAGTTTTACAGCCCAGAAAACCCTGTGAGGGCAGTTCTACAACCATCCTATGGGGTCACTATGAGTCAGAATTGTCTAGAAGGCAATGGGTATGGGTACCTTCAAAGAAGGATACTCCCAGTTGAACTTAACTGCCACGTTTAGTTCAGTCCTTGCTGTACAATTTAGGACAAGCTTCTCTCCAACAGACATCTCGACTCCATGAGGAGGACTCAGAACCACATCATAAATCTTATATCCTAGAGCAAGTAAATTAGAAAACAGAAGGTAATAAATCTATAACTCCGCGCAAATTTTTCGAAAGTGATGCAACTATAAAATATGTCATATCATTTTTCCCTGAGGACCTCACTAATACCTGGGAACTCCCAGGAAAATCACCTACAGAGATTTACAAAAACTAACTCCGGGGCTCAAAGATGTTGTAACCCAGTGGATGGAAAACTAGTAAAGTTTGAGTGGTCAATAGCCCTAGGTCAATGGGGACAGCTTTAGTAAATAGTTGAACTTTTCATAAAACAGGTATAATTTTAAAAACTGGTGACAAGCATTGATTTTTTTCAGAAAATGTGCTACTGTAACAGCATTCTTTTTAATACTTGATCTTGGCAAGAAAAGAGAAAAACTCGACTGCACACGGGTTTATTTGGTAGAGAAGAGTAGATATAATGAATTCCCCACCACATCATTAGTTATATTTTTCATTATCCCTTGTCCTTTACAATACACCTTAGCCTCCAGGATCTTAATATATGAAGCCAATCTTTATTGTCTGATATTAATGATATAGAAAGGAACTGTTCTCTTACCTAACACCACAACTATGTACATAATAGACTGGTAGCTTTCATCATTAATTTTTGCTTCACAGAAGACCATGCCAGCATAGCTGATCATGTAGCTTGGAATAGTAAAGCCTTTATTGCTGTCCCAGAAAATTCTGTTGCCATCAGGAACAAATCTCTTTTCTGGATACCTCTGGGTAGTAAAAAGAAATAGCAAATATTTGGTTATGTGCTTTCTAAAGCAAATCCCGTGTAAGCTGATCACGACTACTTTTAAGAATACCAATAGTTTTTCATTTTTTTCATGGTTATTTTGACCCTTCCTGAAGAATCCTTAAAACTCATTGTTGATATTATATTATAAGCAGGCTACTCATCTTAACATTAACTTAAAATCATGAAAATTTAAGAGATGATGGAAGTAGGTATAACTTACTGCACAAAGTGACACGTTGAGGTTTGAAATGGACCCAAGGCATGGAATCACTACAGTTTTGTTTTTGTTCTCAGAGATGTACACAACTCCATGCTGGTCACTAACAGAAGCAATAAATGGAGATCTGTAATCTAGAAGAAGATTTAATACCATTAGTTAGTTAATAGTATTTACCAGAAAAGTTGGTCATCTTTTAGGTTCATAAACTCTAGCCAGAAAGATGAATGATTGGGAATGACACCTGTCACTAGGCAAAGGCACTCTCACAGGTTAGTCTACTGATAGACATCTGGGTTCAAGAATATGCTAAAAAATATGCTATTGAAAAGGATAGATAGACATGTATAGAGATTCAGAGATAGATATAGAGATATACAAATATGTGTGAGTGTGTGTGTGTGTGCGTGTGTGTGTATAAAAAATTTGAAAGAAAAACTCCCAGAATGAGGTTGACTCCTTTCACAAGGATCATCAACTAGTAGAGTATATTTCACAGGTTCCACATTTTAACATCTTGATCATTATAATTTTTTGCAAAATTAAGGAGCATATTGACTTTAAAATTTGAAGTTTAAATCTATATACTTTACCTATTAATTTTTACTTACATTAAAAAAAAATCATGTTCTCTCTCTCTGTAGGAAAATAATGTAAGTGCGTTGAAATAAATTAATGGATCCCAAAGGATCTTTAAAAGTAACAGGAAATAAATTTCAATTTTTGAACTCAGTTATTCAGGAGAGTTTTATGTGGACATTTTAAGATTGTGATGACTATAAGATTCTTTGTTAACATAATGCTTAATAGATATCACATTTAGTTTAAGATTCAGCAGTCATTAATGCCATCAATAATAAAAATCTGAAAAGCCACCAGGGGAAAGACTGAAAAGAATATGAAAGAGAATTTAATATCATTCAAACATGGTTCACACAATGTTAATAACGCACTGGGAAAGTACTCGATTTCCCAGAGATCGAAATGATGTGGTTTGGGGTCATGCTGGAAGTGTCAGAGAGATAACAGTTCATATTGCTATGCAGAATCCAACCGACGGAACATTTTTTATAGAGCTTCATAATAGTCAGTCAAAGTAAAGAAAGGGTTAATTAAACCCAAGGGGACAAAGGTAGTTAATTCCCCGTAGCAGCAGAAGTTTGATTTACTTCCCAGCTGGAAAGCACAGAAAGGCAGCCAATCTAGCCCACCACATGCCACGGCCATTATCTTATGGGGCCAGGCACTACTTCCTGGCTCCAGCCATGGCTGTAGGGAATGGGGTCAGAAGACTAAGGAAGTAAGGTAGGAACCAGAGCGGACACTAAAAAGCAGCTCACAGGGAATTCTTCAATGTTGTCTTTACCATTGTTAAACTTCGAGACCAAAATCTCAGACAGCTCAACTCCTAGAATATTATGGCTTAGACCGGAAGCAGAATTTGATGGTATAACCAAAGACTGGTAGTGAACAAAGAAACAGTGCTACGGACTGCTACTTCTTAATATTACCTACCTTTCATCCACATGTTATGAAAATAGAAAATATAACATAGCTTGCTTACATAACAAGCCTTTGGAAGCTAAATTAACCTTTTGACGTAAGACCAAAGCTATTCAGTAAATCATTTCTATTTCAGTAGCCCAAAATAAGGAAATAAACAAAAGAAACCCAAACAACCACCCATCCCCTCAAAATAAAATATTTACTGTAACTCATCAAATGAATTTTCACATGTCTCCAGGTTTCCTGACTTGGGGAGACGGAAGTAAGAAAATATTATGGGAGAGGCTCATCTTGTAGTATTTCCAGACAGGCTGAAAGCAGGAAATCCTTGCAATCTTCTGAGAAAGCCTGATCTCCCAAGACTGCCAGATCAAAAGGAGCCAGAAATTCTCGAAGAGCTGAGCTTTGTCTCTTTCAATTTCTGCGGAGGCGGGAGGACAGCACAGAATTCTGTCCTGGATTATGCTTACCCTGGGCAAAAATAATTCTTAAACATTATGCAACCCAGGAGAGAGTATGGTGCTTTGATGTGGCCTATATTTTTCCAATGCAGGGACCACATTGCACTATTGAAATGTAAGTGGGCATAAACAAGTGTATTTCCCAAAGTTGATGAAGTTCCCATTCTGTAAAAAAGATGCTTCTGGGGGAAAAAAAAATCTAAGCCATCTTCACCTGCCTGAAATCCTCTGAGATGCACAGAGGTATAAAAATGTATGGATGAAAGCTTTAAAAGCTCATCTTCATTGAAAAGAAAAATATTCAGTATATCCAAGCAAAATATTATGCCATCTCTCCCAACTCTTACATTCCCCAAGGTTATATTATAGGTATGTCACTGGTTAAGTCACGTTTTCACAGGAAAATTAAGCTAGTATAAGATTTTTGAAACACAAAAGAAAATATAACTCATAAATACCAACTACGTGTAATGTTGTGTTTTGCACTACATGGGTGTTAAATCAGTCTCTATGGTGTCAATCTCAAATTGCAAATCCTTAAATGATTTGGTATATCATCCAAGATCTCAGACCATACATGCACGGGAAAGTAGAAAGGCCCTTTGAAGCAGTGTCTTCATTTGCACACGAGTATGAGATTTTTAAAAATAAAATAGAAGTGGGGAAAGAAAAATTCCTATGTACAAAAAAGCTCCAGAATCCTTGCCTGTTTCCCTGTGCATTCTTGGGAAAATCTCCTATGCTGGTGTAGATAACCTATCTCTGCAGAAACCTTACCATAATTCACCCGAGTCTTCCTTTTCAAGGATTTCAGGTTTTGGTTTTTTTTTTTTTTTCTTCCTCAAACATCAGAAAGCTTTATATGAGTCTCCATAGCCAATTCTGAACACAGATTTACTTAGGAACAAAGATCAAAACCAAACATATTGCGCAAAAAAAGATGTAATCAGGGCCCAAACTCCAGAACAAATCATTGCATCTCCTTTCTCAGAGGAAGCCTTGGGAGAAAAGAATTTTGTATTTTCCGGTTGGCAAACAGCCTTTTGAGAGAGCCTTTTGTTGTACTCGATTCCTCTTTACATCTATTGTGTTTTATAACTGGCAAATCAACGTGGGAAATGAATTATATTTAACCACTCACCTTGGACGTAGACATAAATGACTGCAGCCATGTCAGTGTCCCGGTAGAAGCACTTGTAGGCTCCAGTATCATTTCCGATCACTTTAGGAATTGTGAGCGTCTTACAGAAAAAGCCGTCACTGCATTCGGTCACCTCCACCCTTTCCTCAGACTCACTCTGATTATTGGGCCAGAGCCAGTCCAAGTCCCTCTGTCCCCTGAAAAATTAATTCCAGGGAAGTATTAATGTGAAATGCCACTATAAGATTGTTTCTAAGGAAACAGAGGCAGAAGGTTTGGTTCCCAAACTATTAAATAAATTCCTCAGCAGACAGATACAAAGCCTCCTACCAAAGACAACAGGTTGAATTGGCACGTGACAAAAAGCCATAGGCTCAGGTCCAGAAATCACTTATAGAGAGTCCTGAGTTTTCTGTTCATTCATTCAGCACATACTCATTATGTACTATGTTCCAGGGCACTGCTAAGGACTGGAGGTACAGCAGTGAACAAACTAGACAAAAGTCAATGCCTTTACGGAACCTCAGTTTAGCTGGAAGAGACAGGCAATTAAAAGAAAAAAAAAAGACATAAAATTTATTGTATAAAAGGTGGAAATAAGTACTACGGAGAAAAATACAGAAGTGATAAAAAAACCGATGAAGAGTTCTACAGGGAGGGGGCTTGATAAAGCTGCCTTGTGACTATCAGGAGGAACACTATCCCAGGCAGTGTTATTGTGGTTAGGTGCCATCGAGTCGCCTCCAACTCATAGCGACCCTATGTATAACAGAACGAAGTGTTGTCTGGTCCTGCGCCATCTTCATAATATATTTGAGCCCATTGTTGCAGCCACTGTGTCAACCCATCTTGTTGAAGGTCTCCCCCTTTTTCGTTAACCCTCTACTTGACTAAGCAAGATGTCCAGGCAGAGGGAATAGCAAATGTAAAGGCCCTGAGGTAGGAGCATATCTGGAAAATTATCGAAATAGCAAAGAAGCCAGCATAGCCATAGCAGAGTGAGCAAAGGCGAGATGAAGAGATGAGGACAGGGAGGAAGGGGGGTGATGGATATACAGGCCACTATAAAGGCCACATTAAAACACAGATTACTATTATTTTACCATTTCTCTACAAGGACCCAAGGGAGATAGTCAGCACCAAGAGGAATGTAACATTATTGACCTTTCCCTCAAGGAACTTGAAATTTTCATGAAATTGCAGCTACATTAATAAAGCTACTTCTAACACACAGAGAATCAGTTGCCTTCGAGTTGATTCTAACTCATGGCCACCTCAATGTGTGTCAGAGTAGAGCTGTGCTCCATAGGGTTTTCAATGGCTGATTTTTTGGAAGTAGATTGCCAGGCCTTCCTTCCGAGGTGTCTCTGGGTGGACTTGAGCCTCCAACCTTTCAGTTAGCAGCTGAGCACTTAACTATTTTCACCACCAAGGGGCTCCAACACACTTCATGGCTTTTTCAGCACTTAAGAAATGTCTATGCAGAGCTTAAAGAGAGAGGATGGATCTTTAGAGATTTTAAATAACCTTTGTTTTTGAGGGTGGGTAAGGGGAAAGCTACTGAGAAACGTGTTTGTCTTGAACCATCAAAGCTAGAGAAACAACACCTGGTACCGTGTTTCTTGCCAGGGGCTGTGTGTTCGGATCAGGTACTTGATAAGGGGATTACAATACCCTTTACACTTTGCAATCTAAAATAGATCTCTGTATCTTTGTGTTGAACACTTGCTATTCATGAGGTAGGAAGCAATTACAATAAACTGCCCAATGTTCTTTCTGGATTCCTAGTACTCTTCTCAAAGGGCAACATCCTCTCCACCCACCATTGCCTCTGCCAAGAACACATGGGTCCTGAGTAGCATTTTGGTCTTTAATGCATAAACGCAACATTAAGCCTCAAGGTCCTCCATCTTTCCTCCCAGGGTAGGGGGTGGAAAGTTTAAAGCCCACTTCTAGTAGAAGAGATCTGTTTCTCCAGTTAGCAAAAATCAGTAGCATGACTTCTTGCTAGCAAGTACAAAGAGAGGCATTCCAAGACAATATTGAGCCAGAGCATGAAGTCCATTACCCAGGCAACTGTCACTACAGTCAGAATTTTATCATGAAACAAAGTTCTCAGAAAGGACTAAAAAGATGTCCAAGAATCATTCTGAGTGTAATAAATATGGTCCCAAACTTTCAACTCTATCTTCTAAGGGTATGTCCTCAGCTTCATTTATTGATTTAATACTTATTGAATGTCTACTATACCGATGTTCTGATCATTGGTGTGTGTGTGTGTCTGTGTGCATGTTCAAGCATGCCTGTGTGTGTGTGTGTGTGTGTGTGTGTGTGTGTGCGCGTGCTGGCAAAGGGCAGTAAGGGAAAAATACCAGAAAAATCACACAGAACTTCTAGAAGACATTTCTAATCTTTTCATTATTACATCAGTTCTTAGAAACTTCCCTATTTATAAACAATTACTACAACTATATTTTAATTCTGCTATAATGGAAATTATTTTTATTTTGGTAAACAGCGGTTTAGCACAGGAAATCTGAATCTAAACTGAACCCTTACCTGCAAGTAATTTGAAGAGTTGTATTAGCCATAATTGTAAGTATGTCTTTTTGTATGCTGAGCCTGGGTGAATCAGGAGAAAGGCTAGGCAAACCTAAAAACAAAGTAAATAAATGAATGAAGTTGCCACTGAGTTAGGCCCAATAGGAAATACCTTCCATAAACAATACACACTCTATACTTTCAGAAGGCCTCTTCAGCAATTCATTGTGTACAACTGTGAATTTACTTTTCACCATTCCCAGTAAAAGTTCACAAGCTGTGTCATAACAGGAAGAATGGGCAGATGGTCATAAACCAGCACAACAGTTCTGCAACTCATGGAGCTAGGGTGGGGTTCCTGTTTTCCTGCATTACCAACTTCAAGGTCTTACAAAAGGATATGGACATTGAAACCAACTGAACCTTCATCTGGTGATCTCACTCCCTTGGGAAAGGACACACTGACATTTCTTATAAAACATAGGATGCACACGTTTGACTAAATTGCTGATTAATGAATACTACTTAGATTTCTATATAGTTCATCTATGTATCCTCGGGGGGTGGTAGGAGTGTCTATGATCCTGTCTCTTTTTCTTTACCAATTTTCTAGTGCACTTCTTCTGGTAACTGAACCACTGAGGTTAAAATAGTGGTACATAAAGGCTGTATATTAAAACTGGGTCAGAGAAATTGAGGAAGAAAGAACATTTTACAATTTCATACAATATGCATATTAATATATACTTTTCCCTCAGAGAAGGGGACTAAAAAGGTGTAATGCTAATGAATTAAAATTAAGGAATGCTCAATTCCTCAACTTATTAACCAAGGGTCTTAGTTCATCCTGATACCAAGCTTGGGACACAAGAAACCTGTCTTTATCTAAAGATTTAGGAACTAGACAACAACAACAAAAATATATGAGACAGATTCCACTATGGGTCATTCCACAGCAAGAAAACTTAGTTCTCTGACAACTAAATGTGAAGAGTTACTGGGTGTTGAAAAAGCATCAGAGAAAGAAAAGCTGTCCACCTGCTAGGGTCTTAACTGATCTGATATTAAAACACCAGTTGCTATCAAGTCAACTCCATCTCATGGTGACCCCATGTGTGTCAGAGTACAACTGTACTCCATAGGGTTTTCAATGGCTGATTTTTTGGGAAGCAGATCACCAGGCCTTTCTTTTAAGGCACCTCTGGGTGGATTTGAGCCATGAATCTTATGGTTAGTAGCTGAGAGTATTAACCATTTACATATTAGGATCCACAAAACAGCAGCTTAAAAAGTGATTGATGCTGGGAAGCACTCAAACTTAATATGGTCCCTAACTCACTTCAACTAAGAACAAATGACTCTCTGGGCCTAAACTAGCATTGACCTTGCTGGGCAAATAAAGAGTATGAGCAAATACAGGGTAGTAGGAGAGAGTATGAGTGAAGAGAGTATAAGGAAATATCCAGGACAGCTGATCCATAGACTCCAATGTGAATAATTAGAGGTAAAATGAACAACTGATCATCCATGTTCTCACACAGCCACATAGCCTTATTGATCAATAACATAGTAGAAAAAATGGAAATTAAGTTATATCAATAAGTCTCAGAAACTAAGTGTTATTGGTACTGACTTGGTGTGTTTGAGGCAGTGGGTCTTAAATTTTAGGATGTGTCAGATTGTCGCTGGCCTATGAATCTGCATTTTAGTAAGGATTTCAGGTGACTCTGACATAGACGGTCTAAGGACCACTCTTGGACAGTTATTGGTATGGTTTGTCATGTTCAGTTAATTAGCTAGCATAGCACTTTTCGATATGAAGAAAATAACTGCCCCCAAAGTATGCAAGCAATAAAACAAAATGTTTAAAAGCAAAAGAAATGCCTTCCAATAATGGAGTCCCACTTTGCCAAAAAAAAAAAAAAAATGAGAATGGGAAAACAGCAGGTTAAAAAATATGTTGAAAGTGGCAACTTAATACAATTTACACAATGATCCAAATGAGAAATAAGCCATTATTTGGGCACAGTCACGTGAGAGTAAAATGGTAGTAAATGACTAGGCTTAAAATAAGCCATGCTTCCACCACCACCAAAATAAGACTCTTTAAGATCTCTCATAAAGTATTGCCACATATAATCTCACACTCTACACACTTTCCTATGTAAAAATTAAACATAAAAAAAAAAAGTTTTCCATTCATAGGAAGCCAAGACAACACCATACTGTTCTAGAGACACATTTACAACAAAAATCTATTCAACAAAGCTATCAATAATAACTTCAAATTCATTATCTGTAGACTAATGTTCAATTTTTTCTCCCATTAAGCTTCATCCGTTTTCATTGGCAAGTTTGAGTTCTACTCTTGAGAAAGTTCTGAAGAAATGACTATAAGAGATACATATCCTTCTACTCAATAAAAAGCCCTTCTATGTTCAAGTCCCATAACCAATATTAATTAGTTTGTGCACTATTACCCCTTCCAGCTCAAACACAGGAAGGAAAAACAACAGTGTCTCTGTCTCTAGAATTTGATGGCACCAATTATAGCCCAATCCAATTAAGTAAGCCACATACTCCAAAAGGGCAACCTCACCATTATTCAGGGCAACCCTATTACCATTATTTCTGCTGTGCTATGAAACACCCCAGGCTTAAAAGCAACTCACTTCTTTGCGGGATACAGAACAACCACATGTTCCAGACATCCATTCTCTGCCCATACAGAGGGAGAGAGAGCCCTTGTCAGGGTCAAATGAGTGTCCAGGGTGGAGCGGGGCCTGGTGAACCAAGTCTTTATTAAGAAAATTCAGTAACTGTAGATAGATGATCTTGCTACTGTAAGTGAGTAGAAGAGTCTTAAGACACGTGATTCTTTTCTTTCAATATAATAAAGAAATTTCCCTAAACATTTGACTTTTTTTTCCCTCCAACTGCATGGAATCTGGAAATCAGCAACTTATGGCCAGAGAGAAGGAATATTATCTGGGAAGCGTAAAAAAAAAAGGTACGTCATAAACCTCATGTGTGTTCCTAAATCTTAAAGGAGACCACAATGTTAGATGGCCGGGGAAGTGGCGAGTGGCGCTAAAACTGGGTACCAAGTCTGGCAGAGCAGGTCTTCAGGGCTTGAACTTCTGGCTATGGGCTTATCCCACGGACAAAAGCGCTTTTAAAAAACGTTAAAACTTTTACCTAGGAAGGTGACTGTCATTTAGAGACTCTCGGATAAGCTGTCACAGCCCCGGGACCAAGTCCCAATTTCCCCCACCTTCTCTGCGAGGAGAGCGGCGCCTGCACTAAGGAAAGGAAAAAAGAAAGGTTCTCTCTCCCCGGATGCCACCTCTTAGTGGTTGTGCGTGTCGGTTCCAGCCAAGAGGGAACGCTGGCCGGGTCTCCGCTCCACTGTCGTCGAGGAAGAGCTGAGAGCACAGTGCGCTCTGCGCCGCAGGGGTTACGCTACCTGCAGGATCTCATTCCCCGCGGAGGAGTTGCCTGCCGGCGCCCGGGCTAAGATAGTGTGCGCAGCGCGGACAAGTTGTCACTGCCTGTTCCCGGCTGCGGAGGCACCTCCTGCACGCCTGCCCCGGGCGCCTTCCCACCCCCGCCTCCGGGAGCCCTAAAGTGCATCGGCTCGCAGGACACTGTCCAGCCGAGGCCCCTGTCAGAGACGAGAGCCATAGAAAAGGCACCAAGTTAAAGCTCAGGAGGCCACCGACTCGCTGGGGACTCTTGGGTCAGTCTTTGAGCCTCAGTTTCGCCACTGGTAAATGAAAGAGCACCAAATGTCAAGTCCCTTCCAACTCTCCAGCTCTAAGATTCGAAGTTAGATCAAGCCTCTACGTCCTCCCACATCCACATCTCTCCACGCGCACCCGATCTGTCCGCCTCCCTTCCGAGCAGTGGGCTCCTTACCCATGGAGGCAGCCTGACTTTCCACGCACAGCCACAGAGCGATGGCTAGGAGCGCCTTGCGCTCCATCCTGCACTTCGCGCCGGGCGCAGTGCCCAGAACTCAGGCACCGGTTCTCTCAGGGCCTCCCCAGCGAAGAAGGCGCGGAGGCGGGACGCGATCCGAAGCGCAGCACCCCGGAACGCGCGGGGCGAGGGTGCCCCGGACCGGCAGCAGCTGGAGGGGCGTCTGCGAGTGCTTGTCGGAGAGGAGATCCTGGCTACGCGACCGGCTCTGGGCTTTCTGCAGCGCGCAAGTGAAGCCTGGGGCAGAGGAAAGGCAACTTCCGCACACCACCTCTCGCCCAGGGTCCAGGGACTCAGCGCAGAGTAGGAACCGGACCCACACTCTAGAGCGCGGGGGCGGGGCGGGTCGAGACGAGGCGGGGCCGCGGGAGGGGCTCCCCTCGGCGGCAGGCCCCGCCCCTCACCCTTCGCGGCCGGGTGTTCCCGGGACTCTGGGGCCTGGATCCCGCCCTTGCGAGCACCCACTACATCTCCTCACCACTACACCTGCCTGGGATGCGCCGGGTCCCGGGTGGGCCAAGGTGCAGCGTTCCGAGCACAACAGCTTAGTTTCTGGTGGAAATAAAATGTAGCCCGTAAAGAACTCTGGGCTACTCCAAGGTTCAGTTGGCTGCCGCCCCCCCGAGATTTGGAAAGCTTCACCGAGAACGCAGCGAGGCGTTGCGCCGCGTCTAAACTGTATACGGGATCAGGTTGGAGGAGCAACGAGGGAGAGGCAGATACTGAGCCGAGACTTGTGTGGGGTCGCAAACCGGCAGTTAATGCAGACAGCATGAGTGTTTTGTTTGGCCAGCACAGTTGTACTTTAAAAATCTGAATCTGAATGTCTTTAGTCAGAAAACACAGCTCCTCAATTCGCCAAAGTTCACGCGGCTTCAAATATTTTGAAGTTATCTGCCTAGCCCCAGAAGGCTTTCAAGTTTGCGACCCTTGCCTAGCTCCTAGACAAAAACTTGCAGCAGAGTTCAGGAAGCTGAAGGTACCCGGGCTCCTGAGTACCGGCGGCGGGAGGAGCATCTGTCCCGGGCACGAGACTCTCAAGAAAGGCCTTTTGTCTCCAGTGTTACCCGACAAGGAGCCCCCAGGCTGACTCTACTTGGACTCTTAGCCAGGAGTGGCTTCACTAGGGGGGTGCAGACACTGTCAGAGGCGATGACACCAACTGCTCTGGAGCTGGCCGTGGCCGCGCGCTCCTCCCCCGCGCCGGGCGGCGCCGCGGGACGCGCATACACGCGCGCGCACGCGCGCACCTGCTCAGGAGCTCGGAAAACGGGGACATAGCCCAAGCGTTGTAGTTGTAAAAGACTCCCAACTACATCCTAAAAAGCCCGACCCTCTGGAGACAGAGCAGTTCAAATTAGAGAACAACTCCCCCCTTCCCTCCCTCGTAGGTGGGGGGAGGGGGCACAGGTCCCAGCACCTTCCAGACAGTAGAAACCCTCCAAGAGAGGAAGAGTTTGATTTAAATTTTTTTAAAGTCTTCCCAAGTGGAGAAAAATAATCAGACTTAAAAAAAAATTCGCCAGGAGCAACCTAGGTGGTGAGGAGCAGAGAGGAGGAGACGGCCTATGACGTGAGAGCAGAAACTGCTGGTCAGATTCCCTGGCTTGCTCTGCCTAGCTATCTTTCAGTCCAGCTTTCCAAACCCAATCCATTAATGTATCTCATGTAACGGTAAAGTTTAATGTTAAAATGAATATGATTTTGATGTAGTTCTTAAACATTTTTCCTTCGAATTTTATTTTCTTACTGAATTTTCACTTTAACCACGTCACTATGTAAATGTGGATTCAAACTGCCACCTTTTGGTTTGCAGACAAACGCTTAACCACTGTGCCACCAGTGCCCTGGTGACATTAGCAAAAAAAAAAAATTACTAAGAATTCTGTATGGTCTGGTACAGGAGGAGGTCCATGATGTAGGGTGGCACCATGAGTTACCACACTGGGTGACACCAGCACTAGTGACACCACTGTTAGCCAGGCCCCTCTTCAGAGTGTGAAGTTCCTGCCAAGATACCCTGAGGCAGAGCAAAAGCAAACCAGTGAAGGTGGGTCTCACCTGAGGAGGAATGAACCGAAAACTCCCAGACCCTAGGCACCCAGGACACTCTGTGACCACACCTCACAACCCTCTCCAGAAATGTAGACTGCTTGTGGCGCTGTTTGTCGAGGAACTAGCATTTTTTCATGACCACATTTGTTCCTTCTTGTTTTCTCCCTATTTCTCCCTACACCTGGGGAGTGACATCAAATGTCCCTTAACTTCATTAAATAGGGATCTCTGAAATCCCTCTGTCTTTTACTTCCAAGGTGCATCCAAGTGTGTTTAATAGCAACTGAAAGGACTATCCTTCAGCAAAATGAAGAAGCAGAATTTTACCCTACATTTAGTCCAAAACCCTCCTCTGGAAATACACAATCATCATAAAATGTTGCTTTTCTTCTGCTGTTTAAAAAATATGTTTATTTACTCTTCTACTTTTCCAAGTTGTTAACTGTAATATTTTAACTCTTTTTTTAAGTATAATGAATGCATATGGTTATTTTTTTTTCAAAAATATGAAAAAGTTTACAATGAAAAGAACTTTCTTCAACAGAGGCAAGCATTTTTACCAGTTTCCTTCTTCCAAGCAAATTTTATACACTTATAAGCATATTAATTATCTTTCTTTTTCACAAATGGTAGCCTTGATATAAATGTTGTTTTGAATCTTGGCTTTTTTTCGCTTTAATATATACATTGGAGATCACTCTACATCACTCAACCCTCAGAGCCCCATTCCATTCTTCTTAATGGTGGCATGATATCCTACTCTGTAGATGAATTGATATTTATCTAGGAAGTGTTGGGGTTTTTTTACTGGGAGAGGTCCTTGAAGAAACTCCTCTCTTCCTGCTAGTAAACTTAAGTAAAACAGGATGGGCTCTGGCAGAGTTGGATAAGGAGGAGGGAGGTGGAATGTGGTTTAGAGAAGGTAATTTTTCTCCATCTCCATCTCCAGACAATTCTGTCTTAGCCTTATTTACAATTCATGACACTTTCTCTTCCACATCTCAAGTAAGAAGATAGTGTCTCCTCCTCCAAATGCAAACCAGAACCTGCAGGCCCATGGTAATAGCCCCTTTTAGATGTCTTGGAGGAAATGATGCATCTTTGATGGCCACAAGACCAGAAATTGGCAAGGCCTCAATGAAATCATTCTACCACATTCCATCCCACACAGCACTTAGAAGTGCCTTGTGTTCATGAAAAATGACAGTCTGTTTTAAAAAAAAAAAAAAAGTCTGTTCCATGTGCAACACTCTCCTATTATCCGGCACCACTGCAAAGGAGTGATTTTGTGAGTTAGTCTGGCAGTGCAGGTACAGCCACCATCTAACAAAGTGCCTCAAGAGTGCTCAGTGCTCCATAGATGGTGTTCAGACACACTCCTGCAGAGGAGCAGCAAAGAGCAATGGCTAAGCCCACAAACTCTAGGCCTACACTGGTTGTGTTTGACTGCCAACTCTACCACTTATTATCCATGGGAGCTTGACCAGTTTACTGGTTGCTTACCTACAAAACACAAAAGATGATAATAGTACCTTCTCCATAGAGTTTTTGTAAAAATTGAATGAATTACTACATGCAAGTCACTGAGAATAGGACCTAGCACCTGGTAAGCACAGGACCCTACACATAAGTACCTGATACACATTGTGATGGTTAAGATTGTGTGCAACTTGGCTGGGCAATGATTCTCAGTGTTTTAATGTGATCACTCCCGTGATTGAATATACTGTGAGTAGCCAATCAGAGGAAAGGGAGTCTCCTTGGGGGTGTGGCCCGTATCTGAATATAAGCAGACTTTCTGGCTGTTTGCTCTCTCTGGACCTTGCGGCTGCCTCCTGTCCTCTCATCTCCGGTTCTTGGGACTTGAGCTGTCAGCTTATCTGCTGAACTTGGAATTTGTCGATCTGCACAGCCTGTGAGGAGCCCTGCTCTCTGACCTGCTGATCTTGGGTTCACCAGCCCCTGCAGCTACAGGAATCAGGAGAAACCTTATGGTCTTGCCTGCCAATCTTGGAATTCGTCAACCTTCACAGCCTGTGAGTGGGAGCCCTGCTCTCCGACCTGCTGATCTTGGGCTTGCCAGCTTCCGAGGCTGCGTGACTTGGGAGAGGCCTCTACCCTGATCCACAGACTTGGTACGTTCTAGCCTCTAAAATCGCCTGAGCTGTTTCCTTGCTATAAGTCTCTGTGTATATATATTTACACACTTTACTGGTTTTGCTTCTCTAGAGAACCCAGCCTTAAGATACACATCAAGAAGTATTCTGCAAAGGTTAGTTATACTACAATACATGGTCTCCTTCAGGCTGCCTACATCTAAACTGCAATAAGGCTCATCCATTAAATAACAGTTTTTGAGCACCTACTATGTACTAGGAACTGGGGTTACAGTGGTGACAATAAATGCACTATGAGCATAAATAATCGAGACCTTAGTGGTTCAGTGGTAGAACGCTCATCTTTTTTGTGGAAGAACCAGGTTTGACTCCTAGCCAACGCACCTCATGCACAGCCACCATCCGTCAGTGGAGACTTACATGTTAATGTGATGCTGAACGGGTTTCAGCAGAGCTTCCAAACTAAGGAAGAAAGACCTGGTGACCTATAAATGAACAGCCGTCACAACAGCTTCACCCAGAGTAAATTTAAGTTAATAAAAAAGGACTAGGTATCTCCAGTTACTCCTTTGAGCTTGTGCACACAGAATATACATTGCTCATATCACCAAAGCACGTAAATTACACCTCATGACCCCCCAAATTTGATTCCATTACCATCACCAGTATTTTAGACTTCAAATCTTAAAAATATGAAGATTAGCAAAAGGTTAATAATTGTACAAGCTGGATGATGGGTACCTAAAGGTTCATTTTACTATTCTATTTTTCGCATATTTGAAATTTTCCATGATAAAAATTTTCTGTTTTATGTAATTATAATCAAAGTGATGCCTAGACTAGTATAATACCACTGACTTTTTCACTGCAGAGTCCTGATATGGTGAAAACACAGAGTTAGAGTGACATTGAACTAATCTTTTCATCATTGTAGGCATCAGTATCCTGAGCTGAGCCGTAACTAAGGTATGTCAGGCAGGGCAAGTGCCCTGGGGGCCGCTTGAGGAGAGGAGCTAATGAGCAGTTTCTATGGGCCACTGCAGTTTCCATTGCCAGCTGTGAGAGATCATTCGGCAATTTAAAACTAATTGCCATAGGTGCTATTTTCTATAGATAGGCCCCTTGTTTCCTTTTTGGTGAGAGTAATAACTCTTACCTAGCCTACCTCAAGGATTATTATTAGACTCAAATGACATAATCTCATGAAAGTGCTCTATAAACTATAAAATACATTATAACCATAGTGGGTATTGATAATATTGCTCAACAGTACTTGTTAAAAGATCTTTAATTGGCTGGCTGATTATGTCTTCCACCCATACTCTCTCATCTGAAAACTGCTTTCAACATTAAGAATATCAACTGTTCATGGTGATGGTTGAACAATATGATGAACATAATTAATGTCACTGAACTGTACATGTGAAGATTGTTGAAATGGCAAGTGTTTTGTTACCTATATACTTACTACAAGAAAAAAGAATATTAACTGTTCAAAAGTATGTCCTATTATTCTCTGACATATAGATATAAAAATAGGTTTATAGACAGAGATGTATAGATATACGTGCAGAATAAAAAAATTTGTAGAAAATATACAGAAGAATATCAAACCCCAAAAAATCAAACCAACTTCCGTCGAGTTGATTCTGACACATAGTAAATCTATAGGACAGAGCAGAACTGCCCCATAGGGTTTCCAAGACTGTAAATCTTTACAGAAACAGACTGCCACATCTTTCTCCAAAGGAGTGGCTAGTGGGTTCAAACTGCCAACCTTTAAGTTAACAGCTGAGCACTTTAACCACTATGCAACCAGGGCTCCTTACAGGAGGATAGACACCATACAAATGCCTACCTCTGGGAAACAGTTGAAGCAGAGAGGTAAGTGAATGGGAACTTGCATTTTTCACTTCATGTATTTCTATAACATTTTTTCAAAACAAGAAAGGAGTACTTTTACAAATAGAAATTATAAATCAACTCTCTTTTCTATTGACTTACATTTACAAATATTGCCATTTATTGATTACATATTTGTACGATATTTTCTCATGTTAACTTAATTTCATGTTTCCAGTATTTGCTTATTTTGTAACTTACTAGATCCTGGAACTACCTTACCAGATGTTGGCTCAGTGTCATGGTCCATCCGTAGTCATGACTGTTGTTCCTTGAGAGATCATGAGCATACCCATTCTCTCTCATTAACCACCTTCTTTCTATACCCAGGTTTACTGTACTCCCTGTGTAGTTTATGTTTTTTACTTAAATTTAAAATATATTTTTATATTGAAGGAGAAGAAGGTCATGTCACCATATTCTAGTAAATATTTTTACTTAGTAAATACATTAAAAACCATTAAGACCAGGCTTGCCTTGGATATACCCATCAGTGTTCAGTTTTATTCATAAATTCTTACCTTATAATACATTTAAAATGAATTCTCCATCCTTTTTTGTGAAACAGATTAAACAGAACTTCATTACTTGCCATATGCAAAGAAAAAATCTCAATTACTACAAATATGTACACATACATTCTCTCCCCAAGCTCTCCCATATAGTTTCTTGAGATAAGTCACATAAGGATAAATATAATAATAAAAATGTGTAAAGCATGCAGGAAATTTAAATAATAAACTGAAAATCCACGTAGCACCAGAGAAGGATGCTAAATAATAATAAAAATAAGCCCCATTGCTGTCAAGTCGATTCCAATGCATAGTGACCCTATAGGGCAGAGTAGAACTGCCTCATAGGGTTTCCAAGGAGTGACTGGTGGATTCAAACTGCTGACCTTTTGCTTAGCAGCCAATCTCTTAACCACAGCACCACCAGGGATCCATAATAAAAATAATCAACTTTATTGAGCACATCCATTGAGCAGGCACTGTTCTAAACGTTTTACTTCATTATACACTTAATCCTCACAACACTCAATGAAGTGACGCTATTATTAATCCTTAGAAAGAAGAGGAGTATGATACAAGAAATTAATTATTCTTAATTTAAGTATGTGGTTTTTAGCCTTCCTAAAAATCCAGCAAAAAAAAAAGTTTGCAAACAATGAACGCACCCTTTTTTTTTTTTTAACCATTATTTAATTATATAAGTCAAGTCAAGATACTCTGCTTTTTCAAATAATAATATAAACTAGAGGTTGATTTTTGGAGCACTTATTTTTATTTTATTATTTCATTTAATCCTTACACGAACTCAGTGGAGAAAATACTGTAATTGTTTCCACAGAACAGAGAGGGAAAATGAGGCTTAGAAAGTTTAAGCAACTTCTCCAGTGTCCCACAACCATAAGTGGTGGTATCAGATTTTAAAAGCAGAGAAGTATTAAGCATCCAGGACAGATTCCTTCCAAGCACATACAAGCAGTTGCTTTTCGGGGACTAAGGTCTTTCAAAGGATGAGGCTAAATGAGTCAATGCCACTAGCATCATCTGCCTCTCCATGACGGTCATTTCCATTTTCTAGGCAGATGTAAGGCTGAAAATGATTTAAGAGAGTCGTTTTAGGACAGATGACCTAGAAAGAAAGGCAAGTAATTAGATCTCCCCATTCTCCATCCCAGGAATCCCTGCTGAGCTGGATCTTCACCTTCTACCCAAATCTGAAAACCTCACTGCTCTCTCCCTGCAAACAAAAGCAGCTTCCTCTATAAGGAAAACTACTTCATGTTTTGGGCATTTCTTTCCTAGCATGGATTTTTTTTTTTTTTTTTTTTTTTTTTGTCCTTTGTCCTCCTGGAAAACTTTTATTTATCCTTCAATACCCAGCCCAAATGTCCTTCCCAAGTGATAACGTTTTTAACTTTTTAAATTTCTTCTTCAATTGAACCCAGAAGAAATAGGCAGAGGATGAATCTTACCTGAGCTGATAGTTAAGTTTAGAAGGATCGTTGTTATGCTCAAGCCCATTTTTGCAGCCACTATGTCAATCCATCTCCTTGAGGGTCTTCCTCTTTTTCACTGACCCTCTACCTTACCAAGCATGGTGTCTTTCTCCAGGTACTGGTCCTTCCTGATAACATGTCCAAAGTATGTGCACAGTCACCTCTCAATAGATTAATGACGTTTAAATTATTTTTGTCATTTCCATTTTTCCTGCTCTTTGTCTTCCTCTGTGGTTTTGTTGTTGTTGTTGTTGTTTGTTTGTTTTACAGAATCACACGGCACTCAGGTATCCATCACAAGTGTCTTTACAGAGATCAACTTAGTTGGAATAACGAGGACTATACAAGGTCAACATAAACATAAACAGAGTGAAAGAATTCTAAATTTATTAAGCATGAAGGATTGGAGGTTCAGTTTTTGTTGTTGTTGTTGCTGTTTTGAGTAATGAAGGAAAAGAAATAGAAAATCTATAACCTTTGCATGTACTATACAAGAAATGTGTGACTCTCGAATTTCACATCTATGCCAGTTGCAGATTGTAACCATTTTCCAGGGAATTAATACCATCTTTCCTCTCAAAAGCACATCAAGTTTTCAAAGAACTAAGTAGTGCAAAAAAGAAAGCCTTTCTTTCCCAGAGAAGTGTTACAAATCACTAGGCCCTTACTAGAACCATATATACTCTTCCAGATTAGTTGTATTAGTTTGCAGTATTATTCATATTTTTGTAGAACAAGGGTAGCATTTCCCAGTAATATTGCCTCACTAGCATTAAAGGCTAGTCAATTACAGTAGAACAGTTTTATGTTCTTTGTATATAAATTTAGTCTCCAGAGTTTCCAAAACATTGGTGAGTAGTCCCTAGAGGCACAAATAAAAATTCTCTCTTTGAGCAAATAGTGTTTCTGAATGCTCATTTCCAATATATCACTGCTTTGGTACATGTAACAAAACCAAACAAAAGAACTCACCAGAAAGCACCTCACATAGAAATTTTTGAGTAAAATAAAAAATAAAACTTCAAATCTAATTGATAATCATCCAAAAATTTGTCAGTCTCGTTACAGGCAGATGAAGGGCCATAGGGAGACATTTCATGCTCTGACTACATAACGTAAATAGAAGTTCCAGATGTGGACAAAATGGGTCTAGTAACAAAGCAACACATCAAAAATACTAGATTTTAGAAGGTCTATGGATATGTACAAACACATTTACACTTCCTTATCCTAAAAAAACTTGAGCTTGCTTCACCCTAAAGCTATCTAGTTGCCTGTAACTTTTACTTGCCTTTCATCAGAAAATTTCGTGAAAGAGACTCTATCCCTCATCTTATCTCCTCAAGTACAGTAGTGTCTTCTCAGTCTCGACCTGACCAACATCTTCACCACATCAACCTTGTTGTCGATTCTCTTCTTGAAGCTCAGTCTTCCTTGACGCTCATGACACTGTACTCTTCTACCTATCCAGTCAATTCCCTTCACTGGCTTAGGCTCCGTTGGCCAATACTAACCATAGGAATTGTCCATATCCATTCTTGGTAACCATCGTTTGTCCTCTTTCATGACTTTCTCAGGGACTACATTTCCCCTTGTGCCTTCAACTACCTTCTTTATGGAGATAACTTGCAAAATTACTATCTCTGGCCTTGATTTTCTACCCTAGTTCCAGACTCTAAGCTCCAACCCTTCGTGGACATCTCTATGTCTATGTTCCACCAATCTCTTAAACTCAAGGTATCCAAAACCAAACTCTTGGTCTTTTCACCCTACACTGCCTCCTTGAGCCTTCTCAAGAGAGTCCTTCCAGATGCTTATATTCCATACTCTGGAGCCATGTTATTCCCCTGCCTTTTCTTTTCCACCCAAAGCCAATCTTGTCTACATTTTCTCTACATCTTTCATATCTATCCCGTTTTAATTCTCATTGCCACTGCTCTGATTCATGACCATCTTACATTTGTCCTGAAATATTCCAATCTATCCATCACTCTGCTGCCAGAGTTATCTTCCTAAAACACAAGGTTGGTCTGTCCTACACCGTTGATGGCTTGCCACTGCACACAGCATAAAGCCCCAAATCCTAAGCCTGGTGTTCAAAAGCTTTATTCTTTGCCTGTTTCCTGTTTTTCTAACTTACTTTCAAGTATACTATATGTTGTCGTTGTTAGTTACCATCAAGTCAGCTCCGACTCATGGCTACCGCGTGTACAACAGAATAAAATGTTGCCCAGTCCTGCACCATCTTCATGATTGTTGGTATGCTTGAGCTCATTGTTGTGGCCACTGTGTATTTTAAGTGCTTTCAGCCCTAAGAAGAAGCCCTCCTGGTGCAGTGGTTAAGCGCTCAGCTGCTAACCAAAAGGTGGGCAGTTTGAACCCACCAGCTGCTTCATGGGAGAAAGATGTGACAGTCTTCTTCTGTAAAGATTACAGCCTTGGAAACCCTATGGAGTAGTTCTACTCTGCCCTATTCGGTCGTTATGAGTCAGAATCAACTCTACTGCCCCGGGTCTGCCCTAAGAGGCTCATCTTCCAGCACTATATCAGACAATATTCTGTTATTATCCATGGGGTTTTCATTGACTAATTTTAAGAAGTAGATCACTAGGCCTTTCTTCTTAGTCTGTCATAGTCTGGAAGCCCCACTGAAACCTGTCTACCATGGTGGCCATGCCGGTATTTGAAATACCACTGACATAGGTTTGAGCATCATGAAACATGCACGGTATGGCAAACTAACAGATGAGTGGTGGAGTATACCACATACATACCTTATATTCCAGCCATATAGAGTCCATTGTCCACTCCCAGAAAATGATTTATACTCTATTTTCTCCAGGTTTATATGTTCAGTGTATTCTATTGACACATTGAGCATATAAACCTGGAGAAAATAGAGTATAAATGTACTTTATTCCAATACCTGCTTATAAGAGTCTGGTCTCCCTTCAAAACCAGGCCCCAGTAAGTCTCCTCAATCCTAACCTGTCTCCATCTTTACTACTCTCTCCCTCCCTGCAACATTCAGAATTCCTTGGGTTGTAGGCAACAAAAAAAAAACAATTTATGCCAGCCTAAATGTATAGGATCATGTCATAATCTATGGACTGGCTTTACAGTTTTACCCAGAGGCTCAACGTATCATCTTGCTATTTTTCTATGTGATTTTCTCAGCTCTGTCCTCTGGCTCTCCTCATAAGAGAAAAAAATGGATACACATCCTCACCCGACTCTGTCCACAGAAAGAGAAAATGTCTGTGCTAGCAACTCTTGAGAAATAAAGAGGAAGACATGTTTTTCTCTTTAATTTTTTTATTGTACTTTAAATGAAGGTTTACAGAACAAATAATTTCTCATTAACAGTTAGTACACATATTCTTTATGACATTGGGTAACAACCCTACGACATATCAACACTCTCCCTTCTCGACCCTGGGTTCCCTATTACCAGCTTTCCTGTCCCCTCCTGCCTTCTAGTCCTTGTCCCTGGGCTGTTGTGCCACATTAGTCTCACTTTGTTTTATAGGGCTATCTAATCTTTGGCTGAAGGGTGACCCTTGGGAGTGACTTCATTACTGAGCTAAGGGTGTCAGGGGCCATACTATCAGGGTTTCTCCAGTCAAAGAGGAAGATATTTTGCCCTTAGCAAATATCTTCTTGCAGCTCATTGGTCTATCTCTAAACAAATTACCAGAGGCAGGAAGGATGCCGATGAGCCTAGGCCAATCAGAACACACCCTGCATCTAAGGGTGGAGTCAATCACAACAAAACCACATAACTGAAATGGAGAAAGGGACAGCCCCCAAAGGAAAATCTGAAGGTCTCTGGAGAAAGCAAGGGGAAACGGGGGTTAAGGAGGCAAGCAACTAATGACAACTATACTCCCCATGCTCCAAGAAGCCATTATTCAATATCTGCTGTAGCATTTATGATATTATAGCTTATATCAGATTTATTTGGATATGTATGTCTGTCTTCCTTACTATAGTATGAGATGGAGGACAGGTTTAGTGTGGTTTTCATATATCTTTAATCTAAATTTCCAGTTAATTGAAGATAGGTTTTTCATTCTTCCTATGAAGTATTTCCTCTTCATCTAACTGGACCACAGTAACAATAAGTAGCAGTTTTTAAGTCACCGTGTGCTAAGCCCTGTTGTAAGCACTTTACTTTCATGAACTCCAACCTACAAGGTTAAAAAAACCAAACCAATTGCTGTCGAGTTGATCCTGACTCATGACTACCTCATGCGTGTCAGAGTAGAACTGCGCTTCATAGGATTTTCAATGGTTGATTTTTCAAAAGTAGATCACCAGGCCTTTCTTCCAAAATGCTTCTGGGTAGACTTGAGCCTCCAAACTTTCAGTTAGCCACCAACGCCTTAACCCTTTTCACCACCCAGGGACTCCAACCTACTAGATTACCCGTTGCCATTGCATCCATTCTGACTCATAGCGACTCCTATAGGGTCGCTATGAACCTATTATGTAGATATTACAATTATTATCATTTCACAGTTGTAGAAACTGAGACTCAGAGAAGTTAACTAACTTGCCCAGTTCCATGTAGCTTGTGTGTGGCGGAGCCAGGGTTTGAACCAAGGTATCATGACTCTCAAGTCAACACTCTTAAGTAGATTCTTATGAAGGGTTTATCTCTCAATAAATGCACCAATCCCATGTTGTTGCTGTTGTTGTTAGGTGCCCTCAAGTTGCTTCTAATTCACAGAGACCTTATATATAACAGAAGTAAACATTGTCTGGTCCTGCACCATCCTCACAATGGTTCCTATGTTTGAGCCCATTGTTGCAGCCACTGTGTCAATCCATCTCGCTGAGGGTCTTCCTCTTTTTTGCTGACCCTCTACTTTACCAAACATGATGTCCTTCTCGAGGGATTGGTCCCTCCTGATAACATGTCCAAAGTATGTGAGATGAAGTCTCACCATCTTCTCATCCAAGGAACATTCTGGCTGTACTTCTTCCAAGACAGCCTTGGTCATTCTTCTGGCAGTCCACAGTACATTCAATATTCTTCGTCAACACCATAATTCAAAGGCATCAATTCTTCTTTTGTCTTCCTTATTTATTGTTCAGCTTTTGCAAGCATATGAGGCAATTGAAAATACCATGGTTTGGGTCAAACACATTTTAGTCCTCAAAGTGACATCTTTGCTTTTTAACACTTTAAACAGGTCTTTTGCAGATTTGCCCAGTGCAATACATCATTTGATTTCTTGACGACTGCTTCCATGGGCGTTGATTGTGGATCCAAGTAAAATGAAATCCTTGACAAGTTCAATATTTTCTCTGTTTATCATGATATTGCTTATTGGTCCAGTTGTGAGGATTTTTTTGTTTTCTTTGTGTCTAGGTGTAATCCATACTGAAGGCTGTAGTTGTTGATCTTCATCAGTAAGTGCTTCAAGTCCTCTTCACTTTCAGCAAGCAAGGTTGTGTCATCTATACATCACAGGTTGTTAATGGGTCCTCCTCCAATCCTAACACCACGTTTTTCTTCATACAGTCCAGCTTCTCAGATTATTTGCTCAGCATACAAACTGAATAAGTACGGTGAAAGGATACAACCCTCTTGCACACCTTCCCTGATTTTAAACCACTCACTATTGCCTTATTCTGTTCAAACGACTGCCTCTTGGTCTATGTACAGGTCCTTGTGAGAAAAATTAAGTGTTCTGGAATTCTATTCTTCACAATGTTGTCCATAATTTTTTATGATCCACACAGTTGTATGCCTTTGCATAGCCAATAAAACACAGGTAAACATCTTCCTGGTATTCTCTGCTTTCAGCCAAGATCCATATGACATTAGTGATGATATCCCTCATTCCACATCCTCTTCTGAATTCGTCTTGAATTTCTGGCAATTCCCTGTCAATGTACTGCTGCAACCATTTTTGAATGATCTTCAGTAAAATTTTACTTGAGTGTGATATTAATCATATTATTTAATAATGTCCGCATTCTGTTGGATCACCTTTCCTTGGAATGGGCACAGATATAAATCTTTTCCAGCCAATTGCCCAGGTACCTGTCTTCCAAATTTTTTGGCATAGATGAGTGCTTCCAGCATTGCATTGATTTGTTGAAACATCTCAATTGGTATTCTGTCAATTCCAGGAGCCCTGTTTTTCACCAATGCCTTCAGTGCAGGTTGGACGTCTTCTTTTAATACCATTAGTTCTGGATCATATACTACCACCTGAAATGGTTGAATGTTGACTAATTCTTTTTGGTACAGTGCCTCTGTGTATTCCTTCCATCTTCTTTTGATGCTTCTTCATCATTCAATATTTTGCCCATAAAATCCTTCAGTACTGCAACTCGAGGCTTGAATTTTTCTTCAGTTCTTTCAGCTTGAGAAATGCTGAACATATTTTTCCCTTTTGGTTTTCTAACTCCAGGTCTTTGCACATGTCATTATAATAATTTACTTTGTCTTCTCGAGACTTCTTTTGAAATCTCCTGTTCAGCTCTCTTACTGCATCATTTCTTCCATTTGCTTTAGCTGCTCTATGTTCAAAAGCAAATTTCAGAGTCTCTTCTGACATCCACTTTTGTCTTTCTTTCCTGTCTTTTTAAAGACCTTTTGCTTTCTTCATATATGACGTCTTTGATGTCATCCCATAACTTCTCTGGTCTTCGGTCATTAGTGTTCAATGTGTCAAATCTATTCTTGAGATGGTCTCCAAATTCAGGTGGGATATACTCAAGGTCACCTTTGACTCTCGTGGACTTAATTTTTTCAGGTTCAACTTGAACTTGCATTTGAGCAATTGATGGTCTGTTACACAGTTGGCCCCTGGCCTTGTTCTGACTGATGATATTGAGCTTCTCTGTAGTCTCATTCCACAAATGTAGCTGATTTGATTCCAGTGTATTTCATCCTGTGAGGTCCACGTGTACAGTCACCGTTTATGTTGCTGAAAAAAGGCATTTGGAATGAATGAGCGGTTGGTCTTGCAAAATTCTATCATGCAATCTCTGGCACCATTTCTATTACCAAGACCATATTTTCCAATTACTGATCCTTCTTCTTTGTTTGCAACTTTCACATTCCAATCACCAGTGATTATCAATACACCTTGATTGCATGTTTCATCAATTTCAGACTGCAGAAGTTGGTAAAAATCTTCGGTTTCTTCATCTTTGCCATTAGTGATTGGTGCATAAATTTGAATAATAGTATTAACTTGTCTTCCCTGTAGGCATATGGATATTATCCTATCATTGACAGTATTGTACTTCAGGATAGATCTTTTAATGTTCTTTTTGACGATTCAATTTGTCATTCCTGGCATAGTAGGCTATATGATTGTCTGATTCAAAATGGCCAATACCAGTCCACTTCAGCGCCCACTAATGCCTAGGATATGGATCTTTATGTGTTTCATTTCGTTTTTGAGGACTTTCAATTTTCCTAAATTCATACTTCGTACATTCCACATTCCAATTATTATTGCATGTTTGTAGCTCTTTCTTCTCATTTTTAGCCATGCCACATCAGTAAATGAAGGTCTCAGAAGCTTTACTCCCTCCACATCATTAAGGTCAACTCTTCGTGAGGAGGCAGCTCTTCTCTAGACTTATTTTGAGTGCCCTCCAACCTGAGGGGCCCATCTTCGGCCACTGTATCAGACAATGTTCTGCTGCTATTCATAAAGTTTTCACTTATGAATTTTTTTTAATTCATTTTTTCTTCAAATTACTTTTTTTTTTTTTTTTTAAAGTATATTGCCAGGTCCTTCTTCCTAGTCTTCCTCAGTCTGGAAGCTCTGCTGAAACCTGTACATCATGAACGACCCTACTGGTATTTGAAATAGAATCCAAAATCACAGCAAACCAATCTCATACACCAGGTGAAATAGACACTAAGAAGCTACTTCTTGGCTTTCAGCCCTTCAGCTCAGAGAATCACTCAATCTTTCCAGTTTTTCTTTCCTAAAATGCCTATTCTTTCTAGTTTATTCTTCTGTTAAATTGACTGTCCAAGTTCTGACCATGTTTGGTTAGATATCTTGAACAATGTATTTGGGAGTCAATCAATCTCCAGTCTTCACCCAAAACCTCCCTCCTAGCCTCAGTATTTTTTCCTGACCTGATTGCAACCAAATATTTAATGTATTTCAACTCACAATCATAAGACAATAAGACCATCGAAAACTAATGCTTTTCTGTATCTGGAGTTGTTACTGACAATAACTATTATGGACAGCATGGGACTTGCCTCCTTGATGCTCTTCTTCTTCCAACATGAAACTCAGAACTCTATTGTTGGGACCTCAAGAGAGTATACAACCTGTCTCCTGTCTTCAGTGAGGAAATCATTAGCCACTAAAGATGGATCTCAACTCTTTGTATCTTAAAGAAGCATTAAAAAGATTCTCCACGACCACGTTTGGCCACATAGAATTTCTCCTAATGTGTGACTGTGACAGGGTCTTCCCAAGATGTCCATACCATGAAGTTTTGTCCTACACTCTGTACCCAGCAAGCTGCTGCAGTGGCAAAGGCCAGTGCCTTGAATACAAGTGGCAGATCACTGAACAACTTCAGTTTGTTCAGGAAATTACCAATTCACTCTTAATAACAAGGTAATTATGACACACCCTATGCAAACACCAGCATTTTAGATTTTTGTTAAGTATTACTCATGCAGTAGATGTATTGTTCCTTTTTTTATTAGAAGACTTTAGTAATGTCGAACCATTAGAATCTCCTGGACTTGGGGAGCTTTGAAAAAAGGCTGGTACTTGGCCACATCCTACATCAATTAAATCAGAATCCCTGGTAGGGAAGCCTGAGCACTGGGTATTTTTTATGTTTTAATATGATTCTAACGTGCAGCCAGAGTAGAGAACCATCATATTAACTCTAGTTCATGAGACCAGAAAAAACCCTTCAGGAACATAGATTAAGGACTATTTCATCCACTGGCTACAAGAGTCACAGTGAACTTTCTAAAGAATACGAAAAATATGTGAGAAAAAGAAAAAGTGTAATTCAAAAGAACAAAATAATTTATTCTTAACAATCTCAAAGTTATTAACGTATTTTTAAATATGTTTCAGCAGAATAATCAATTTAATGTAAGATGTCAATGCATTTTTATGCATTTGCCATGATTTGGGTGAATCCTTCAAAAATAAGAGCACCTACAGTAGAGTAAGGTCTTAAAGAACTCCCTGAGTATTTCAAATTACAGTTCAGTATTTGACAGCATGAAATGTTTCTTTCCTCTGCAGAAAAATGTCAAGGAAGTCAAAGAGTCTGGTAATAATTCATTTTGATAGAAAGAATTACAGTTTCCCAGTTCTTAGCTTCAAACAAAAAATAAGCTTCTCATGTTGATTGCGGCAACTCTCCCATTGTTTCTGAGTGATGCTTTCAGTTAAACACTTTTCTGAATGAAGAACTGCTTAGGGGAGGCTGCGTGGAAGGAAGAAACAAAACTGAGTTTCAAGAAATATGAATCATCTAAGTCAGTTTGTCTGATCTAGAAACACTGCAGAACTCAATGTAATAGGTGATGTTGTCTTTTACCCTGCCCGGATCCTGCAAGTTAAAAGCCAATTTCCAATAAACTGGAGTAATATGTAGAGCTAGCTCTTAAATTCAGTTACAAAATGAGGGTCAAAAACGAGGATCTCAGAATATAACTACCCTTAAAATTCTTTATGAGAGCATGAGCAAAGATATGCAAGTAAAAGTACACAGGTAGGAAGGTGGCACCAAGATGGTGGAGTAGTCAGATGCTTCCAGTGGTCCCTCTTACCACAAAGACCTGAAAAAACAACTGAATCGATTATATATGACAACCTAGCAGCCTTGAACATCAAAGGCAAGCTGAAGAATCAGACTGAGTGGCAGGGGAGGGAGAGACAGTTCAGAAGCAGTGAGGAGTTGCCAGACCTGACCCAGTGAGAGCATGAGCCCTTCGGGCCTGATCAGCTCGTGCTGCGTGGTGAGGCAGGCTAGCAGCAGCACTCAGGAGGCATTTTCCACATCAGGAAAGAGCCAGCAGGAGAAGGTCTATGTGGCCATCCAGAATCAGTGAGAAGCAACCCTCAATCAGTGAAAAATAAATACTTGTGTCTGGCCTACCGCACAGATCAAAAACACCCCCCTTAGTGAAAAATCTCTCTCCCACTCCCCGCTCCCTGCTTGCACTGGGTCTGGGACTGGCTCCCGCAATTGCCAAGTTCCCTGGGCCGGAAGTAGGACCCATGATGCACCCTGAGCAATTCTCCCAGCCTTGGAGAGTGAACAAATTAACAAACAGGGGAAAAAATAATCTGCCGGCTCCCCTAAGCCAGGAATTCAGGGTAGGCACAGCTCCTTTGCCTAGGCACAGGCATAAGGGATCCATGGACTTTGAGTGCCTTTCTCCCTGCATAGACTTGTGTGGGCCCATTT
>NW_004444037.1:5072576-5073867 GCF_000243295.1 Trichechus manatus latirostris | reverse complement strand
CTTCCAAAATAAAGAATCTAGAAATTTTCCAGAGGAGGAAAATTTCTTGGAATTACCAGAGGCAGAATACAAAAGATTAATATACAGAACTCTTCACGAGATCAGGAAGGAAATTAATCAAAATGTAGAACATGCAATAGAGGAACTTAAGAAGATTACAGAAGAGCATAATGACAAATTTAATAGGCTGCAATAATCCATAGAAACACATCAATCAGAAATCCAGAAGATTAACAATAAAATGTCAGAATTAGACAACTCAATATAAAGTCATAGGAGCAGAATTGAAGCAATGGAAGTCAGAATAAGTGAGATTGAAGATAAAGCACTTGACACCAACTTATTTGAGGAAAAATCAGATAAAAGGATTTAAAAAAATGAAGAAACCCTAAGAATTATGTGGGACTCTATCAAGAGGAATAACCTATGAGTGATTGGAGTACAAGAACAGGGAGGGATAACTGAAAATATGGAGAGAATTGTTGAAGATTTGTTGGCAGAAAACTTCCCTGATATTGTGAAACATGACAAGGTATCTATCCAAGATGCTAGTTGAACCCCACAAAAGGTAGATCTCAAAAGAAAGTCACCAAGATATATTATAATCAAACTTACCAAAAACAAAGACAAAGAGAGAATTATAGAGTGGCTAAGGATAAATGAAAAGTCATCTACACAAGAAAGTCAATAAGAATAAGCTCGGACTACCCAGTAGAACACCATGCAGACAAGAAGGCAACGGGATGACATATATAAAGCCTTCAAGGAAAAAAACTGCCAGCCATGAATTACATATCCAGCAAAACTGTCTCTCAAATATGATGGTGAAATTAGGGCATTTCCAGATAAACAAAAGTTTAAGGAATTTGCAAAAACCAAACCAAAATTACAAGAAATACTAAATGGAGTCCTCTGGTTAGAAAATAAATAACGTAAGATAATAACACAAGACTAGAACACAGGACAGAGCAACCAGATACCAACCCAGATAAGGAAGTCACAAAAATAAATCAAAGCTAAAACACTGAAAATAGGGAAACAGATGTCATTATGTAAAAGATGACAACATTAAAACGAAAAAGAGGGACTCAAAAATGTAGTCATAGAGAGTTCCGGCAAAATGGCACTCTAGGCAGAAGCACCACGCCGTCCCTCCACAGCAAAGATCCAAAAAACTAAGCCAAACAGAGAATACAACAATTGTGAAACCCTAAAACATCAAATGAAGAGATAAAGAACTCAGCCAACCACCAAATGGAGTGAGAAAACTGACAGAGTGGAGAGCAAGGAG
>NW_004444037.1:5060559-5061921 GCF_000243295.1 Trichechus manatus latirostris | reverse complement strand
GAGGAAGCAAATAACAAGAATAAAAAATGAGATGGACGATATCACAACAGACCCAACTGAAATTAAAAGACTCATAACAGAATACTATGAAAAATTATACTCTAACAAATTTGAAAACCTAGAGGAAATGGGCAAATTTCTAGAAACTCACAACCTACCTAAACTAACACAAACAGAGGTAGAACAACTAAATAAACCTATAACAAAAGAAGAGATTGAAAGGGTAATTAAAAAGCTCCCAACAAAAAAGTCCTGGCCCTGATAGTTTCACTGGAGAATTCTACCAAACTTTCAGAGAGGAGTTAACACCACTACTACCAAAGGTATTTTAGAGCATAGAAAAGAATTGAATATTCCCAAACACATTCTATGAAGCCAGCATAACCCTGATACCAAAACCAGGTAAAGACACCACAAAATAAGAAAATTACAGACCAATAGCCCTCACGAACATTGACGCAAAAATCCTCAAAAAAAATTCTAGACTATTGAATTCAACAACATATCAAAAAAATAATTTTCCATGCTCAAGTGGAATTTATACCAGGTATGCAGGGTTGGTTCAACATTAGAAAAACAACCAATGTAATCCATCACATAAATAAAACAAAAAACAAGAACCACATGATCTTATCAATTGATGCAGAAAAGGCACTTGACAAAGTCCAATACCCATTCATGATAAAAAAAAAAAAACTCTCAGCAAATAGGAATAGATGGGAAATTCCTCAACATCATTAAGGGCATTTATACAAAGCCAACAGTCTACATCATCCTAAATGGAGAGAGTTTGAAAGCATTCCCCTTGAGAATGGGAACCAGACAAGGATGCCCTTTATCACCACTCTTATTCAACATTGTGCTGGAGGTCCTAGCCAGAGAAATTAGGCTAGAAAAAGAAATAAAGGGCATTCAAATTGGTAAGGAAGAAGTAAAAGTATCCCTATTTGTAGAGGATGTGATCTTATGCACAGAAAACCCCAAAGAATCCACAAGAAAAATACTGGAACTAATAGAAGATTTCAGCAAAATTTCAGGATACAAGATAAACATACAAAAATCAGTTGGATTCCTCTACACCAACAAGGAGAACTTTGAAGAGGAAATCACCAAATCAATATCATTTACAATAGATCCCAAGAAGATAAAATACTTAGGAATAAATCTAACCAGAGACGTAAAAGACCCATACGGTGAAAACTACAAGACACTACTGCAAGAATCCAAAAGAGACCTGCATAAGTGGAAAAACATACCTTGCTCATGGATAGAAAGACTCAACATTGTGAAAATTTCAATTCTACCCAAAGCAATCTACAGACACAAGGCAATCCCAATCCAAACTCCAATGTCATTTTTAAC
>NW_004444037.1:5038153-5058938 GCF_000243295.1 Trichechus manatus latirostris | reverse complement strand
TATTATAAGAACTCAAGAAAAGGTTTAAACAAAGAAGAAAACATTCTTTGATGGTTATGAGGTTGGTGAGGGAGGGAGAGGGTTATTCACTGACTAGATAATAGACAAGAACTATCTTAGGTGAAGAGAAGGACAGCACACACTACAGGAGGAGTCAGCACAACTGGACTAAACCAAAGCTAAGAAGTTTCCTGAATACAACCAAACACTTCGAGGGGCAGAGTAGCAGGGGCAGGAGTCTAGGAACCATGGTTTCAGGGGACATCTAGGTCAACTGGCATAACAAAGTTTAGTAAGAAAACGTTCTGCATCCCACTTTGGTGAGTGGCATCTCAGGTTTTAAAAGCTAGCAAGCAGCCATCTAAGCTGCATCTTCAGAAACCATATATCTGACAAGAATCTAAAAACCAAAATATATAATAAAACTTCGATAACTTAACAACAAAAAGACCAATAACTCAATCATAAAATGGGCAAAGGACTTGAACAGACATTTCACTAAACAGGACATTCACATGTCCACCAAACATATGAAAAGATGCTCAGTGTCACTAGCCATTAGAAAGATACAAATCAAAACCACAATGAGATACCATTTCACTACCACTAGGATGGCTAAGATAAAAGAAAAAAGAAAAAAACAAAACAGAAAATAACGAATGTTGGCTAGGATGTGGGGGAATTGGAACTCTTATCCATTGCTGGAGGGAATGCAAAATGGTATAGCCATTGTGGAAAACAGTGTGGAGTTTCCTGAAAAAAACTAAAAATGGAACTATCATATAACCCAGCAATTCAACTCCTAGGATTATACCCAAAAGATTGGAAAGCAACGACTCAAAAAGAGACTTGTACAGCAGTGTTCATTGCAACACTATTAACAATATCCAAAAGGTGGAAATAATCTAAATGTCCATCAACAGATGAATAGATAAACAAAATCTGACACATACATACAATGGAATACTATTCAGCCAGTAGGAGAAATGAAGTCTTGATACATGCTACAGTATGGATGGAGCTTGAAGACATTATGCTGAGTGAAATAAGCCAATCATAAAAGGAAAAATATTGTATGGCCTCACTTATAGAAAAAGACAAATCTCTAGAGACCAAAGTTTTTTAGTGGTTACCAGGGGTGGAAGAAAGGGGGATAAAGAATGTTAACAGTGATGGAACAATTGCATTGAGTAAGGGTAGGGTTGCACAAATAATTATTATAATTGCTGTCAATAAGTTGTACACCTATAAAAAGTTGAACTGGCAAAATCTGTGTGATAGATTTATTTACAACAATGACAAAAAAAAGAGTAGCTGCTGAGTCTGCTTATGTACAACCAAATACCTCATGAGATTTGGTTCCTTGGTTTGGAGGTTTAAGGTCATGGTTTCATGGGACATCCCAGTTAATTGGTCTAATAACATGTTAAATGTTTCTCTTCTACCTCCTAGTTCTTTGCATAGTGCCTGGGGTCTTAAAAGCTTGCAAGCCACCATACAATGCACAAAAATTCATCCCTATTCACTGGGAGCAACAGAGGAAGGAGAGTCAGAAATAGGAGGAGGATATGGAATGTGTGGCTAATTGCCTCCATGAACAACTTCCTCCTTTGCCATGAGACCAGAAGAACTGGATGATGCCCAACTACCATTACTGAACATTTTGATGAAATATTCTATAGAAGAACCCCAACTAAAAAGGGGAAAACACAGAACAGAATTTCAAATTCCCTTGAACTCCAGATTTTCTGGAGCTATGGAGGGTGGATGAACCCTTGAAACTATTGCCCTGAGATTATCTTTGAACCTTAAACCAAAAATATCCTCTGAAGTCTTCTTAAAACCAAACAATAGGTTAGCTTAACTAGTAAAAAAGATCTGTCTTGAGCATTATGCTCTTTTAAGATCTATCTATATAGGATCAAACTGACAACAACTCGAAAGATTAGGTAGGAACCTTAGGGGGCAGTGTGTTTATGTTAATGGGGGGGAACAACTCAGAAAAGGAGGGTGAGAATGGTTGCACAACTCAAAGAATGTAATGAATGTCACTAAAATGTACATGTAGAAACTGTTGAATTGGTGTATGTTTCACTGTGTATATTCTCAACAACAAAATAAATAAAATTATTAAAATATATATATGTAAGGCCTCAGATTTCAGAAATTTCAAGCTTTCCCATAATTTAGATCCTGAATTTAATCCAAATAGAATATTATTTAGTTCACAAGCTACATTTACTCTAAATTTTATTTGATTCATTTTAGCAAACTTAGGGTACCAACTATGTACCAGGAACTCTGCTAGGCTCTGGAGATACAAGGATAAATGTTGATGCATTACCCTTACCAAAGAAGACTTTAGAGTCTGATGTCCTTATCTTTAGTACTGTTTAGTAATTTTAGAAAATATTTATGTTTGATTTTGATCTAAGCCATTTCACTTGTAATAGATTATTTTTAACTTTGCTTCTATAAAATGTATTAATAATTGTAGTGTAAAACACTACAATGTTTTTCCTACATGTTGGTCTTATAGTGTATAACTAAAAGCGACATTAGAGATTATCTCATTTGCTGAAGAAAACAAGACACAAGGGAAAGATTAGTTCAAAGGACTAATGGACCACAACTACCATGGCTTCCACCAGACTGAGTCCAGCACAACTAGATGGTGCCCGGCTACCACCACTGACTGCTCTGACCGGGATCACAACAGAGGGTCCCGGACAGAGCTGGAGAAAAATGTAGAACAAAATTCTAACTCACAAAAAAAAAAAGACCAGACTTACTGGCCTGACAGAGACTGGAGAAACCCTGAGAGTATGGCCCCCGGACACCCTTTTAGCTCAGTAATGAAGTCACTCCCGAGGTTCACCCGTCAGCCAAAGATTAGACAGCCCCATAAAACAAAATGAGACTAATGGGGCACAACAGTCCAGGGACAAGGACTAGAAGGCAAGAGGGGACAGGAAAGCTGGTAATAAGGAACCCAAGGTCAAGAAGGGAGGGTGTTGACATGTCGTAGGATTGTCAACCAATGTCATAAAACAATATGTGTACTGTTTAATGAGAAATGATTGTTCTATAAACCTTCATCTAAAGTACAATAAAAAAATGTAAAAAAATAAATAAAATTTTAAAAAAAGAAGCTATCACCAATCATACAGCTTCAAAAATAGATACCACAAAAAATAAATAAATGGAAAGAAATTATCTTTCGACCACCCATCCCCATTTTACAGTTGAGGAAACAGAGGCCCAGAAAAATGAGGCAACTTTCCTAAGGTCACAAAACCAGTAAGTGGCAGGGCTAGAACTAAGTTCAAGTTGTTGAACTCCTAGTATAGTGCTCTTTTCATGACATCAGGCCTCAACTTAAATTCCAACATCAAAGAAAATTACTGATCTCCATACCTAGGAAATATTTCACAAATTTCAGTGGCATTTCATGAGTAAGTTATTAAAGACTTTTGTGAACTGAAGAAAAAAAAAAAAAAGGAAAGGTGGGGAGTAAAAGATAAAAAGATGGAGTCGTAATGGTAATAGCAGCAGTAGAAGTAGTAACAGGTAACTTCCTACGTGCTATGTACCACAACTTTCCTAGAACATCTACTCTTCTCCATAACCCCAAGTTGTTGTTGTTGTTAGGTGCCGTGGAGTTGGTTCTGACTCACAGCGACCCTACAGGACAGAGCAGAACTGCCCCATAGGATTTCCATAGCAGCTGGTAGATTTGAACTGCTGACCTTTTGGTTAGCAGCCGAGCTCTTAACCACTACGCAACCAGGGCTTCACAACCTCATGAGGTTATTATAGATAATAACCTTATTATACCCATTTTACTGATGAGGAAACTGACCCCAAAGAAGTTTAGTAACTTATCCAAAGAGACAGTTTTTGCATTAAATTCCACGTAATGGCCTTCGGTATAATTAATCCATCAAAAGTAATAAGATTCTGCTGGGAAGAGGATATAAGTAATATTTAATCATTGCATGGGGTTGTGTAGTTCTTCAAGTCTCAAACCGTTTCTGGATAGCTTAACAAATCTCAGAGTGCTAGGCGAAAACAAAAGGGAATTTAAAATTCTTTCATCTACACCTGTTAAAAATGTAACAGCCCTATTCTTCTGAACGGGTCAAGTATTAACATAAAAATTGTTCTTTTCAGCAGTTGGGACTCACGAATAGGTTTCATTGGAATGGAGCAAGCACAAGGTACACACATATATATACACACACATACTCCTCATTCAACTTCATATACAAACAAGCATTACCTTACACCCTGGGGAATTATTTTTTAGCTATGTTTACCCAAACTGGTTTTGCTTGGCAGCCTGCAATCCCCTACAGGTGGCACCTATTCTCTGGGAAGTGTTTCCTTTTCCCAGACCCGAGACATTGGCACCATGGACCTCCTTGCCCTTCTCAACATCTGTTTCTACTTATGTGCCAGCTAAGGCCACCTGACCTGTGAAAGGAAACAAAACAAAGGTTCACGGTCATTGTCTACCAAAATGTCATGTTTTTGTACAACCAGACCCTGGAAACACAGACAGGGAAACTCAAATGAGATGCCAAGCATGGGTCTACCTTACCAAGGGGCTATAGAGAAAACATTTCCCTTATTCATCTGTTGGTGTTGAACAGAAAACAAAGCAGGATTCTAGACTCTGGATCCTAGAGAAATCAATTTATAGAATGATTCATTATTCATTACACTTCCCAAGCATTGCATATTTCCAGGTGCTACAGAGGATATAGAGAGGTAGAAAACGTGCCCTGAAGAGGTTTATAACATTAGGAAGTAAGAATATGTACATTAGAGAATAAATATCAACATGAGGTTAAATACATGGTGTGTCAAATTTACAGGACAAGCAATATGCATCATAGACACTCTTTAGAAGGAGGTGTAACTGAGGGCTGAGATGATACGAAAATCTCAGCGGTGGTGAGAATTGAAGACCGAAAAAAGTTAGCTGATTTTGTGAGAAATGAAATCACTTTCCATTAATAGTTTACCAGGATGAAAATTACCAAGTCTCCTCATAGCTAAACCTCATGAAATCCAAAAAAATCCTTGTCCATATTTCCTAAGTATATGTCTTTTCTGCTTTTCTCTTTTTCCATAGTCACCGTTCAATTATTTGTAGCAGCTGAGGACAGAGACTAAAAGAAAATAAAGAGGATAAATGTAGGGCTATTTTATACCCTTTATTTTTGCCTTGTTTTCCCATTTCCAATTTCCAAAACTTTCCCTAGAATTGATTAACAAGCACCAACATGTAATGACTTGAAGATATACATGCCCAAGTCTACAAAGTTGCTTTTAATGAGCATATTCATTGCAAAATTAGATCATTAAAAGGTTTAAGATGGAAACAATCTTGATATCTATCAATAGGAATAAAGACATTGCTAACAGAAAAAAGCAAGCTGCCAAGAGGTAATGTTTTGCACGATCCCATTTAGTTAAAACAAAAAAGGACATTTGTACCTCAAGCATGTATACCCCCAAACCAGTTCTCAGAGGTGATGTAAGAAATTGTTAGCAAAGCTGGTATCTGTAAGATTTGTTGTTGAGCAAGACTCTTCTCTGACACACATGGGGTTGCCATGAGTTGGAATCGACTCAACGGCAGCTGATTTGTTTTTTTTTTTTTTTTTGGTTTGAGTAGGATGAAGGAGTTTGAAAAGTGAAATTGGCTTTATTTATTTTATTATTTTCTGTGCTGGTTGAGATTTTTTAAGTATATGTATTACATTTATAATTTTTTAAATTAGTTTAATTAATATAAATGTATGTATGTCTGCAATATTTACATTTTTGCTTTTCTGGGTCCTCTGCTTTACCAACAAATGATCTAGAGACATCCACTCAAAGTGAAGCAGAATATTAGCAAAAGGCCCATAAAGATCCACCACTGGGCATGAAGAACTGTCATTACACACAGATTATTGCTTTAAGAGTGTTGATCATTGCCTCATACAGAATCAAATTTTCCTCAAGCAATTAAAAAAAAAACAAAAACTATTGCCGTCAAGTCCATTCTGATTCATAACGATCCTCTAAGACAGAGTAGAATTGCCCCATAGGGTTTCCAAGACTGTAAATCTTTACAGAAGCAGACTGCCACATCTCTCTCCCACAGAGTGGCTGGTGGGTTTAAATCTCTGAACTCTCAGTTAGTAGTCGAGCACTTAACCACTGCACCACTCCTCCTCAAGCAATAGCTGGATAAATATTTTGTATTTTGATGTTAATAAATAGTTCAGAGCTTCACAGGCTTGAATTCCAAAGTATGTCCAAAACAGATCAGGGCTCATGAGACTGATAATAAACTGTGAGACGCGAAAGAAGTGGGTGGTGCAAACGGTTTGCACTGGACTACTAACCTAGAGGTTGGTGATTTGAACTCACCCAATGGTGCCACAGAGGAAAGACCTGGCGATCTGCTTCCGTAAAGATTACAGAGAAGAAAATCCTATGGAGCAGTTGTCTGTAACACATGGGGTCATCATCAGTCAGAATCGACTCGACAGCAACGGGTTTGTTTTGTTTTTTTCTTTTTTGGTAAAAATAAATAAATAGTGGGAAACGTATCGATATGATGTTCTACTAGCTAGAGACATTTTGTGACAGCTGTAGCCTTGAGCAAGATTAAGGAGTTCTAGAAGTGGAAGTGGCCTTTCTTCTCCTTTGCCTGCTGGAGCTGCAAGCAGGGCGGCAGGATGGGATCTGGAGATAAGTGGGAGAGGCTCAGCCCGTTCTGCTGATGCACCAGTTCAGGGAAAGTCAGTTGACACAGCCCTTTGCCTTCCGCTTGAATAAAACCAGGAAAAGTGCTTTAGACTCAGTATTTTCTCTGCTCTCCTCAGGGTCCACATGCTTCCTGACCTTTGACTTCTCTCTCTGTGCAGCGGCAGTCACCTGCACATCAGCTTAGCTGACAATGACATCCTGTCTATCTCTATGTCCTGAACCCACCATCAAGGTTCATCAGTCTTTCCATGTCTTCTGCAGAGGACTTGCTTCATGCCTAGCTATAGTCTGACCACACCATCACCTAGCCAAGCTGATTTTCTTGTTTAATAGTTGTTATGAAATGAATTGTGTCCCCCCCAAAATATGTGTTGGAATCCTAACTCCTGTGCCTGTGGATGTAATCTTGTTTGAAAACAGGGTTTTCTTTGTTATGTTAATGAGGTCATGTCAGGGCAGGGTATGTCCTAAACCTAATCATTTCTGAGTTACAAGGAGTAGCATAGACAAAGAGAAAAGCAAGCACAAAAAGGGAGAAGATAGATGCCACATGAAGATCCCTAAAGAACCAAGGAACACCAGGGCTACATAAGATGAAAAAGACAAGGATCTTTCCCGAGATCCTTAGCCTCCTCAACTATGAGAAAATAAATTTCTGTTCTTAACGCCACCCACCTGTGGTATTTCTGTTATAGAAGCATTAGGAAATTAAGAAAATGGGGTGGAAGCCTTTGAAATGGAAACAGAAGTGGGGAAACTCCTGCAAAAAGTAAGTAACTAATTTAAATAGTTAAGCATAACACTCAGGAAATAAATTGGACCTCCATAACTTTCTCCTGTTAAGCGAGCTATGACGGCTAAACCTTTAAGGCTGATAATGAAACATTTGCTCAACACTGGTTGTTCTGCCCTTTCTTTCCTTCTAGACAGAATATGCAAATTTGGGGATGCTCCAGTGACAGGAATGGGTCAGCGTTGGGGAATCTGTCTGTCTGGTTACATCCTACAGGAAGCAAGATCTGTGTCATAGAAGACACAATCCCAAATCATGATATAGTGGAAAGGGAACTGAACCAACAGTCAGAAAACCTAATTTCAACGCCAGTTCGGCCACAAACAAACTCTGGGCCCTGTTTCCTCATTAGCAAATTAAGGGAGAGGATCTCTCAGGTCTCTTCCCTGGTTCTGTGGATCTGTAGCAAGCTGCAGAGATGGATTCTGCTTGGTTGCAGTTTCCACTCCATCTGGAGACAGACGATCATGCCGTCACATCCCACAAGTGTGCTGGGATGAAGCAAACCTCTTTCGCCCTAGTGACAAACCAGAACCACTTACGTCACTTGTTTGTGCTACTCTTTGAAAAACTTGGAGTGTTTTCAGAAATTGTATCTCACCTCAATGATATACATGGAAAATTTTCTCCATGGAGGCCTGAGAATGTTAGTATGGGAAAAGACAGGTAAAAGAGAGAGTGATGCTATGTAGGCGGGCAGGCAAAGTCAGGCAGGTAGGTAGATAGATGAATAGATGGATAGATAGAATCAAGATTACCAGCATGGTCTCTAGAATCAGACTACCTTGGTTCAGATGGTTGTTATTGTTAGCTACCATAGAGTCAGCCTCAACTCATGGCGACCCCCTGCAAAATGAGGATGGGACCATTGTGATCCATAGGGTTTTCATTAGCTGATTTTTGGAAGTAGACTCCAGGCCTTTCTTCCTAGTCTGTCTTAGTCTGGAAGCTCTGCTGAAACCTGTTCAGCATCACAGCAAAACGCAAGTCCTCACTAACAGACAGGTGGTGGCTGTGCTTAAGGTGCATTGGCCAGGAATCCAACCTGGATCTCCCACCTAGAATGCGAGAATTCTACCAGAGAACCAACACTGCCCCCTTCATTCAGATTACAGCACCACAACTTTCTGGCTGTATCACCTCTAGCAAATTACTAACCCTATTTCTGACTCAGTTAACTTAATGGAAAAATTCAGATAACAATAGTACTTACCTCATAAGGTGGTGGTCAGGATTAAGTAAGATTATCCATGTAAAGCTTTTAGTATTGTGCCAGGCATATAGTAAGTATTCCATAAATATCAACAATTACTACTTTTATTGTTTAGGGGACAGCATGTATGTTACCCCTTCACCATCACTCCAACCAGCCTCCCTGCTGCACATACACACTCAGAGGTAACCATTGTTAGCAATTTGATGCAGGTTTTCCTACTACATGTATAAATATACTCACGTATCTTTTATGTTCCGTTTCCAAAAACAGGTTGTACAAAATACATTGTTCTGAGACTTATTTTTTTTTTTTTTTGCTTAGCAATATACCTTGTAGAGCTTGTCACATCAGGTATAGACATTATCCATACACCAAAACATATTATTTCAGTTCCCTATTGATACAGAGTTAAGTGGTTTTGATTTTTTTCAGTAGACTTATATGTGTGTGTGTATGACAAATATATATGTAACAAAACATTTGCCATTGCAACATTCTTATCATGTAATAACAAAAATAAAACTTGAATAGACAGTCTTTAATATGTCTTTTTTCTCACATATGACTATTTCTATATGATAGATTCCTATCTTACTGAGTCATAAGGTATGTGCTCTAAAATGTTTTATATACGTTGCCATCTTGTCCCCTAAAAGGACGTTATCAATTTATACTCCCACCAACAATTCACAAGCTTATCTATTTTGTCACACCCTCACCCACTTGGAATATTGTTAATATTTTAAAATCTATCAATCTGATGGACAAAATATGGTATTTTATTTTAATTTACAATTCCCTGATTATTACTGAAATTGAGCAGGCTTTTTGTAAACCATTACTCGGTTTTACTTTTCCTCCCAAATAGTTTTCTGAAAATGTTGTTGATTAGTGAGAACAAAGTACTGTACAATAGCCAGCTGGCATAGTACCCTGGGTTCCCATTTCCTCATTTAATGTCAGGGAAGGTTAAGAAATAAGAGAGAGACTTTCCATTCTAGTGGCTGCATCCTTATTCTCTCTATTTTTTGCTTTGTGTTTTTATTTCCAATTATTTAACTTGGAAATGCAAAATTTGAAATTGGTATTTGTCTTAGTTATCTAGTGCTGCTATAACAGAAATCCCACAAATGGGTAGCATCAACAAACAGAGATTTATTTTCTCATAGTTTGGATGGTTAGAAGGCTGAACTCAGGGCTCTAGTTGGAACCTACTGGACAGCACACCAAACAACAACACAGTACAAACCTGGTCATGATCTAATTTTAATGCCTGGGTTCAAATCCTGGCTCCACCACTTACTAGCTATGTCACCTTGGACCAGTTACTTAACCTCCCTATGCTTCCATTTCTTCATCTATAAATGGAGGTAATAATAGTATCTATCTCAAAGTGTTGTTATGAGAATTGAGTTAATACATTAAAAAAACTCTTAGAATACTACCTGACATTTAGGAAGTGCTCACTAAATGCTAGCTTTTAGCTGATCCAGTTGAAAAGTCCCACTACTGTTTATTAAACAAATTTTCCCAATAAAAATATTCCCTCTGTAGCAAAATAAAGTTAGCATATATACTTGCATCTGTTTCCAGACTCTAAAGTGCTCCATTCATCAATATGTGAATACCATACAGTAGCTTTATAGCAAATTTTAAAATCTGGTAGTACAAGTCCCTCTCCCTTATCTTCTTTTTCAAAACTTTATAGGCAATTTCCCGTCTTATTCATGTATATAAGCTTGACAATAATTGTGTCCCACAGTATTCACCTAAATAAACTTTAAGCAATTTTAAAATACTTTTGAATGGATGAATGGAAATACGACACCACTCTATCCAGAAGCAAACTAGTAGCAAACAAAGTGGTGATCGAGTCTATTATGATCCACTTGAAGCCACTTAACAACTTTTGGCATAAGGATGCAAACACCAGGAGCTGTTGGATGGGGGAGAAGCTATTCCCACTCATTCATTCATTCAAACAAATTCCACTATTTCTCTATGCATTGCTTTATTATGGAAATCTAAAATTTTACACCTGTGACAGAACACACAGGTAAAACAAGCCACTTGGAGGTAACTATTTCACCAGCTTATTCCTAAATACCTTCTCCCAATACTCCACCCATAGGACACAACATAAGGATCCTTATGTGTTTACTTTAAACTATGTTTGGCATGTATGCTTTCTAGGATAAAAGTTTATCTGGATTTGCAAAATCATTTCCTGTCGTTCCAAGATCAAGCACCATCTTGACTGTAAACATGTACTCTTCTGTCTGCCTGAGCAGCTTAAAGGGCACCAATTCACGTTTCCCTTCCGATCGTGACCAGGAAGAGGCCCAATAAATATTTCAAACATAAAAGGATTGTTCTAACAAAGGGGTCTTAAATCCTCCTGGGTTATCTGAACAGCTTTCCGTTTCATTTTGTTTTCACCTCTACCCCCTGAAATGGAGGAGATTTGTTCAGAATAAAACACAAATTTAAGCACAGATAGGTGAAGATTAGAAAAGAAAAGGAGCAAAGAAAATGTGGGGATCTCATAACAAAAAATGATGTCAAGAAGACAATCGAAGCACAGGCCAGCCTCGATAATCCTCGTGCAGGATGCCCCTCCTGATAGCAAGCAATTCCTGCCTCAGTGACAACTCCGTGTACTTGCACTATAAACACAAACCTATCAGAGCAGGCATTGCACACACCTTACCGTGACATGGCAAATGGTGCCTGGCTTCCAAGATAAGCTTTATGGAGAGTGAAGAGAAAGGGACAAGAAAGTAGGTGAGAGGCCCAGAAAAAAATCACTTCCCTTAATCCTTTGATGTTGCTAAAGTGATCAGTGATGAAAGAAGCATCATTCTTACTTTTTCTCCCTTCCATAGATTGCAATTTGAGACTAAATATCGTCAAATACGGCTCTCTTTGAGGAGATGGCTTCCTACGAGCCTCATATCAAAACCCAAAGCAAATGGCAGTGGATGTGCTGACTGGGCATTCCTCCAGCTTTATTTCTTCAAAGTCACTCACAATGAGCATCACACTGAACTATCTTGAAGAGACATTATTCTTTTAATCTTACGCAGCTTAAAGAAGAGAAGTGATAACCCCCTGGAAATTGTGAGAGCAGCCTGGCAGCCCAAAGTAATTTATAAGAAGTTTAAATTTTAAAAAGTAAAAGTTGACAGTGGAGTATTTAGCTAAATTAAGGATAATAGTATTTGGCTCAACAGAAACAAGTTACAGTAAAACAAAAGCATCTGGACCACTAATCTAGTCAAAAGTATATATTATGCAACTACTTTGGGCTCAGTTCTGTGAAAATATATAAGAATGAGCCACGCAACCTCACCTCTTTAGAACTGTCTTTCTAGTTAGAAAGACAAAAATAACACATTGGCAATAAAAGGCAGTATACGATTACATTTTTAACTATACAGGGGCCATTCATGCCATTGGACTTCCAGTAAAGGAGAAAATAATTCTTTTGATTTTACCTTAATTAGATAATATACATAATATTCAAGCTATAGGATCAATTCTTTAAATCTATACATTATTCTTCATAGTATATATTCTTTTTCTTAAAATACAGCTTAGGACTTTTTTTACTCCTCCAAATTCTATTATGTAGTTGTTTGAGGAGGATTTTTCTCTCTTTAGAGTCCTCAAGTTTATGTACATATTTAATATATTTAATTTTATTCAGATTATTTGAAAATAATCTGAACTAAAAGAAAGTAAATAATAAAATCATAATTTCCTCACTGAATAAAGTTAGCTTTAGCCCAAACTCTTAAACTCCTATTAAACTGTTTAATAGTGTTTAATTACAGTTTTCAATAAGAATGTTATTAGGTGTAGGAATAACACAGAAACAAAGAATTTATCTTGACACAGTTGTTATCTTCCACAGTAAAAAACAGAAGATTGACAGCTAATCATGGAGAAAATGAAGTGAACAACATCCCCAAACTTCCCAAAAGCCATTAACAAAATGGTGTAGGAGGCTCCTGTTATTCAGACCAGCTATGCACACTGCTCAAATCATGTACATAGCTCCTTACAACAGGAATCATTCAATAAATATTTATTCAATTGAACTAATAATTATTCAACTCTCTATTTTGTGTAGGTATGCCCTAAATCATGAGGTGAAGCAGACACCAGGTGGAGGAATGAACTGGAAATTCTTATAATAATATCTAAGGTTATGATCACTCATGAAGAACTTTCATTCACAGAAATTGTTTCGTTTGCCCCTGACAGAAACCTTTGGAAGTGGCTAAGGGGTTATTGTCGTCCTCACGTTAAAGAGGAAGAAATTGAATCTCAGAGAGGTTAAATGACCATACTCACCTGAGGTCCCCACTCCGTGAATCCAGCTCTCCTGGCTCTACCAGCCACTCTGGCTAAGTGAATTGAAAAAACTGCCCTTAGGTTTCACACCCTGTGCGTGTGTAACTGGACTGAAGAGTCTCAATTCATCGGAGCTGCATACACATGAAATGGTTTTACTGTTTTCAAATAACTGCTACCAACTGTTCTGTAGACAGCCCTCCTCCCCTTTCCAGCTTTAATCACATCTCAGCTTGATTCCCTACCTTCCCATCACTTTTTGATTATTAAAAGAGTCGCATTCCAGTTAGCTCCCTTCCTTCCCCAAACAGGCTGTCGAGGGTGGCCCTGGGCTTGGAGTTGGGGTGTGGAGTGGGGTGCGACGTGGGCACCTCGCCCTGCGCACTGCGAGGTGGCGGTCCCCTTTCATGGGCCATCTGGGCTGCGGACTGCTGTGACCTCGTGGAGGCCTCGACACGCGGTGCTGAGGGCAGGGTTTCGTCCCGAGCAGCTCCTGGGGCGCCGTGTCCCCGGGCCGCGTCTGACCTCAGTAACAACGTCCAGCTACTATTGGCCGGCGAAGAGCGTCTCTCCCGCCTGGCACCTGCAACGCGGTCGCAGGTCTTCAGAAATCCAACGCGAGACCCTGAGGCCCCGGCACCTGCGGGGCCCCTCCTCCCTACCCCGCGCCCGCAGGCTGCAGCTCCCTCCGCGCTGGCGGAGGTGTCTGTCTACTCTCAGGCTTCCAACTGGGAAAGGAGATGTCCATCTCTCCTTCTTTCCGACACTCACAAAATTCAGATCGGATTCTTTTGGACCCTCTCTTTCTCTCCCTTGGTTTTGGGAAGAAGAGCTAAACGGGCGCTCTCGCCCCAACATAACTTCCCCTTCTCCGCTGCAAACCCCAAACCCAGAAGCTTCCTTGCTGCTCAAGGCACAGTTGTACCCGTGCGGCCTCTCCTGCCGTTGGGACGGGAACTGGAATCAGTATTATTTTTAGGCGCAATATTGATCTTTCTTCTCTGTAATCCTGGCACTACCCGATAACTTCTAAGAGTACAAAGAGATCTTAGGAAGTGTCCCCACGCCAACCATATGATAGCCTATGTGGATATGAACGTTACCTTGAAGGAGAGGTGTTTACTTCGGGCATTGATTGTTTTAGCGTTAGTTTCTGGGTCTAATAATGTGCTTTGCAAAAGAACAGCCTCTCAACAAATTGTTTATTTCTAATGTGTCCAATTCTCTCCTAGGTCAGTTTTGTAAAACCTACTTTTAAATAACTTGATATAATTGCGTTCATTTTTTATTCTCCACATTTTTTGTATCTTTCACTGTGGATTTGAAATGGCCTTTATAAGGCCTTTATAATAGTAGGTAAACTTTTCCAACTTTTTAAGGTTAAAAATAATTACATCAGGTATTATTAAAGTTACTATACTGCAAACCATAAGTTCCAGGGTACATATGCAGTCTTTCTTACTCAAGTGACATAGTCCTAAAAGCTGTTAAAACTTTATTGAAACAATAGTAAGATTACCTTTCACTCATGTAGTCGTTATTGTGTGCTAGGCTCTGTTCTAAGTGTTTTATTAATGTTAACTCAGTTATACATGTTAACACATTTAATCCTCCTCAGACTTCTATGGGGTAGGCACACTTAGATCTCCACTCTACAGTTCAGAAAACTAAGGCCAAAGGCTCATGACAAGAAAGTGAGCAGAATTTTAGTGTAGGGTTTGTATTCTTAACTGCAACACAATATTGCCTCTTACTTTACATAACTGGAAAATATAAAAACAGTATCCTGCATGAATTTGTCAGCTCTATTCATACCATGCCAGCATTTATTAAAGCTTTGCACTTTTACACAGCCACTGTGTAAGAGCTTTAAGAGCATTATGTCATTTAACCTTCAAATTCTGCCTCCTCCCCTCTCCCTGTACCCCATGAGGCAGGAACTATCATTATCCCCATTTTACAGATGTGGAAGCTGCAACTCCAAGATGCTAAGTGCCTTGGCCAAGGTCACAACATTTGTAAGTGGTAATGCCAGGCCACAAACCCAAGACTGCCTGACACCAGTGTCTGTACTCTGAACCACAGCACTTTGGGTTCTGTTCAAAGTGAGCTCAGAAGGGTCTTAAACACCATCCAAAATCCACCCACAATCACTGATATTATTACCAAGTGAAAGGTTGCAAACTGATGGCTTCTGGCTTTCCAGCCTCTCTGTGAAGCATTGAAGATGGGGCAGCACAGGGCCCACACTGCATGTGCTCATGAGCCTCAGATGTAGCTAAACGGTGCCTGTTCCCTTGAATCGTGCAGGGGCCCAAGCCCCACCTGATCCACTTCCCCCAGTTATGTCCTGCAGGCATTCAAATTTTCCATCCTTAATCTGGGGGTGGTGACCCTGGGTGGTGCAAACAGTTAACATGCTTGGCTGCAAACCGAAAGGTTGGAGGTTCTAGTCTGCCCACAGGCACCTCATAAGAAAGACCTAGTGATCTACTTCCAAAAAAAATAGCCATTGAAAACTCTGTGGGGCACAGCTTTACTCTGACACACTTGACCTGACAGCAGCTGGTTTACTTGTAATCTAGGGGCTACTAAGCCAGTGCTAGGTCTCATCTGACCACTGCATACTGGTGCAGAATATGACATAAATTCTTGCCAACGGAGCATAGTTTTCCTACAGGGTAAATCCAGACATCTGGACTTGGGAAGCTCTCATTTCAATGCCATCTTGGTGTTAGGTCAACCTTACTTTACCATCCCACATTAAAGGTCTAAGATATGGCTCCTGGTAACAGATGGGTGGCACTAACTCTGCTTTCTGGGGAAAATGATCTAACATAGGCTAAAGCCAACTTCTATTTGCCATTTGTGGTCTCTGCAATCTCATTTCTTTCTCTGTAGATTGTCACCACGTATCTACTTAAGCCTCCCAAGCCCTCTCTTTTCCTCAGGACCTGGAGTGTAAGGACAATCTGCAATGTCAGTGTGATTCATGTGTTAGTGTGGGGAGATGCTCATCTGAAAAGAGAAACTTGGCAACTATAGAGTTCCAGATAAGAAATGGGATGTGTGGAGTGAAGACAAAGGAGGGAGAAAGGACACCTAGTCTTTGCAAAACAGAGATACAGCTGAACATGATAAGGTTGGACAGACAGGGGATTTGTACATGAACGCTGGTTATCTGAACACCATGTGGTTGTCAGAAACACATTTGAGAGGCAAGAGCAAAAATAATATGATTTCTCATCCTGACATATGTTGGAAACCAGCCAATAGGGAAACAGTCTCATCACTGAGATATTTTTCTTTCTTCAAAATCACGAAAATTAACAGAATATTCCAACATTTTATTTCTCTAGGGTATAAATTTGTATATTGATGGAGTCTTCTTTTCTGGGTAGAGAATATTTGGATTTCAAGTTATTGGAAATTAAAGGGAAAAAAACCTCAAACTGGCTTGAGCAAATAATAAGGGTGTAACAAATATCCAAGAGGTTGTGGTTTCAGGTATGGGTGGATCCAGATACTCATATGATGTCATCAGGAATTAGTATCCATCTCCTGCCTCAACTTTCCTTTATGTTGGCTTTGTTCACTAGCAGGCTGTCTTTCTGTGGTGGCAAGATGGTCTCCAGAAGCTCTAAGTATACATTCTGAAGCTTAGCAACCCCTACAGAAAGAAATGATCTCTCTACTAAGACTTTGAGCAAGATCCTCAGGATTATCTCCTTTTGATCTGGTGTTGGTCAAGGGTCTACCCCTGAATTAATCACTGTGGCCAGAGGGATGTGGTATTCTTATTGGTTGGACCTGGGTCCCCACTAGAACCAGGGATTAGTGCCATCTCCATCCAAACCTTTAGTTCAGTGTTGGAGAGATGTGATTCTCCAAAAGAAAGAGGTGGATTTTATGTGTAGAAGAAGGGACACTGGGCAGATCAAACCACAGATGTTCGCTATAGCATTCTTCACTCAGCACTTTGGGGAGCTTCTTCAATTCATTTCTCCCCTGGTCTTTTTTTGGTATTGAGTTCCTTAGCTTCTGGGTCCAATGGACAAATAAACAGAAAAGTAAAAATTATTATTTTTGGGTCACTACACCAAATACAATAAAATCGGAGCCAATGGAACAGCAAAGGAACTATTTTCATGAGATTTCCTGGCTAGTCTTACAGACTCACTTGTTAGCTTCAGGTAATATTAAGCATCAAAATGTTATTCACCCAAATGCCCACATATTAATTCTGAGGCTCCTACATTACTGGTATAGAGCCAACTCTTAATTATTGGAGGACATAGAATATGGGAAACTATGGATAAAACCCTAAGTCTTATTTTAGCCAAGAGAGTCAGTCTCTTTCCCAGATAAACCTTCACCCCAGCTGCAGTGAGCAACAATGCTAATTTGACTTTCACATCTGGCGAAACTGCTCCCACGCATACCTAGACAGGGTCATGGGTCATATACTCCTCAACACACTTCACAGAGTCAAATTAATTCATATCAACTTACTCCAAATGCGAAAGGGGAGCATTTTATCGTTTTGGCAAAAAGATTCAATTAACCAAGACTACAAAAAACAATGGTGAAAAAAGAGTCCAGACTTAACAATTTAAACTGAAAATATTCCTGCCCTATCTATCCCCATCCCCAACTTAGAAAAGACTCTCAACCATTTTTGTTGCCTTCCTCATAACATAAAATTTCTTTTTTCTCATCTATCCTTAATCTTTCTGAAAGTTTCTGTGACTACTTAAATATAAACAGATCACTAGCGAGCAACTGTAGGTGAGAAAAGGGAAGGGTTGAAGATAGAACCTTCTTGAAGGCAGGAGGAGGTAGAGGAGCCAGCTGAGGAGAACTGAGAGTTGTCAGAGAGCCAGAGGGGTACAAGGAGGGTGTTACAATGGAGGCCATCATAGACAGGGCAGCCCAACAGTGTCCACTTAGAGGTCAGTTCCATTTCATTTAGATTGTTCTCATCCTATTCACTCCAACTGCCAAAAACCTCATTTCACTCATTAGAAGCTTACTTCATGTTCTCTTTTGGAAATCTTTTCCTAATGCCTTCACATTGTACCCAGCTTGATTGCTAACAAACTGTTTATTCTTGATGGTGGTTTGTTCTTATGCCATTGCTACGTGCTAACATTTATTCAGTGCTTTCAGCATGCTGGAGTCCCTGGGTGGTGCAAACAGTTAACATGCATGGCTGCTAACTAAAAGATTGAAGGTTTGAGTCCACTCGGAGGCACCTCGGAAGAAAGGGCTGGTGATCTACTTCCAAAAAAAATCAGTCACTGAAAACCCTATTTAGCACAATTCTACTCTGACGCACATGGGATCACTTGACAGCAACCAGTACTAGTTTCCTGTTAGCCAGGCACAGTGTCAAATGCTGTGCATGAATTATTTGATCCATTTTTCACAACAACCCTACAGAATAAGATACTATTTTTATCCTCACTTTCCAGTTAAGAAGATTTGGCTTAAAGTGCTAAAGTACCTTGCCCAAGGCTAATCCATTAGTAAGTAGTACAGCAGTGCCATGACATAAAAATGGAGAGGAGAAAGAAGAAACCTGGAAAATCTATATATTATCTAATCAATTGTTCCATGACTGGCCTGTGTTTCTATTTTAAGCTAAGCTATGATTCTCTTTTAAAAATATCCACTAAGAAAGTGGATACTGATAAGAAAGTATAAACCCATTGCCATCCAGTTGATTCCAACTCAAAGCCATCTGGTAAGACAGAGTAGAACTGTCCCATACAGGGTTTCCAAGGCTGCAATTGTCACAGAAACAGACTGCCACTTCTTTCTCCCACAGGGCCGTTGATAGTTTTGAACTACCAACCTCTTGGTTAGCATACGAGTGCTTAACCACTGCACCACCAGGGCTCCTTGATAAGAATGTATAAATTGTATTTTTTAATTTAATACATGTTAAAACATTAGAATAATTAAAACTATAGAAACTATTCTTTCAGGATCAACACATACTAGTAATACTGAGCTCCAAAGGAATATTTGTTTTATTTTTCTAGGAGCACAAATCCCTCTCTTGACAGAGAGAAAACAAAGACCCTATGGCAGTCATTGACTTGGTGGTTTAGACTTACATTCTGGCTCCCAAGAATAAATTATGAAAAAAAAAAAACATTGTAATTAGAGTACTAATAACTAGCGTATGGTAGAATTCACACACCACAGGTAGTCAGGATGCTGAGTTACAGTTAGAAATTCACATACTCATTAGCTGTGAGATTGAGAGCAAGTCACTTAACCTCTACAGGATATGAAGATGATAACACATACCCACAGCATTACTATGAAGGTTACATATGATGGTGAACAGGAAACTGTACCAGGCACTTAGCATATGAGCAAAAGGAAATTTAATTGAAATTTTAAATACACCTACCCTTTAACCCAGAAATCTCACTTCTAGGAAATAACCCCTCTGAAGGAAAAGCACAAGTACATGAACAAGCATGCTTATTAAGGATTGAAATGGAAAAAAAGAAAAAAATTACAAACATTGAGAGAATGACTGACAAAACTGTGGTCTGTCTGTGGCACAATGGTTGTGAGTGTGGGCAGTGGAGCTGAATTTTGTGGCAATGGAGCTGAGTTGCTTCAGTCAGAAAATTGCTTGGGTCAGAGTCTGGCTGCATTAATACTGTATGATCCTTATTATGGATTAAATTGTGCCTCCCTCAAATATGGATTAAAATCTGTACAAATAATTTCAAATAGAAGAATCAGCACAAAGCTAGGACAGAGATCAAATATATCCCAGATTTTCAATTTCTCCAAGGTGCTCTGCCAGTCCTGTTCTGACAACAGCCACTCCTCCTCCCCTCAGCACCCCTTCCTCTCCTGTTTGGGTTTGGCAATTTTCTGCAACATCTCACAGAACTCACAAACTGTACTTACAGTTAAATGGTTTATTAAGGAAGTAGCAGGACACAACTTGGGATCAGGATCAACAGGCTACAACTCGGGATCAGGATCAGGAAGTGTGTAGGCAAAGTCTGAAAGGCTCCCCTGAAGTGGAGAGCACATCCCTCCCTTCTTCAGTGCAGGACAGCTCTCTCGGCTCCTCTCAGCCATGCAAGCAAGTAGGCCTTTCTCTCTGCCATTCACATTCCCTGTCAGTCGTGCAGGCCTCCTCTCAGCCTTCTCAGGACAGGCCTCCTCTTGACCATGCATGCCCCCTCTCAGCTGTGCAGGCCTCTCCGCCTTTAGCCTCTCTGCCCTTGGCCTCTCCACTGCTATTTGATCCAGCTCATAGCCAGTGTAGCAGCTTGCTCAGCTCTCTTAGCTGCTTTCCTAGCAGCAGATTTCTGCCCTCACCGCTGACTCTTCCATAGGGCCCCTTCTGAACCTCTCACTTGTCTTCAGTGTTACAGCCTTTGACCCATGTTACAACTCTTTTAGGAGGTTCCTCACCTCCTCTCTCTCTACTTCGCTCTTCCTGCCTCTCTCAAACCTCTGTGAGGTTGGATGCTTATATAAACAAACTCTCTGTCAATTTCAAGCCATGGCCCTGCCAGCAGGGACACAAGCCGACCCATTTCCTCAGTGAACCACAAGTCACTCTATTTGCATAGTAAACTGACCAATCCCTGCAAGATGCATAA
>NW_004444037.1:5017330-5037630 GCF_000243295.1 Trichechus manatus latirostris | reverse complement strand
AGAAAATAAATTTCTGTTCTTTAAAGCCACCCTCTTGTGGTATTTCTGTTACAGCAGCCCTAGGAAACTAAGACAATCCTGGACAAACTAACCTCTCAAGGCCTCATTATCCTGCCTCTGTAGAGTGAGCATGATAACAGTGGTTACCTCATAGATAATTGGGAGGATTAAAATGAGTTAATACTTATAAAGTGCTTAGAAGAATAAGCAGCACGTAATAAACTCTGATAAATGTCTACTATAATGTAGCTATTTTTTAAAAACGAAGAATCCTAGATGCTGTTTGAAAAATCTAAGTCTAAAAATTAGCAAATTGAGGCCAACATATATGTGAGTGTGAGTCCGATTTAAAAAAAACAAAAACAAAAAAGTATGAAAAAGGAAAACAGAAGAATTGATGAATTCAGATTGTGGTGTTGATAAAGAATATTGAGTACACTGTAGACTTCCAGAATAATGAACAAGTCAGTCTTAGAAGAAATACAACCAGAATGCTCTTAGAAGCGAGGACAGTGAGATTTTAACTCACTTACTTTGGACACATCATAAGGAAAGACCAATCACTAGACAAAAACATTATGTTTGGTAAAGTAGGGTGTCAGTGAAAAAGAGGGAATTGCTCAGTGAGATAGACTGACACGGTAGCCACAACAATGGGCTCAAAGATACCAACAATTATAAAGATGGTGCAGGACCGCGCAACATTTCATTTTGTTATACATAAAGTCGCCATGAGTAGAAGCCTACTTGATGGCAACAGCAATGTACATAAATATAGTTGCACAGTAAAGAAAGGAAACTGGAGGAATATACATCAATTTCTTCACAGTGGTTACCTCTGAGGCATGGTATTAGAGGTGCTGAAGGAGAGATAGTCTTTTTTTTTTTTTTAATTGTGCTTTAGGTGAAAGTTTATAGCTCAAGTTAACCTCTCATATAAAAATTTATACACATAATGTTGTGTGACACTAGTTGCAATCCCTATAATGTGACAGCACACTCCTCCGTTCCACCCCAGGTTTCCCGTGTCCTTCCAACCAGCTCCTGCCCCTTCCTGCTTTCTCATCCTGCCTCCAGACAGGAGCCGCCCATTTGGTCTCGCGTATCTGCCTGAACAAAGCAGCACGCTCTTCACGAGTATTACTTTATGTTTCACAGTCCAGTCTAATCTTTGTCTGAAGAGTGGGCTTCGGGAATGGTTTTAGTTCTGGGTTAACAGAGAGTCCAGGAGCCATAGCTTCAGGGGTTCCTCCAGTCTCAGTCATACTATTAAGACTGGTCTTTCTACTAGAATTTGAGTTCTGCTTCATACTTTTCTCCTGCTCTGTCAGGGACTATCTGTTGTGTTCCCTGTCAGGGTGGTCATTGGTGGTAGCCAGGTACCATCTAGTTCTTCTGGTCTCAGGCTGATGGAGTCTCTGGTTCATGTGACCCTTTTGTCTTTTGGGCTAATATTTTCCTTGTGTCTTTGGTGTTCTTCACTCTCCTTTGCTCCAGGTGGATTGGGACCAATGATGCATCTTAGATGGCTGCTCGCTAGCTTTTAAGACCCCAGACGCCACTCGCCAAAGTGGGATGCAGAACATTTCCTTAATAAAATTTGTTATGCCAATTGACCTAGATGTCCCCTGATACCACGGTCCCCAGCCCCCAGTCCCAGCTACTCTGTCCCTCAAAGTGTTTGGTTGTGTTCAGGAAACTTCTTAGCTTTTGGTTTAGTCCAGTTGTGTTGACTTCCCCTGTATTGTGTGTTATCCTTCCCTTCACCTAAGATGATTCTTGTCTACTATCTAGCTGGTGAATTCCCCCCTCCCTCCCTCCTCACACTCATAACCATCTGTCTTAGTCATCTAGTGCTGCTATAACAGAAATACCACAATTGGATGGCTTTAAGAAAGAGAAGTTTATTCTCTCACAGTCCAGTAGGCTACAAGTCAGCTCCAGGGGAACGCTTTCTCTGTAGGCTCTGGAGGAAGGTCCATGTCATCAATCTTCCCTTGGTCTGGGAGCTTCTCTGCACAGGAGCCTCAGGTCCAAAGGACACACTCTGCTCCCAGCACTGCTTTGTTGATGGCATGAGGTTCCCATGTGTCTCTGCTCACTTGTCTCTTTTATATCTCAAAAGAGATTGGCTTAAGACACTATCTAATCTTGTAGACGTCATCAGTATAACTGCTGCTAATCCATCTTATTACATCATAGTGATAGAGGTTACAACACATAAGGAAACCACATCAGATTACAAAATGGTACACAATCATAACAATACTGGGAATCATGACCAAACCAAGTTGACAAATATTTTTTGGGGACACAATTCAGTCTATAACAACATCAAACATCTTCTGTGTTTAAACCCTTTCTTGAGTTCTTATAATAGTGGTCTCATATAATATTTGTCCTTTTGCAATGGACTAATTTCACTCAGCGTAATGCCTTCCAGATTCATCCATGTTGTGAGGTGTTTCTGGCATTCATCACTGTACTTTATTGTTGCATAGTATTCCATTGTGTGTATAGTATGTACCCTAATTTATCCATTCATCTATTTATGGGCACCTAGGTTGTTTCCATCTTTTTGCTATTGTGAACAGTGCTGCAATGAACATGGGTGTGCATATATCTATTTATGTGACGGCTCTTATTTCTCTAGGAAAAAAGGAATGGGAGGAGTCATATTCCTATATAATTTACCTAAGTGGTAAGATTATAATTTTTTTCTCATTTTACAAGTAAATAAAAAATATATTATTACTTGAATCTGGTGCTCCATTGGAGAAGGACCTCCTCCTTTCCTATGGCCCCCTGAAAAGCAGATGCCGAGGCTCCTGATCCCCTAAAGGATCTAAGGAAATAATAGAGGGACTCCAGAAGGGCTTTTCAACATTTCACAAAGCCGGGTGACACAGTGCTTGAGAGCTATGGCTGCTAACTAAACGGTCAGCAGTTCAAACCCACCAGCCATTCCTTGGAAACTCTATGGGGCAGTTGTATTCTGTCCTATAGGGTCGCTAGGAGTCAGAATTGACTTGACAACAATGAGTTTGGTTTTTTTCTTCTTAGGAGAAATCATACTTTTGCTGGTAAAAAGGCTGTTTAGAATAGCTAAAGCAACATGTGTCTCCACATGTGGCTGGAATTACATTAATTCCGTGTGATAACACTGATTCCCTCAGGCTGATAAGACGTCCAGAGAGGTAGTTTTATTTATTTACTTGTTTTACAAATTGTGATTAATTATTTTTTAAAAAAAGAGAAAACATCACTTGGCTTAATAAATGCTGTTTGGCACACAAAGGTTTTCAAAACACAGAATTTGGAGCATTAAAAGGCTGAGGACCAACAGGCCAAATAAACTTTTGCTGTCTGGTGACTGATGGTACCATTATTTTAAACATTCAAAACCTCTAGGATGGTTGCTTTACGGAAGCAAATGCAGGAAACCCCTCTCAGTTCTTCCTGCCTGATACTGAGACCACTTTAAAGGCTTGGAGTCAGGTAGCAGTTTTCCCAGTTAACAACTTGATGGTGTCCAGGACCAATGTAACCTTGCCATAATCTCTCATTTATTTGCACCAGATAGGAGTTGTAAATAATATACTTCAGTTCATCTGTCGTTTTTCTCCATCTCTCCCGAGTTCCCTTCTGGCCCCTTATCACACCACGGCCCATGGTCCAGCCTGTCTGAAAGTTTAGTCATCACCTCAGCGCCCCTCTTCCAGGAAAAGGCTATTGTTCCTACATTTCCTGATCACTTACTTCCTGTCATTTTTTTTCAAAAGGCAAAGAATAAAGACTATTATAAATTCATAGCGGGTTCTGCTCAATTTCACAATTGCAGTTTTACTGCAGTATAATTATTAACATGATTTTGGATCATCTAAATACACCACTTGCCTGACCTAATCAATAGTGTCCCCAATGTCACAGGCAGTTTCCACAGGAGTCCCCAGGCACGTATGAGTGTTGCTTTGTTCTCATTCACATATCCATGCAGCTTACACACTTATTTTGGTCCAAGACTTCAAAGAAAGTTCATGAAAGTGTTCACCTGATGACCCATTTGAAGAAGATGCTCAGGTGCAGTGAAGACCAACTCTTTCCCAAGCTCAGGAGGAGGCGCCAGGCACACAAAGACCTGGAAATGTCTCCTGTCAGCTTCCTTCCTCTCCCTTTCCCTCCCCTCAACTCACGCAAAGATTAAAAAATGGGTCTGACAAACTGACTCCTGTTGCCCAGAAGTGACTGAGTCACTAGGAGGGAGAAAATGAAGGGGTGGGGAGCTCAGGAAACCAAAAACTTGGGTTTGAGTCTTGGTTATCCTTCTCTCTCTCTCTCTCTCTCTCTCACACACACACACACACACACACACACACACACACACACACACAAAACATATGATTAAGGGCTTGCTTTGTGATAAGTACTTACATACTCTACTTTGCTTGATTTAATTTTGACTTCCTCCCACAAGGTACATACTTTTATTCTCCCCATTTTATGTATTAGTACACTTGTCCAAGTTCACATAGCTAGTAAAGAAGCTGAGCTGTAGTTGGACCCTACCAGTCTATTTACTTGATTTCTGGTGACTCACTTGAACACACTGCACCTCAATTTCTTCATCTGTAGAATGGGAATAATAAAACCTGTAAAATCAGCTTCCATATTGTGTTGAGAATTACACAAGTTTATAAAGTATTTAGAACACAGAACGTTTATTTCCCCTCCTTACCCCAGCTCAGAGCCCTAGTGGCGTAGTGGTTAAGAGCTTGGCTGCTAACCAACAGGTGGCAGTTCAAATCTACCAGCCACTTCTTGGAAACCCTACAGAGTGGTTCTACTCTGTCCTGTAGGGTGGCTATGAGTTGAAATCTACTGGATGGCAATGGATTTACCCCACCTCAGTTGGCTTCTAGGTAAAATGCTTAGATCACTAGGTTATTGTAAAAATTAAATGAGAAAACATGAAAATGCTTTGGAAACTATATTTACTATATAAAAATTAATAGTTATGATTCTCAGATCTGTTTTAAACAAAGATACATGGCCAGATAGTCTAAGCTAACCAAATAGCAATGATTTTCTTACTTACCTAGTAGACTGGCAAAGATAAAAACATTTGATAATACATTATGCTAGTGGGAGTTAAGGGAAATAAGCATGCTGATATATTGCTTATGAGTCTGTATGAGTGTGTAAATTGTCATATCCTCTAAGCAGATAAACTTGACAATACTTGTCAAAATTAAAAATGCAGTAGTGAGGTTGTTAACCATTGTCATAGGGCAACATGCATACTAACTGTTTAATGAGAAACTATTTTGTTCTGTAAACCTTCATCTAAAGTGAGAATAGCAGCACAGCTGGAAGAGTGTAGTCAATGTCACTGAACTGTGCATGTAGAAATTTTTGAAATGGTGTACCTTTGGCTATGTATATTATCACCAAAAAAAAAAAAAAAAGGTCAAGAAGGGAGAGGGTTGACTTGTCGTGGGGTTGTTAACCAATGTCATAAAACAGTATGTGTACTACTGTTTAATGAGAAACTATTTGTTCTGTAAACCCTCACTTGAAGTACAATAAAAAAAAAAATTAAAAATGCAAATATTCTTTGATCCAGCAATTTTATTTTAAAACTTTTTCTAATAGATATACTTCATAAATGTGAAATACACAAGGCTGTTTATTATAGCATCATCTGTAAAAATTAAAAAACAAAAACAGAAAACAACCTGAATGTCCACCAATAGAGGACTGGTTATATAAATGGAGTTTATACAATAGAATACCATGAATCTTTTTTTTAAATCTCTTTATGTACTGATGTGAAACAATTTCCAAGATATATTGCTCATTGGAAAAAGATACAGAACTGTGTTCTTATTATGCTATCATGCACACATGCTCATGTGCACACACATACACAAATATGTCTATGTGTATACTTATCTCTGTCTAGAACAACACTGTCAATAGAAATATAATGCAAGCCACAAATGTGAGCTACATATTTAATTTAAAATTTTCTAGTAGCCACTGAAAAAAGTAAAAAGAAACAGGTGAAATTCATTTAATAATATCCAAAATATTATCATTTCAGCAAGCAATCAATATAAAAAATTATTTATGAGGTATTTTACATTGTCATCAGTCGTTGAAATATGATGTGTGTTTTCCACTTAAAACACATCTCACTTTGGACTAGCCACATTTCAAACTCAGCGTGGCTATATACACGTTGGCACATGTGGCTAATGGCTACCTTATTAGACATTGCAGGTATAGGCTACCTCCTCCAAGAAACTGGTTAACAGTAGTGTCTTTGGAGAGAAGAACCTCTCTGGGAACTGGGGTGTCATGGATTGAATTGTGTCCCCCAAAAATACGTGTCAACTTGGCTAGGCCATGATTCCCAGTATTGTGTGATTTTCCACCATTTTGTGATCTGATGTGATTTTCCTATGTGTTGTAAATCCTACCTCTATGACGTTAATGAAGCAGGATTAGAGACAGTTAAGCTAATGAGGCAGAACTCAATCTACAAGATTAGGTTGTGTCTTAAATCAATCTCAAAAAAGAGAGAAGCAAGCAGAGAGACTAGGGGACCTCATACCACCAAGAAAGCAATGCTGGGAGCAGAGCGCGTCCTTTGGACCCAGGGTCACTATGCTGAAAAGCTCCTAGTCCAGGGAAAGATTGATGACAAGGATCTTCCTCCAGAGCCTACAGAGAGAGAAAGCCTTTCCTTGGAGCTGGCACTCTGAATTCAGACTTCTAGCTTCCTAGACTGTGAGAGAATAACCTTTTGTTTGTTGAAGCCATTCACTTGAGGTATTTCTGTTATAGCAACACTAGATAACTAAGACATGGTGTAAGATGGAGAATTACTTTTTACTCTATGCTTTTTTGTGATTTTTTAGTTTGATGTCTTGTAAATATATTGCCATTTTGGAATAAAGTGAATAAAATAATTTTACAGCTATCTTTACAGTAACTTCTTATTCACTCTGGCACACAAATAAAATGGGTACTTCACACAATGTGAAGACAATAATAGGCAATGAATTACTCTTTCCTATTCCTTTTACTCTTGTCGTTTTTTAGTAACTTAAGCAATCTGTCTCAAGGAGAAGTAAACTTATGGTAATGACTTGCCATCGAGAGAATGAAGTTAGACTGGGAAAACATTTCTAAATAGAGGAAGTTAGTCAATTGGGAAATGAGGTTTTATGACTAATTTATTGCTAACCAAAACCAAACCAAACCCATTGCTGCTGAGTCGATTCCAACTCATAGCAACCCTACAGGACAGAGTAGAACTGCCCCATAGGGTTTCCAAGGAGTGCCTGGTGGGGTCAAACTACAGACCTTTTGGTTAGCAGCCAAATGCTTAACCACTGCACCACCAGGGCCCCAATTTATTGCTAAGTAAATGGAATACAAAATGATTTTACCTGGTGGGGATCCTCAAACATTACCGTCTACGTGCTCTACTCAGGAAAGCTTCCATGGCAGGACGCAGAACAGGAAGTCGTGGGGGTCACATAAAGGCAAAGATAGGAAGAAGGGAACAGGAAGGACAGGTGAGGAAAGCTTAGGTTTCTATAAGCAGGAAATAACCATAGGCTGCCTTACCTTTTAAATTTTAAGAGGAGACAAGTTGAGAACTCCACTCCCATCCAGGCGAAAGGACCTACCTTCTCCCATTCAGCTTAAGCCTGGTAAATATTCAATTGGACAGAAGTAGAGTGAATTATTCTCCACTATTCTTTCACTATAAAGGAAGGTAGGGTTCTTAGGGGAGAAAAAAGCAGGGTAGGGAGAAAGCAGATTCAAGAGAAGGGGACATTGAATATGCCAGGGAGAAGATTTCACAGGAATCAGGAGAACATAGGACCAAGGACAGCAGTAGCTAAGAAGAGTCGTGGCTGCATACAAAGATTTAACTACCAAGACATTTATCAAGACATTCATGACCCAGAAATATTTAACACAGCTCCGATGTTTTCGTTTGGGGATTATTTGTGATGTAATTCAGGAAAAAAGGCAAATTATAAAACATGACACTATAATCCCACTTATCAAAATAATGATACACACACATATATATAAACTCACACACAAGTGACTGGAAGGGTATTCATTAAGATAAAAAGGAAAGTTATCTCTTCACTTTGCTGATAAAATTCTTTGATGTACAAAAGTTTTCAATTTTGATAAGATCTCATTTGTCTGTTTTATCTTTTTTTGCTCATGCTTTTGGTATCATATCCATGAATCTATTGTAGAAAACTAGGTCTTGATGTATTACTCTATTGTTCTAAGACTTTTATGGTTGTAGTTCTTACATTTAGGTCTTTGATCATTTTGAGTCAGTGTTTATATATGGTATGAGGTATGGGTCCAACTTCATTTTTTTGCATGTGGAGATCCAGTTGTCCTAACACCATTTATTGACGAGACAGTTCTTTCTCTACTGGATAGACTTAGCACCCTTATTGAAAATCAATTGGCCATAGTCATATGGATTTATTTCTGGACTGTCAATTCTCTTCCATTGGTCTATGTGCCTGTTATATCAGTACCAGACTGTTTTGATTACAGTAGCTTTATAGTATGTTTTCAGATCAGGAAGTATGAGCCCTCCTACTTTATTCTTATTCCTCAACATTGCTTTGGCTTTTTGGGGCTCCTTGCAATTCCATATAAATTTGAGGATTAACTTTTCCATTTTTGCAAAGAAGGCTGTTGAAATTTTGATAGGGGTTGTATTGAATTTATAGAGCGCTGATGGCACAGTGGTTAAGAGCTACAGGTGCTAACCAAAACGTCAGCAGTTCGAATCCACCAGCCGCTCTTTGGAAACCCTATAAGGCAGTTCTACTCTTACAGGGTCACTATGAGTCAGAATTGACTTGATTGGAATGGGTTTGGTTTGGTTTTGGGTAGTATTGACATCTTAACAATATTAAGTATTCAAACTGATGGACATAGAATGTCCTTCCATTTATTTAGGTCTTCATTTACTTTCTTTCAACAATGTTTTATAGTTTTCAGTGTACAAGTCTTTCACTTCCTTCATTAAATCTATTCTTAGATGTTTTATTCTTTTAGATGCTATTGTAAAGGGAATTGTTTTCTTAATTTCCTTTTCAGATTTCTCATTGCTGTTGTATAGAAACCCAGCTGACCTTTGTGTGTTCATCTTGTACTCTGCAGCTTTGCTGAATTCATTTACTAGCTCTAGCAGCATTTTGTCGATTCTTCGGGTTTTTCTATACATAGTATCATATCAACTGTGAGTAGAGACAGTTTTACTTTTTCCTCCCCAATTTGGATATTTTGAAATATATTTTTCTTGCCTTATTGCTGTAGCTAAAACTTACAATATTGAACGGCAGTGGTGAAAGCGTGCATCCTTGTCTTGTTTCTGATCTTAGGAGGAAAGCTCTCAGTCTTTCACCGTTCAGTATGATGTTAGCTGTGGGTTTTTCATAAATGCCCTTTATCTCATTAAGGAATTTTCCTTCTCTTCCTAGTTGGTTGAGTGTTTGTATCATGAAATATTGTTGGATGTTGTTGAATGCCTTTTCTTCATTGATTGAGAAAAGACAACCTAAAGATTGGGAGAAAATATTTGGGAAACATATATCTGAAAAGAGTTTAATATTCAGAGTATATAAAAAATTCAACAACAAAAAGATAAACAACCCAATTTAAAAAATGAGCAAAAAACTGGAATACACATTTCATCAGTGAAGATATCCAAACAGCCAATAAGCACATGAAAAGATGCTCAACATCATTAGTCATTAGAGTAATGCAAATCAAAACCACAACAAGATACCACGATACCGCTTCATCCCTCACTAGAATTATTATTATCAGAAAGCAGAAAATAGTGTGTTGGTGATAATGTGAAGAAATTGGAACCCTCACCCACTGCTCATGGAAGTGTAAAATGATGCAGCTGTTATAAAAAGCACTGTGACAGTACCTCAAAAAGTTAGACAGAACTACCTTATGACCCAGCAATTCCACTTTTAGATATATAGTCAAAAGAATTAAAAGCAGGAAAGCAAACAGATACTTGTACACCAATGTTCATTGCAGCATTATTCACAATAACCAAAAGGTGGAAACAACCCAAGTGTCCATCAAAGACTGAATGGATAAATAAAATGTGGTACATACATGCAATATTATTCAGCCAGAAAGAGAAATGTAGTTCTGATACATGCTGTGACATGAATGAAATTTGAAAACGTTATGCTGCATGAAATAAGTCAGACACAAAATGACAAATATTGTTTGAACCCACTTATATCTAGAAGTATCTAGAATAGGCAAATGCATAGGGACCAAAGTTCATTAGTGGCTACCGGGGGCAGGTTGAAGGGGGAAGTGGGGAGGCATTGCTCAAGTGGTACAGAGTTTTTGTTAACAGTGATGAGAAAATTTAGAAACAAATTGTGGTGATTGTTGTACAAAATGGTGAATGTAGTAACATCACTAAATTGTACACATAAAAATGGTTGAAATGTTTAATTACATATGTTTTACCACAATAATTTTTTTTTTTAATTTTGAAACTAGATATAAAGGAAAGCGGTGGGACTATAGGTGTTTGTTAATTTTCCCTTTAGCTCGTCTGTATTTTCCAGAATTTCAACAATGAGCACATACCGTGTTTTTACACAAATTACATGCACATTATAAGTTTTTTGCCAGCCATGCAACCCCGTCACGCATTATTTTTCCAAAGCGCACGATGTGCATTATATGTGTGGGCGCATTATTTACGCAGGCAGGTTATTTGTGAAAATATGGTACTCATTTGTAATAACATAGAGAGGTTTACAAATTTAATCTCACAACAACTGGATAAGCAGATTAAGAGGTAGTTTATTTGATTTGTAAATCACCTGTTCTTCTTTGCAATTCCACTTGTTAGAGAGGAAATATATTAACTTCTCAACATCTACTTTAAAACATAATGCTATCCATTGTGTTAAACAGTCCCATGAGAACATATGCTGTCCAGTATGATAGCCATTAGCCACTTATGACTATTTAAATTTTAATTACTTAACGTTTCAGATTCAATTTCTCAGTGTCACTAGCCACATTTTAAGTGTCCAATAACCACACGTGGCTCAGGGCTACTGTATTGGACATTTAGAACTTTTCCATCATGGCAGAATGTTCTATTGGACAGTGTGGCTCTAGATAATCTCAGATCTCTCAGTCATCCAGCCCCCTCCCTGAATGGCTAGGGTCTGGATGAGGTCTAAATGGAGTCTGGATATGTGAAGAAAGGAGCATGGCTTCTCTTCTTCCTGGCTTGGGTGGACAGGGGCCCTGTGGCCTTGTCTGGTCTTTAGTTAGCCAGGCTGCCTCAACCTTGGGGCCCTTCAGTGGTCTTCAGGTACCTATGCAAGTAACCCTCCCTCAACTTTATGACTTGTTCCACCGACACAGTCCTCAAGTCCACAAGAAAGTCTGAGGAGACAGGGGAAGTAAGCCAGCCTTGGTCACCCCACTACCATCTGTGACCTACTATAAAGTCTAGGCCATGAAGTCTCTGGAGTTCCTGTCACTCCAGCCTCAACACCGCAGGAAACCAGGAGCCCTAGTCCACACAGAAACCTTCCACAGCCATATCTGATCTTTGGTTTGCAGGCCAGCAAGTTTTTCCAAGTCTGATGTATTGGGTAGACTATAATTTTCCCAGACTCTGCCCAAGAAATGGAACGGCCCCGACCCTCAGCCTCCCTGGCTGGTTCTGATACACATACTCCCTCAGAAGTTTCAACCCAAAGGGGACATGCCCAGGGGCCTGCCTCTCATTTCTTCACCTTTTCCCTTTCTCTCTCCCAGTCACTTTTCTTCTTCCCATAGCTCCCTGGGACTGGAAGGGGTGGGGTATTCATTTACCTCACAGTGTTATATGGCAAAGCAGCAAGCCTGGTAACCTGGCTTCTCATCCCCAGTTGAGAAAGCAAGGCTTCCTAAGCCTTTTCTTCTATGTATTTTAGGGGGAAATTAAGGAATGTAGAAAATTCTTCCTCAAAACAATAGCTTGGCTTGCAAGAACATTGTCTTCTGGCAGTATGCAATTTTATTTTCAGCGTCAGGAGGAACTATTACTTGCACTGTGGGCTCTGAAACCTATATGCAAGACTTTTAATCTCCATACTCTCCACTCATGTTTTCCCACCCCACTCACCCAGGAAGATGGATGCCCAGGGCTGACCAGGGCAAAGGTAATTTCTTCAGAAGGATGAACAAGTTGAAAATCATCACATTAGTTACAATAAGGGAGGGAGGCTAATTTTTTAATATTTTATTATAATTGTTGGCTTAGACTAATCAGAAACCATCTTTAGAGGGGAGTTAATTTGCAAGGTCACATTTCTGTATATAATTAAGAGGGGTTAAATGGATATCGGGGAGTTGCACACAAAATCACTACTAGCTCTGTGATCTTGGGCAAGTTGCTTTACCTGTTTTGGCCTCAGTTGCCTCATCTTTAAAGTGGAAATAATAATAATAATGACTATTGTGTACTATTGTGAAAATTAAATGAAATTGTATATGTAAAGCACAATGTCTGTAACAGAGTTAACACTTAGGAAATATCCCATAACAGCAACAACATTAAACAGAGGATATCTTAAACCAGAGAGTAGTGGTAATATTAATAAACTAGTTGCTGCCAAATTAACTCCGACTCATGGCAAGCCCATGTGTATCAGAATAGAACTGTGCTCCAGAGTTTTCAATGGCTGTGTTTCAGAAGTAGACCACCAGGTGTTTCTTCCAAGGTGTCTCTGGGTGGACTGGAGCTTCCAACCTTCCAGTTACCAGACGAGCAAGTTAACTATTTACACCACTCAGGGATCCTGCTAATAGTAATAGTGATAGTTTAATTCCTACTTTTAGACTCGGAGTGATGGTTTATAACAATTTTAAGTCTAGCCATCAAAAAAATGGTTTTATGTCTTAAAATATCCAAAAGCAGTAGAATCTCAGGTATGACAGAAACCTTCCAGATCACTAACCTGACACTCCACCAAATGTTTGAATTCCTTGGCAGCAGTGATGAGTTGTTCTCCAACCGCTGCTTGGACATCTCCAGAGAAGAGAAACTCACTTTTTTCCTTTGAGTTTTAATGGTTCTAATTCTCTTCCTTGTATTATGTATTAATATCATTCATTACCATTTTTTCCCATTTGCTGTAAAAAAAAAAAAAATTTGTGGATAATTTTAATAACATGATGGCTTATAATGTAAAGTATTATAAAGTTTGTAAAGTAAAAAGTTAAAGTCCCTCTGTTATACTCCACCAAATTTTACTCCTCAGAAATAATCTCTCTTAACAGTAGTTTTTCCATTTTATTAACTTAGACATTTTGGACTTATATGCAAAGTTTTATATATATATATACATATATATATATATGTATATATGTATATAGGAGGTCTGGTGACGCAGTGGTTAAGAGCTTGGTGGCTAACCAAAAGTTGGCAGTTTGAATCCACCAGTCGCTCCTTGAAAACCCTATGGGGCAGTTCTACTCTCTCCTACAGGGTTGCTATGAGTTGGAATCAACTCAACGGCAAGGGGTTTGGTTTGGTTTATATATGTGTGTGTGTATGGTTATATAAATGGGATCATACTCTATATGTTCTCTGCCACTAGCTTTTTAAAACATTTATATCGTACTGTGGACATATTCCCATATCTGACACGTGGAGTTATTATCACTACATGAATGGACCGGGATTAATCTAGCATGTTCCCCATTGATGAGCCTCTCACTGGCCCTTGTTTGGCCTTCTGATGCCATTCTGAAGAGTTGTGGTAGTTTTTCTAGCATTTAAAGTCAGCTACTATGTTCCTCCTGAGTTAAACATACTGCATGCTTACCCTGGTCCTCATGTGGTATGGTTCTAAACTCAAAAAATCCATTGCCGTCAAGTCGATTCTGACTCATAGCGACCCTATAGGACAGAGTAGAACTACTCCATAAGGTTTCCAAGGAGCAGCTGATGGATTTTGAACTGCTAACCTTTTGGTTAGCAGCTGAGCTCTAAACCACTGTGCCACTAGGGCTCCTAGATCCCTCCAAATGATGGAGCTTCTCTGGGTCCTCAGATCCCAACAGTCACTCTTTATCAGACAGAGTAGAAATGAGAAACTAACTTATTTTACAGATTAAGAGTGAAGTCTGAAAAGGTTAAGAGATTTAAGGTCATTCAGTTAATTTGTGACATTTTGTTTTCAAGGAAAAAACAAAAAGTATTGGAGAAATGAAACCAAAAGTCAAACCAGCACCTATTATGTGCCAGTCACTGGGTTTTTTTAAACTAGGGTTTAAAAAAAACAAAACAAAACATATTTTTATTCAATTAATTGAAGGAGCCCTGGTGGCGCAGTAGTTAAAGTGCTCTGCTGCTAACCAAAAAGTCTGGCAGTTTGAACCCACCAGCTGCTCTGCAGGAGAAAGTTGTGGCTGGCAGTCTGCTTCTGTAAAGATTTCAGCCTCGGAAACCCTATGAGGTGGTTCTACTCTATCCTATAGGGTCACTGTGAGTCGGAATCAACTCGGGGCAATGGGTTTGGTTTTAAGTTTTGGTAACATTGAGCACCTACTATGTTGCAGTCACTGTGTCATGTATTTGGAATGCAACTCTTGTCTTGAAACGGTTCACCATTCTGTTCACTCCTGGAACCTACCTACAAATCACCAGGATCAATATTCTTGTTCCCATTTTACATAGGAAGAAACAGAGACTCAGAAAAGTGAACTTACTTCCTCAGCTCACATAAAAAACAGGTGAGAGCAGAATTCTGACTCCCTGCATTCCATCCAGGAATCATGCCACAGGCTGTTTTTCCCTAGTGCAGAGTCTGGCATTGGGAAGATTGGGGGACTTTCACGATTGTACCTTGATCAGTACATAGAATATTGATGAGACACAACAGAAGTAGTGGCAACCTACAAAACTCTTGATACCACCCACTATGCTCCTCACACAGGAATTTTCTATCCCTGAGAAAAACCAGAGTCTATATAAAACACTCTATTTTAGATTACTGATAATTTTTATAACATACTCCACAAAGACATCTTTAACATATATAATATCACAACAATCAGCATTTGTAAGGGTCTGTGCAGCTGTGGTACAAATGATTAACGTACTTGGCTACTAACTGAAAGGTTGGAGGTTCCAGTCCACCAGGAGGCACCTTGGAAGAAAGACTTGGCAATCTACTGAATAATCAGCCATTGAAAACCCTATGGAGCAAAGTTGTACTGTGACATTCATGGGATTGCCGTAAGTTGAAATCGACTTGATAGCAACAAGTGTACTGTGCAGCTTTCTAAGTGCTTTCACACGTATTTCACATGTCATGTTGGATCTCTGCAACAACCCTAAGAGATGGGCAGGCAGGCCACTGAGGCTCAGGGGGTGAAAAGACTTGGCTAAAATGCCAGAAGTGGTGGAGTGGAGCTGGTACACCCTATTAGTTACCCAGTGCTGCCATAACAAAACTTCCACAAGTGGATGCCTTTAAAGGATAAGAATTTATCATCTCACAGTTTTGGAGCCTAGAAGTCCAAATCAGGATGTGAGCTCTATGAGAGGGTCATTCTTGTTGGTAGCCCCAGCCGTTCCTTGACATTCTTTGGCATTACTCAGCATTCCTTGGCATCTGTCCTCCTCCTATGTGTTTCTGTGACTATTCTGCTCTTTTTATAAGACATCATTTAAGAGTGTTTAGGTTTAGGACCCACTGTACTCTGGTAATGACTTCATTAACATAACAAAAGAAACCCCGTATTTCCAAACAGAGTCATATTTACAGGGGTTAGAACTTCAACATATCTTTTTTTCAGGACATAATTTAATCCGTAACACCAACCCCTACCTTTTATTTTTTTTTAATTGTAACCGGTCAGCGATCTCTGGCTATTTTATTAGCAACTGCAGTGTGAAAGGTCCTTTAACAGGGACAACACAGAATCCTGTTGGGTTATTTTGTTAAATACAGTTCACGAAAGTGATGCTATTTCTTCTTATGGTTGCTTCAGAGGGGATTTAAATTGTTCAATTCACTGATCCCGGGCTGCCGCTGTAAATTAAGCAAACTAGCAGCCTGCCTTGCATTTCTTTTCCTTGGTGTTTTCTTATCTGTCTCCCACCGATGGTTGAACCTCTCTGGGTGAGTGGGGTCAGGAAGTGGCACACAGTCTCTGTTTTTATTCTCTGGGTGGAAATTTTCTAATTATAGGTCACACCAAAAGTTTCCATCCTCCCCAGGTCACTTTACCCTGTTTATGTAACTTAATAAGCAAAGACCCAGGGCTTTCTTTTCTTTTTTTTTTTCAAAGACTTAAACCATGAAGCTTTTAATGAGGAATCAAGCTCATTCCCTTATCTTTCTGACTAGTGAATAGCCGTCTGTTATCTGCTTAGTCTGTAGCTGAAATTACGATCTCCTCTCTGGAAGGGGTTTTACAGTCTGATTACACCTTAAACTTCCTGTGCAAGCAAGCCATCAGGAGAAGTAGGAACATTAACACTCCCCCCCAAAAAAATAGATTAAAACTCCAGCCTTCACAGAATCAAGAGTTAGAAATGATCAAGAGTTAGAAATATCACAGAATCATGAAACAAGTGTTATAGATTCAAGATGGTTCTAATTCTCTTCCTTATATTATGTATTAATTTCACTCTTTACAACTTTTTCCCACTTGTTCTTAAAAAAAGAAGAGTTTTCCATGATAGTGCAAGTAACATGGCAGATTGTGATATACAGTGTTGTAAACATTTGTGAAGTTAAAAGTTAAAGCTCCTCCACTACACACCACCAAATTCTACTTCCCCAGAGACATCTCTTCCTAACATGGGTTTTTCCATTTTATTTACTCAGATATTTTCTATTTGTATACAAAATTTTATATAAAATTTTGGATATATATCGCTCCGTGGAAACTCTATGGGCAGTTGTATTCTGTCCTGTGGGGTCACTATGAGTCAGAATTGACTCAATGGCAACACGTATATAAAACCTATGTATGTGTGAGCGTACGTATTTTTTTTTACATAAGTGGGATTATACTGTATATACTCTTCTACCTCCAGCTTTTTCAAACATTCAATATTATATCATGGACATATTCCCATATCTGACACATGGATATATCGTGACACCAGATGCAATGAGGGTACCTGTTTAGAGTATAAAGGGGAATGAGATTTTAGACAATTCTTCAAGTTTGGAGAGCACCAATTAAGGACCAACAGCTAAACATGTTTATTCTAATCGTGTGGATATTTCTTCCCTCGGTAAACTATCTAAAAACAAATTCCAAAAGATATGCCATCTCAGCCTAGAAATCACTGGAAATGTGTCCAATATAGTAGCTTTAAGCAAAATTTGAGCTGTAGCAATAAGCCAATCCTATAGCATAAAATGAAAAAGAAGATCCTATTTTTAAAAGGAAAAAACACATTTTAAGCCAAAATGTTTTCAGTTAAATTAAAAAAAAAGCAAAACTATCTAGGAAAATCTCTGTTCTCACCCTGCCAGCAGTGTATAAACAGAAATCTCTTTTGCAAACCGCTCAACAATGGAGGCTGGAATGGAAATATTAAAAAAGCAGGATTTTGGTAAAAGACCCTGACCCTGAGGCTCCATGCTAATATTAACTTTTATAAAATAAACCTTTTAATTATTCTCTAGGGTCTGCAGAACGCACCTAAACGAAGGAAAACTAATTTATGAAATAGGCTGCCAAGTAGGGTCAAGGAAGGAGTTTGCTCTTCAGGAAGTTTAAAAAACAGCATTGATGCAGGAATGGAGGGCCCAGAAAGAAAAGAGTCAATTTACCCCAGAAAAGTCACCGAGCTTTGCTAAACTGGCAACAGTAGCAGCCTTGTCACCAAAACTTTTCTTATCTACCTCTTAATTGTGGTGACTATTAAATGAGGTTCTCTGTGGTACATTCCTAGCACAGAGCCTGGCACAAAATCATTGCCATCACCATCATTGTAATTATTCAGGAATTCCCAAGTAATGTTCCTTTAGGAGATATTTGAAACCAGTGGCTAACCTTTAAATTTCTGGGCCTGTTTTTTGTAAACCCATGCTCCATTTTGATAAATGGAAAAATCTTACCCCCCTCCCTCCACACAGATTTCAGTATGTTCCCCTGTAGATATATCCCCACCTGTTGTTGTTAGTTGCCAACTCACAAACTGGCCACACTCTTGCCAGCCCCATGCAGAACAGAAAGAAAAGCTGCCTAGTCCTGCACTAATGATCAGTTATGGATCAGACCACTGTGGTCCATAGGGTTTTCACTGGCTGATTTTTAGAAGTAGATGCCAGTCCTTTCTTCCTAGTCCTTCTTAGTCTGGAAGCTCCACTGAAATCTGTTCATCATAGTAACATGCAAGCCTCCACTGACAGACAGATGGTGGCTGCACATGAGGTGCACTGGCTGGGACTCAAACCCAGGTCTCATGCATGGAAGGGGGAAATACTACTGAATTACCATTGCCCCATGTCCTCAACTTAAACACTCCTAAAGGAGGCGGGGCCAAGATGGTAGAATAGAGAGACGTTTCCTGTCATCCCTTTTACAACAAAGATCCCAAAAAAACAAGTGAATCTATTATATATGACAACCTAGGAAACCTAATCATCAAAAACAAAGCTAAAGAATCGGACTGAACTACAGGGGGAAGGGGAGACAATTGCAGTGGAGAAGTACAGATCACAAGATTGCCAGCGCCCTCCTAGCTGAGTCTGTGCAGCATGCAGGGTCTGAGGCTAGCGCAACATCCAAAGACGAGCCCCATAATGTCAGGTGCCACCAAGCAGCAGGGAATCTGCAAACGCCTCCAGAATCAAGTAGGAGTGACATCAGACCTGCAAAAGTTAAGTGCAAGCTTCTAACCTACTGCTCACAGGGGCAAAATAACCTCTCCCCCTCCCAGAGTTTCACAGAGGAGAAGTACTTCCTTCCCCTCACCCACCCCTCCATCCTGCTCCTCTCTGACACCAATCTGGCAGTATTCAACAACTGTCATGCCTCCTAAGCCAGGAACTCAGGGCTCTCAGGGCCCACACTGGTCTTGCGGTTTTAAAAAATGCTACACCCCCTAAGCCAGGAACTCAGGGCAGGTCGGGAGGCCCTGCCCCTTTGCCCAGACGCTAGCATAAGTGGTCCATGGACTTGCAGCACCCTTCACCCCTGCCTAGACCTGTGTGGGCTGATTCAACACTGCATGCCCTCATTAGGATAAAACAGCAGGGCATACACCTGAAGCCTATTTTCAACTGGAGCAGCCAAGGGGGAGCAGCAGATTTGTGACATTTGACATCATCCTGCCCCTTAAACAGGGGCCTCAGCCACTCACACCAGGGGCCTAAGGGCTGGCAGTACCACCCACTCGATCTAGTCACCCATGACAGGGGTCTTAGAATAATTGGTGCTTCCCAGTCCCACCAGCCAACAGCACTGGTTGCCCAAGGACTGGCTGCAATACCTTCCTCTATGCACAGTAGGTACAGGGGCACGCCCTCCACCCAGGCACCCTGGGGGCAACCATCAGCCCCCTGCCTTGTTCCACACATAGCTCCCTACTGCAGCCAGATACCTGCGTGTGCTCCAAACACCCCTACACAACCCTGCCCATCTAGGACTGTAGGTGAGAGTCCACACCACACACTCAGTGACCGACAACCTGAACACCTGTGCTGCACTAGCACAAGAAAAGTGAACAGACTCCTGGGCTCACACACCTAGTAGCTGCTCTGACCACCTGGAGACAGGACATGAGACCTTCAAAGACACCAATAACCAAAGTAGCTCACACACCCAGCCTACTTGGGCATATCAAAGCAAAACAAAACAAAAAGCTAGGACACAGTAAACAAACATACAATAAATAAATATAATAACTTATTGATGCCTCAGAGACAACAGTCAATATCAAACCACATAAAGAAGCAAGTCAAAATGGCTTCAGCAAGCAGCCAAAATAAAGAATCAAGAGACATTCCAGAGGAAGATAACATAATAGAACTAGCTGAGATAGAATCCAAAAGACTAATATACAGAGCTCTCCAAGATATCAGGAAGGAGATCAGACAAAACTCAGAACAAGCCAAGGAACACAAAGACAAAGCAATAGAGGAATGTAGAAAAACAATACAAGAACAAAACAACAAAATTAACAGGCTGATAGAATCCACACAGAGACAGCAACT
>NW_004444037.1:5007254-5008798 GCF_000243295.1 Trichechus manatus latirostris | reverse complement strand
CTTAATACATTATCAAATTGAATATGCCTTTCCCAAGCATACACAAGCTACTTTCTTCTGTCCTCAAAGGCCCTAACCAAGCTCTTCATAAAAATTACTGTTTTAGAACTTAGTCCAGGGGAAATCTCCCTTATCCAATACATATTCCAGAATGATTTTCTGAAGGAAGCAGGACTTCAGAAGCTTTATGAATTCCTGGGGGAGGAGATTTGTGAATTTGTGAACTGAAGTAAGAAAACGTTCAGGAACATAACGCTAAATGTGGAGAAAAATTGGAGGAGGAGAACCATTAGACTGATTAGATAGATGGGTAAAAATAAATATTATGCTGCTGTGTTCCCCAACGAAGAGAAAGTTGTCTGTTGGCCCATCAGAGCCATAAAATTGAATGAATTTAGATATACTTTAATGTAATCACCAGGTCTACCACCAGCCCAATTAGAAAAGGACTTTCCTTTTCCAAGGCACTTTGCTTTCATCTTCTGAAAAATCATTGTAATATACTAATTATTTTTTTAAAAAAGAAACTTAATTTCCATCTGCTTTAAAATTGTCATATAGATTTTACAAATCTATGATATCTATGATGTGAATGATGATCCTTAGAAGTTCTTTTGCTGAGTCTCCAACTTGCTCAATGGTACGAAGCTTCCCTGGCAATTACTTATTTAAGCCCATTACCTCAACCATGAAGTTTTATGCATGGCTTCATCTAGCTCCGTCCTGGTACATAGTACATACTGAATAGGTATCAGTTGAATGAAAGAATGAATGAATGAAATGCTCCCTCAACACAAGTATCTACTGCAAAAGAAAAATTAAGTGAAAAATAAATACAGCTAATGTATCCTGAGCACTGACTATGCACTAGTCTCTCTGCTAAGCACGTATGTGCATTCTCATGAAAACTCTGTGAGGTAGGTACTATTGCTCTCTCCACATCCCAGAGGCTTAGGGAGGTTAAGTAACTTGCTAAAGTCACTCAGTTAGTGAGTGAATTTCAGACCATGTGACTGCGATGATCACCTTCCTAGCTAAGTCAGTCTGTATCTATACTGCTCCTATCGGAAACACAAGCATTTGCCTGTGTTGTTAGTCTTATGGGAGAGAAGGCATGGGAGGCCCTGTGGTCTGACTTTCTTTTTCTGTCTGTAGAGGCAAAGCTGCCATCTTCATGCAACTCAGACCACTAATAAGGTCACAATAAGGTCACACAATATTCTGGTCCTGGCAGCACGCCCAAGACTCACTTTTGAAATCAGTTAGCAGCAATTCATTCTGCTTCAGAATAAGTGGCCCGTTAGTCACCTACGGGTGCAATACCTGGGAATCCTTGGGTGGTGCAAACAGTTATGCACTTAAGTACTAACTGAAAGGTGGGAGATTCGAATTCACCCAGAGGTGACTCAGAACAAAGGTCTGGCGAAACACTTCCGAAAGATGACAACCATTAAAAACCTTGTGTAGCACAGTTCTGTTTGGACACACACGGGGTCACCCTGAGTGGGAATCAACCTGACAGCAACTAGTTTGGGAGATTTTTC
>NW_004444037.1:5002678-5006937 GCF_000243295.1 Trichechus manatus latirostris | reverse complement strand
ATATGGGATCGCCATGAATTGGAGTTGATTGAACAGCAACTGGTGGGTGCCAAGTACTCTTTCAAGGTCTTTACACGAATCATCTCATCTAATCCTCACAATAACCCTAAGGGATAAATCCATTATTATCTCCATTTTACAGATGAAGAAACTGAGGTTTAGAGAGTCAAGTAGCTTGACCAAGGTCACACAGCTGGTGAGAGGCAGAGCAAATATTTTAACCCAGGCAACCTGACTCCACAGCTCAATGGTCTTAGCCGCTCCATTCCTCTGATTCCTCTTATGCTGTATTGTCGTTATACTTTGTTGCTGAGCATGTGTTCGATATCACAACAGTATACTTTTGAAACTCCTTTGGAAAATCTTTTGCCAAAGGAGAGAGAGAAAAACCCTATTCAGGCCATATAAGCACATCTGGCACAAGTCAAGATTCAGTTGTACAGGTGCTATTTGTTCAAGGGCACAACCTCAAAAGAACGTCTTCCTGGTAGTAAGGAAATAAGTCACACCCTGTGGCACATGCAGCCAAGCAAGGTCAGCTAGATCTGCTGTAATGTCTCAGATGTTAGAAAGAGCCCCCTAGGCAGATGACCTGAGGCCTTACCTATCATCGGATCTAGAGTGTGTCCTTAGCATCTCCAGCCTGTTACTGTACTGTTCAAAGGGGAAAATAATGCATGCCCTGGCCTCATTACTCGGTAAAAATAAAAGTATTCTCTCTTGTTGCTGTTTAATAGAAAGTACAGAATAATATCATTATAACCCTTCTCTCTCCTTTTCAGCTAAGCAAAAATGTTGGTGGTTCAAACCCACAAGCCATTCCATTGGAGAAAGATGTGGCAGTCTGCTTCCATAAAAATTACAGCTTTGGAAACCCTATGGGACAGTTGTACTCTGTCATATAGGGTGGCTATGAGTCGGAATCAACTCTATGGCAACAGGTTAACTTCCTCACTGGACTTCCTGCCCCCAGTATTTTCTTTTTACCACCCTATTCTATTTCCAGAAAACTGTTCTTAGATCACAAGGGTCACTATGATTTGGAATCGACTCGATGGCAATGAGTTTGGTTGTTTTTTTTTTTTTAACCAGACTGCTCTCTCCTCAAAAAACCTCATTGCTTCCCCACCATAGCCCTTGACTATATCACCAGTTCCAAACATGGTGGCCAAAGCCTTGCACCACCACTTCCAACCTGCCTCTCCTTCCTTATCTTTTCTAACTTAGTCGCCTCCTTCATCTTATGCCCCAGCCAGAACAAATTCTTTGATATCCTCAAGCATTCTCCTTATTTCCTTGGTTCTGTGTTTCTCTTGGCTATTCCCTCTCGTTGCCTATGGTTTGAGCTGTGCAACATCATAACTCTCAAAGCCTTTGATGAAAGCTCCTAATCTTCCTTTGAGGAACAATTCACCTGGCATGCACTGGCCAAGGGGTGGACCCATGACCCAAGCCAGATCGGTCAAACTCTCTTACTTTGAAATGTGAACCTTGAAAGGAATCACCCAACTGAATAATGTTAAAGTTGACACACTCTTATAGGTGATGCCCTGAGGAAAAAATTTGCTATTTTGATCCAGTCTCTGTTCCTTAGAGATTCAGTTTTACTCCAATTCAGGAGCTATCTTCATAATCTCCCAATAGACTTCTCTCTCTCTCTCTCTGTTTTTATTCCTCTTCAAATAGCCAGAGTCCCTCTCTGCTGGTTGCAGTCACTAAACGGTCCTTCAGGATTCAGTCCAAATGGTAACTACTTCATGAAGCCTCATTCGTGGCACATCACGCAGCAGCTGTTTGTGTGCATTTTTCTTTTCCTTCTAAATTGTTAACTTCTTAAAGGACAGAGCCTGGGACTTGCTCATTGTTATATACCTATAAGTCCCTGGTAAAGTGTCTGGTAAATCACTGTTTCTTGATAAATACAGTGAAACCTGTGAGAGTCAGAACTTGATGGGAGTGCCTTGTTTTTCCAGGTCTTGCGAGTTTTCCTCCTTTGACAGGATGCAGTCTTAACAATTTTCTATTGCTCCTTTTAATGGAAAATATTTGCGTTTTCCCTCTCTGACTGGTTTCTGCCTTACACAGCTTCTGGCTTATCAGGTTTTACTGTATTTGTTAAATTGAATGGCAAGCCATTTAAGGAGCAAAGTTTAAAGCAACACAGGATTTGGCAGTATCTTGATTCTGTGCTCTGTAGTGTTTATGGGTGTTGTTACCTAACCAAATTTGTTTTACTACAGGAATCATCTCTCCAAATTCTACCACCATTATCACATTTTAAAGAAAGCCCAAGGGCTACAGTGAATTTGAGAGTACTCCTCAGATCCACAGCCTTCCAGCTCTTGCTCTGCTTCCCCTCCCTGCTGAAATGTCAAGCCTCTGGCAGCTGCCATCATCAGATCCCAAACAAAGCGTGTGAAAAACAATGGGAAGTATGACAATTCCCTACTTTTTTTTTTTTTTTTAAGCTTTCACAGGAAGTGCTTGACTATGGAGAAATCTATGTTTAGACTGTTGTCTTTTGTATTTAGTTTAGTAAACTGTATTTCAAGGCTCCTAGGCTGCAAGTTATATTCATTATATGCACAAACAATTCCCCCTCCGACATGACTTTCATGTCAGAATGACGTAAGAAAACCAAAAACTGAGAACCATTGCAGTATAAAACTTGTTATCTGATCCACAGTTAATGTAAAACCTTAACTGAGTGCAATTGAGCTGTTTATTGAAGCATATATGCACTATCAAGCCAAACATGTTTTTCATTATCTCTATCATGAAAAGATGCTACTTTTTCCCCCCAGATTTGAGATTACTTTGAAGCAAGGGAAGTGGGAGAGGATAAAAGAGGAAGAAGTAAAGTTGACAGCAAGGTTCTGAGTCTATTGTTCATTGCCCTACCTACCAAGAATTCTGCTACCTCGGGGTAAGCTTGTTGGCAGGAGACATCTTGGAAAAGTGAACAAAAGTTTTAGATCTACTGTATATCCCCTAAATTAGGCACCTTGCTCTAAGTTCTATGACTTGGCCCACTTCCACTAGTTAATTTCTAATCATCTGTCATAATAAAAATAAAACACCATCACCAAAATATTGTTCCCAAGCAGAAAAATTTTAAGTATTTTCTCCTTCCACATCCTGTACTTCCAAAGACTATCTTGCAACACAGCAAAGGATAAAGCTGAACTCCACCTAAGGAGAGAAAAGCAGGAGCCAACATGGCAATACAGACAGAAGAACCATGCTGTCCCTCTACAGTAAAGACCCGAAAAACTAAGTAAAACAAAATACAAACATCAATCCTGGAAATATAAGCATCAAATGAAGGAATAAATAAATCTACCAATCACCAAATGGAATATGAATTATTAAAGGGACTCCTTTGGTTAGAGAACCAAAAACATCAGACAACAGCTTGAATCTAGGACACAAGATTACATCAGCCAGATACCAATCTAGGCAATGAACTCTCAAGGATAAAACAAAACTAAAACATTTACAACAAGGAACCGGAGAGATCAATCTGTAAATGACAACAATGTCAGAACAATAAAAGATGGAATAAATGGTGGAGGTATAGAACTTTCAAATGAAGAGGAAGTCAAGGTGATATCAAGTAATAAAAGACTGGTTCAAACTTAGGAAGATAGGAATATATTTCAAGATAACCACAAAGAAAGTTAACAAACCAACTCATCAAAATAAAGAAGAAAAACATAAAGCATCGATAAACATGAAATCTACAAAAACAAAAGAAAAAAAATCCACAAACAAAAGGAATTCAGGAACAAAGAAGATGTCAGCATCACAAAAAAAAAGCACTACAAAATTACAGCAATAAACTCACACCTATCAATAATCACACTGAACATAAATGGCTTAAATGCACCTATAAAGAGACAGAGAATGACAGAATGGATAAAAAAACAAGATCCATCAATATGCTGTCTACAAGGGACACATCTTAGAAACAAAGACATAAATATATTAAAAATCAAAGGATGGAAAAAAACATATCAAGCAAACAGCTACCAAAAAAGAATAGGAATGGCAATAGTAACTTCAGATAAAATAGACTTTAAAACAAAAATCCACCATAAAAGACAAAGAAGTCATTATATAATGATTAACGGGACAATCCACCATGAAGACATAACCATAATAAATATCTATGCACCCAATGACAGGGCTCCAAAATACATAAAACAAACTAACAGCACTGAAAAGAGAACAATAATAGCAGGAGACTTCAACACACC
>NW_004444037.1:4991250-4992969 GCF_000243295.1 Trichechus manatus latirostris | reverse complement strand
AAAAAAAAAATCAAAACTCATTCATGATTTAAAAAAACAAAAACTCAGAGAAATAATAAAGAGGTTCTTTTTCAACTTAATAAAGTACATCTACAAAAAAACTTGCAAGTAACATACTTAATTATGAAAGACAAGAGCAAGGCAAGAATGTCCACCCTCAATAGTTTCGAATGTTCTAACCAACGCAATAAAGGAAATAAAAGGCATACAGATCATTAAAAAAGAGCTAATACTCTCCCTATTTTCAAATGCATTAATTGTGAATGTGGAAAATCCCAAGGAGTCTAAAAAAAATTCTGAGAACTAAGAGGTGAGTTCAGCAAGGTCAAAGGATCCAAGATAAGCATACAAAAATCAATTATATTTCTATATACTAACAATAAGCATCAAAATTTAAAATGCAATATGATTTACAATCACTAAAAAAATGAAATACTTAAGGAAAAATCAAACAAAACATATGGAAGACTTGTATGATAAAATATACATGACATTGATGAAAGAAATCAAAGAAAATCTAAGTAAATGGAGAGACATACTACATTCATGGATTGGAAGATTCAACATAGTAAAGATGTCAAATGCCCCTAAGTTTATATATGAAGAAATAATGGCTGATAACTTCCCAACTCTGATGAAGGATATAAAGCTACAAACCCAAGAAGCTGAATGAACTCCAAGAAGGATAAACCCAAAGAGGTACACACCGAGACACTTTATAATCAGACTCTAATAAGCCAAAGATAAACAGAGACTTCTGAATAGAACAAGAGAGAACTGAGTTGTCACATACAAGGTATCCTCAATAAAATTAAGTGCTAATTTATCCTCAGAAACCTTGGAGGCAAGAAGGGATTGGAATGATCTATTTAAAGTGCTGAAAGAAAACAACTGTCAACCAAGAATTCTATATCCAGCAAAAATGTCTTTCAAAAATGAGGATAAATTAAGACATTCCTAGACAAACAAAAGATGAGGGAGTTCATGATGACTAAACCTGCCTTATAAGACATGCTAAAGGGAATTGTTCAGATAGCAAGGAAAAAGCACAAGACAATAATTCAAAGCCATATGTAGAAAAGAAAGATCTTCAATAAAGATAATTGTATGGGTATATTCTAAGGGCCAGTTTTAAGGTATTTTTAGTTTGTAACATTAGTAGTTATGTCCTACATGATTCCAAGAAACAAATACATAAGAACTAATGGTAAATCTATGCTATTGGGCACAGGATGTATAAAGATGTAATTTATGATAACCACTACATAAAAGGCACTAAAGAGTGGTATAGAAATAGAGTTTTTATATGTTACTGAAGATAAGTTGGTATCAATTTAAACTACCAGTACCAGTTGTAGTCAAGTCAATTCCTGCTCATGGTGACCCCTTATGTGTCAGAGTAGAGCTGTGTTCCATAGTGTTTTCAATGGATGATTTTTTGGAAGTAGATTACCAGGCCTTTCTTTGGAGGCATTTCTGGGTGGACTCAAACCTCCAAGCTTTTGGTTTGCACCACCTAGGGACTCCTCATTTTAAATCTAGGTTGTTGTAAATTTAAGATGATAAATGTAATCCTCATGATATACACAAAGAACATATCTAAAAAATATACACAAAAGGAAAGCAGAAGGGATTCAAAATGGTTCACTAGAAAAATTCAACTAAACAAATTATGGCAGTGTTGGGGGAAATGAAGGACAAAGTATTTATAAGACACAC
>NW_004444037.1:4985181-4990971 GCF_000243295.1 Trichechus manatus latirostris | reverse complement strand
TTTAAGTCAAAATCTGTTATAAGAAACAAAGAAGAGCATTGTATAAGATAAAAGGGTCAATTCATCAAGATGATATAACAATTATAAACGTATATGCACCTAACATTAGATCACCAAAATACATAAAGCAAACACTGACAGAATTGAAGGGAGAAATAGACAGCTCTACAATAATAGTTGCAGACTTCAGTGCACTATTTTCAATAATAGAACATCTAAAAAGAAGGTCAATAAAGATATAGAGGATTTGAATAATATCATAAACCAGCTAGATCTAACAGACACGTATAGAATACTCCATCCAACAATAACACAATACACATTCTTCTATAGTGCATATGGATCATTACAGTATAGACCATATGCTAGGTCACAAAACAAGTCTCAATAAATTTAAAAAGGTATAAGTAATATAAAATATCTTCTCCCATCACAATGGAATGAAACTAGAAATTAATAACAGAAGGAAAACTGGAAAATACACAAATACATGAAAATGAAAGCACATCACAAAACTTATGGGATGCAGCAAAGGCAGTGCTCAGAGAAATTTTTATAGCAGTAAATGCCTACATTAAAAAAGAAGAAAAATAAACCTTCATCTAAAGTACAATGAAAAAGAAAAAGAAAAAGGTTGAACTAGATTAGGAACAATAGGGGGAAACTGCAGGGAGAAAACATGCCAGCTTTTATTTTAAAATATTAACTCGCCTCATTTACTTCTTTTTCTTTTCTTGCTTTTTAAAAACATGTTTTATTACTTTATGAAAATGTTTATCTAACCCCAAATCCTCTCTAGATTATCTATACTGTATAAAGAAGCAATTACTCTTAAAAAAAAAAAGAAGAAAAATAAAAAATAAATTAAAAAAAGAGAGAAAGTTCTCAAACCAATAACCTAACTTTACAACATGAGGAACTAGAAAAAGAAAACTAAGACCAAAGCTACCATAAGGAAAGAAATAAAAATCACAGCAGAAATAAAATGAATAGAGAATAGATAAACAATAGAGAGTCAATGAAACCAGAAGTTAGTTTTTTGAAAAGATCAATAAAATTGACAAAGCATTAGCTAAACTGACAAAGAAAAAAAGAGAGATGAAAATAACTAGAATCAGAAACGAAAGTGAGATTACTACCAACCCTTCAGAAATAAAAATGATCATAAGAGAATACTATGAATAATTGTATGCCAACAAATTAGATAACTTAGATGAAATGGAGAAATTCCTGGAAATGCATAAACTGCCTAACTTGACTCAAGAAGAAAAATAACCACAGCTAATATCATTCTCAAGGAGAAAGAATAAGATCAAGAACAAGACAAAGATGCCCACTCTCATCATTTCTAGTCAATATTTTTCTGGAAGTCCTAGCCAGAGCAGTTAGGCAAGAAAAGAAATGAAAGGTATCCAAATTGGGAAGGAAGAAGTAAAAATCTCCATTCACAGATGTCATAATCCTATATGTAGAAAATACCAAAGAATCCACATGAAAGCTACCAGAGCGAATAGATAAATTTGGCAAAGTTTCAGGGTACAAGGTCAACACATAAAAATGATTTGGGTTTCTATATACAAGCAATGAGTAATCTGAAAAAAGAAATTAAGAAAACAAAATACTAGGAGTAAACTGAAACAAGGAGGTGAAAGACTAATGCACTGAAAACTACAAAACATTGCTAAAAGTAATATAAAAAGACCTAAATAAGTGGAAAGACATTCTGTGCTCATGGATTGGAAGACTTAATTGGCATCTGTTAAGATGTCGATACTACCTACCCAGAGCAATCTACAGATGCAATGCAATTCCTATCAAAATTTCAACAGCCTTTTTTACTTAAATGGAAAAGTCATTCCTCAAATTTATATGGAATTTCAAGAGAACTTGAATAGCCAAAGCAATCTTCAAAAAGAACAAAATAGGGGGACTCACACTTCCCAACGTCAAAAGGCACTATAAAGCCACAGTGATCAGAACAGTCTGGTACTGTTATAAAGGTAGACATGTATACCAATGGAATAGAATTGACAGTCCAGAAATAAGCCCATAGCCCTATGGTCAACTGATTTTCTACAAGGCCACTACATTCACTGATGGAGAAAGAATAGTCTCTTCAATAAATAGTGCTGAGAAAATTGGATATCCACATGCAAAAGAATAAAGTTGCATCCATACCTCACACCATAGATGAAAATTAACTCAAAATGGATAAAAGACCTAAATGTAAGAACTAAAATCATAAAATTCTTAGAGCACAACATAGAGATAATGCTTTAGGACCTAGGTTTTGACAATGGATTCTTAGATATGACACCAAAAGCACAAGCAACAAAGGACAAAATAGGCAAATCGGATTTTTGCAAAATTAAAATCTTACATGGATTAAAGGACTATATCAAAAAAGTGAAAAGACAATCTACAGAATGGGTGAAAATATTTGAGAACCATATATCTGATAAGAGTTTATTATCCAGAATATATAAAAAAATTTCTACAACTCAACAACAAAGATAATCAACTCAATCAAAAAATGGACAAAGGACTTGAATAGACATTTCACCAAAGATATACAAATGGTCAACAAACACATGAAAAGATTCTCAATATCAGTAATCATTAAACCAAAAACACCAAACCCATTGCGTTCGAGTCAATTCCGACTCATAGGAACCCTATAGGACAGAGTACAATTGCCCCCTAGAGTTTCCAAGGAGTGGCTGGTGGATTTGAACTGCCAACATTTTTGTTAGCAGACAAGCCCTTCACTGCTACACCACCAGCGATCATTAAAAAAAAAAAAAAAATCCTTTGCCATTGAGTCAATTCCAACTCATATAGACCATATAGGACAGAGTAGAACTGCCACATAGGGTTTCCAAGGAGTGCCTGGTGGCTTCGAACTGCCAACATTTTGGTTAGCAGCCAAACCCTTAACCACTACGCCACCAGAGTTTGGAAATGCAAATCAAAACCACAATGAGATACGAATTCACTTCCCCACACACAGACACATACACACACACACACACACACACACTAGAATGACTATTATCATGAAAATGGAAAGTAACAAGTGTTGGTAAGGATGTACATAAATTGAAACCTTCATCCATTGCTAATGGGATTGTAAAATGGTACAGCTGCTATGAAAAAGAGTTTGGCAGTTCCTCAAAAAATTAAACATACGCGGTGGAGCCAACATGGTGCCCTAGACAGACAAACCATGCCATCCCTCTCAGGCAAAGGCACGAAAAGCTAAGTAAAACAGATATAATTGTCAATCCTGGAACTCTAAGCCTCAAATGAAGGGATAAAGAACTGAATCAAACACCAAATGGAAGAATAAACTGACAGAAAACAGAGAATAAGGAGAGATGTGGAGTGGAGGTCCCCTGCCAACTAACACAGTACAATGTCACCATCTTGCAATAGAGCAGCAAGGACCCCCAACATGGAGTACGGGAAGACAACTTCAGCATTCCAAGTGCTCTGGTCTACTGCCACACCGGGCCCGCACCACTCTCCCCTCCTGCCACTCGACCAGCTGCTGAACTGTGGGAAGCAAGCCTGTACCACTCCCCGTCTAACACCCTGCCCATCTAGTGAAGGGCTGTGAATGCCTCCACCACTAAATAACACAAGCTAACTAACAACTAACACAAGCAGTGATAGAAAATCTGAACAGACGCGTAAAACAAGAGAAGAGATTGAACAAGTAATAAAAAAAAACTTGCAGCAACAACAACAAAAAAAAAAAAGCTCTGGCCTGGAGGCTTCACTGGAGAATTCTACCAAACATTCAGAGAAGAGCTGACATCAATACTACTCAAACTATTTCAGAGCGTAGAAAAGGAAAGAATACTTTCAAATTCACTCTGTGAAGCCAGCATAACCCTGATACCAAAGCCAGGCAAAGGCACCACAAAAGAAGAAAATTATAAATCAATATTTCTCATGAATATAGATGCAAAAATTTTCAACAAAATTCTAACCAATAGAATTCAGCATCATATCAAAAAAATAATACCCCACACAAAGTGGGATTCACACCAGTTATGCAAAGGTGTTTCAACATTAGAAAATCAATCAACGTAATCCCACCACATGAATAGAACGAAAGAAAAGAATTACACGATCATCTCAATACATGCAGAAGAGGCATTTGATGAAGTCCAGCACCAATTCCTGATAAAAAGAACTCTCAATAAAATAGGAAAAGAAGGGAAATTCCTCTCATAATAAAGGGTATCTATACGAAACAGCCAATATCATTTTCAACAGAGAGAGACTGAAAACATTCCCCTTGAGAACAGGAACCAAACAAGGATGCTCTCTGTCACCACTCTTATTCAACATTGTACTGGATGTGCCAGCTAGAGCAATAAGGCAAGAAAAGGAAATAAAGTGTATTCAAATTGGTAAGGAGAAGTAAAACTATCCCTACTTGCAGATGATATGATCCTACACATAGAAAATCCCAAAGATTCTCCAAGAAAGCTACTGGAACTAATAGAAGTATTAAGCAAAGTAGCAGCATACAAGATAAACATACAAAAATCAGTTGGATTCCTCTACACAAACAAAGAGACCTTTGAAAAAGGAAATCAGCAAATCAATGTCATTTACAAAGCCCCAAAGAAGATAAAACAGTTAGGAATAAATCTAACATGAGATGTAAAAGACCTCTACAAAGAAAACTACAAAACACTACTGCAAGAAACCAAAAGAGACCTACATAAGTAGGAAGTCTCAACATGGTGAAAATGTCAATCCTACCCAAAGCAACCTACAAATACAATGCAATCCAATCCAAATTCCAACAGCATTTGTCTTAGACATCTAGCACTGCTATAACAGAAATACCATAAGTGAATGGCTTTAACAAACAGAAATTTATTCTCTAGCGGGTTAGGAGGCTAGAAGTCCGAATTCAGGGTGCCACCTCTAGGGAAAGCCTTTCTGTCTCTGTCAGTTCTGGGGAAAGATCTCCTTGTCTTCAATCTTCCCTGGTCTAAGAGCTTCTCAGTGCAGGGACCCCAGGTCCAATGGTCACACTCCCATCCTAGTTCTTCATTCTTAATGGTATTAGGTCCCCTGTCTCCCTACTCGATTCCCTCTCTTGTATCTCAAAAGGGAATGACTCAAGACACAACCTAATCCTATAGATGCCTCATTAAAATAACTGCCTCTAATTCTACCTCATTAACATCATAGGTATGGATTTACAACACAGGAAAATCACATCGGATGACAAAGTGGTGGAAACCAGATAACTGGGAGCTCTGAAAACTAAACACAAAAGACTTTACTGAAGAGTAAAAAGAGAACTCAGACTGAGGGGAAAAAAATTGGCTATCACATATCTGACAAGGATCTAATCTCTAAAATCTACAAAATATTTCAACACCTCAGCAACCAAAAGACAAATAATCTGGTTACAAAATGGGCAGAGGATATGAACAGCCACTTCACCAAAGAAGATATTCAGGCAGCTAACAGACACATGAGGACATACTCGTGATCATTAGCCATTAGAGAAATGCAAATCAAAAATACAATGAGACACCATTTCACCCCAAACATACTGGCACTAATCAACAAAACAGAAAATAACGGATATTGGAGAGGATGCAAGGAGATTGGAACTCTTCTGCACTGATGGTAGGAATGTAAAATGGTACAACCATTTTGGAAAACTATGTGGCACTTCCATAAAAAGCTAGAAATAAAAGTATCATGTTGTTGTTGTTGTTAGAGGCCATGGAGTCTGTTTTGACTCAGAGCAAC
>NW_004444037.1:4981487-4984199 GCF_000243295.1 Trichechus manatus latirostris | reverse complement strand
GATGTTTATGCTTCCCATTTCATTTCTGACAATTTCCAATTTTCCTAGAATCATACTTTGTACATTCCATGTTCTGGTTTTTCATGGATGTTTGCAGCTGTTTCTTCTCATTTTGAGTCGTGCCATATCAGCAAGTGAAGGTCCCAAAAGCTTGACTCCATCCACATCATTAAGGTTGACTCTACTTTGAGGAGGCAGCTCTTCCCCAGTTTTCTTCTGAGTGCCTTCCATCCTAAGGGACTCATCTTCCGGCACTATATCAAACACTGTTCCGCTGCTATTCATAAGGTTTTCACTGGCTAATTCTTTTCAGAAGTACACTGCCAGGTCCTTCTTCCTAGTCTGTCTTAGTCTGGAAGCTAAGCTGAAACCCATCTGCCATGGGTGACCCTGCTGGTATTTGAATACCAGTGACATAGCTTCCAGCACCACAGCAACACACACACACCCACAGTATGACAAACTGACAGATGCATGGGGAAAAAATATATAGAGATTTATATCAGGGAAATGACTCACTCGATTGTAGAGACTGGAATATCCCAAGTCCATGGGTCAGGATAGAGGCATCTCCTGATTCATGTAGCCATAAGGGCTGGCAAACCCAAGATCAGCAGGTCAGACAGCAGGACTCTTGCTCACAGGCTGTGAAGACCGATGAATCTCAAGATAGGCAGGGAAAATGGCAGGTAAGCTATTAGCTCAAGTCGTAAGAACCAGAAGTCAGAAGAACTAGCTAGCTGCGGGATTCAGAGTGAGCAAAAGCCCATGAGACTTGCCAGAAAGTTCACTTACTGTCAATGCAGGCCACCACCCCAAGGAAATTGCCTTTCAACTGATTGGCTACTCACAGCAGATCCCATCATGGAGGTGATTATATCAAATCTCATCATGGAAGTGATCTCATCATACAAATGCCAAACCACATCATAACTGCGAGACCACTGAGAATCATGGCCAGCCACATTGACACACATCCTTAATGATCATATTTGTCTTTTTGTTGTTGAGGTGTTGAAGTGTTCCATAAATTTTAGAGATTAGACCCTTGTCGAACATGTCATAGCCAAAAATTTTTACTGGTATGTAGGTTCTCTTTTTACTCTTTTGCAGAAGTCTTTTGATAAGCGTTAAGTGTTTAATTTTAGGAGGTCCCATTTATTTAGTTCATTTTCTACTGTTTGTACATTTTTAGTTATGTCTGGTATTCTATTTATGCCATGTATTGAGGCCCCTAGCTTTGTCCCTATTTTTTCTTCCATGATCTTATGATTTTAGATTTTATATTAAAGTTTTCATCCATTTTGAGTTAGTTTTTGTGTATGCTGTAAGATATGAGTCCTGTTTCATTTTTTACAGATAGACATCCCATTTTGCCAGAACAATTTATACCATTTAATGGACTTTGGCCCTTTGTCAAAGATCACCTGTCCCTAGGTGGATGGATTTACATCTGTTTTCTCAGTTCTGTTCCATTGGTCTATTTGTCTGTAATTGTACCCGTACCAAGCTGTTTTGACTACTGTGGCAGTATAGTAGGTTCTGACATCGAGAAGTGTGAGGCCTCCTACTTTGTTCTTCTTCTTCAATATTGTTTTATCCAGGGCCATTTTCCTTTTCATATAAAGAAGGTGAATAGTTTTTTCACTTCATTAAAGAATGTTGTTGGAATTTGGATTGGGATTGCATTATATCTAGAGATCATTTGGGGTTGTTGTTGTTGTCGTTAGGTGCCATCAAGTTGGTTTTGACTCATAGCAACCCTATGTACAACAAAACAAAACACTGCCCAGTCCTGCAGCATCCTCACGATACTTGTTATGCTTGAGCCCATTGTTGCAGCCACTGTGTCAGTTCATCTTGTTGAGGGTCTTCCTCTTTTTTGATGACCCTCTTTACCAAACACTATGTCCTTCTCCAGGGACTGATCCCTCCTGACAACATGTCCAAAGAATGTGACAGGAAGTCTCCCCATCCTTGCTTCTAAGGAGCAATCTGTCTGTACTTCTTCCAAGACAGATTTTTTTGTTCTTTTGGTGGTCCATGATATATTCAATATTCTTTGTCAACACAATAATTCAAAGGCATCAATTCTTCTTCAGTCTTCCTTATTCATTGCCCAGCTTTCGCATGCATATGAGGCAATTGAAAACACCATGGCTTGGGTCAGGTGCACCTTAGTCCTCAAAGTGACATCTTTGCTTTGTAACACTTTAAAGAGATCTTTTCAGCAGATTTGCCCAATGCAATGAGTCGTTTGATTTCTTGACTGCTACTTCCATGGGTGTTGACTGGATACAGAGGAAATGAAATCCTTGACAACTTCAATCTTTTCTCGGTTTATCATGATGTTGCTTATTGGTCCAGTTGTAAGGACTTTTGTTTTCTTTATGTTGAGTTATAATCCATACTGAAGGCCATCGTCTTTGATCTTCATCAGTAAGTGCTTCTAGTCCTCTTCCATTTCAGCAAGAAAGGTTGTTTCATCTGCATATCACAGGTTGTTAATGAGTCTTCCTCCAGTGCTGATGCCCCATTCTCCCTCATATAGTCCAGCTTCCTGGATTATTTGCCCAGCATACAGATTGAGTAAGTATGGTGAAAGGATATAACTCTGATGCACACCTTTCCTGATTTTAAACCACCCAGTATCCCCTTGTTCTGTTCGAATGACTGCCTCTTGATCTATGTACAGCTTCCTCATGAGCACAA
>NW_004444037.1:4978614-4980713 GCF_000243295.1 Trichechus manatus latirostris | reverse complement strand
AAATTTAATGTGTATTACATGAAAGTTTACAGAGCCAATTAGTTTTCTCTTTGATAGTTTGTATGTGAAGCGTTCCATGACATTGGTTTCATTACCTACAATGTATCAGCACTCTCTCCATTTCCATCCTAGCTTCCCTGTTTCCTTTCATCCTGATTTTATACTCCTTCCTGCCTTCTCATCTTTGCTGTTGGGAAAATGTTGCCCTTTTGATCTCATATACCTGATTGTTCTAAGGAGCACATTCCTCTCAAGTGTTATTGTTTATTTTTATGGGCATGCCTATGGTTTGGCTGAAAGGTGATGTCTTGGTTGTCTAGTGCTTCTATACTGGAAATACCTCAAGTGGATGGCTTTAACAAAAGGAAATTGATTCTGTCACAGTTAAAGAGGCTAGAAGTCCGAATTCAGGGCATCAGCTCCAGGGGAAGGCTTTCTCTTTCTGTCAGCTCTGGAGGAGCGTCCTTCTCATCAATCTTCCTTTGGTCTAGGAGCTTCTCAGCACAGGGACCCTGGGTCCAAAGAATGCACGATTCTTCTGGCTCTTGTTTCTTGATGGTATGAGGTCTCCCTGTCTCTCTGCTGGCTTCTGTCTTTTATATCTCAAAAGAGATTGATTCAAAACACATCTAATCTTGTAGATTGAGTCCTGCCTCATTAACATAACTGCCTCTAATCCTGCTTGATTAACATCATAGATGTATGATTTATAACACATAGGAAAATCATATCAGATGACAAAATGGTAAACAATCACACAATAGTGGTAACCATGGCCTAGTCAAGTTGACAGATAATTTTGGGGGATATAATTCAATCCATGACAGATGGCCTCAGGGAATGGCAGTTCCAGTTCAGAGTGGTGTCTTAGGGCCAAAGTCTAAGGGGTTCTTCCAGTCTCTGTCATACCAACAAGTCTGGTCTTTTTTGTGAGTTTGATTTTTTGTTATGCAATTTTTCTCCTACTTTGTCTGGGACCCTCTGTTCTGATTCCATTCAGAATGGTTGGTAGTGGTAGCCAGGGACCATCTTGTTCTTCTGGTCTTGGCATTGTGTAGGCTGTGGTTCATGTGGTCCATTAGTCCTTTGAACTAATTGTTCCCTTGAGTCTGTGGTTTTCTTCACTCTACTTTGCTCCGGATGGTAAGAGACCAATAGTCGTATCTTAGGTGGCCATTTGCAAGCTTTTAAAACCCCAGATGCTACTCACCAAAGTAGGATGCATAACATTGTCTTTAGGAATCATGTTTTGTCAATTGATGTAGATGTCCCCCCAGTCTATAGTCCTCTGTCTTCAAGCCTAGGAATTTCATCCCACAAAGTGTTTGGTTATGTCTAAGAAGTTGCCCTGCCGGTGGCCTTTATGTCCTGTGTTGTCTACATTAATGTATAAGCAGCACCTACAGCTGTGTATGTAGAAATATCCACCACCAAACCTATATCTACAGGTAGGTGTGTTCCCTTTCTCCCTCCCACACCTCTTTGCATACCTATCTATTTATGTATTCATTTATAAATTATTATTTGTTACTATTTTTGCAGGATTGTATAGCTATAGTAATTACCGTGGTTGCCCTTTGTTCCTGCATTGCTCTTAGTGTCCTCCCATGCCATGGTTATGTTTTGCTGACTTCCCCCATATTGTGTATTGCCTTTCCCTTCACCAGTATTAACATGTCTCCTGTTTATCTGTTAATTTTCCCTCTCTCCTCCTCCCATCCCTGGTAACCATCAAAAAAATTTTTTTCCTGTGTGTAAACCCTTTTTGTTTCTTTATAATAATGGTCTCATACAATATTTGTCCTTTTGTGATTGACTTATTTCACTAAACGTAATGTCTTCCAAATTCATCCATGTTGTGAGATGTTTCACAGAATCATCATGATTCTTTATCATTGAGAGTATTCCATTGTATGTACATACCATAGTTTGTTGATCCATTCACCAGTTTATGGGCACTTTGGTTGTTTCCATCTTTCAGCTATTGTGAATAATGCTGCAATGAACATGGATGAGCATATGTCTATTTGTATCATGGCTCTTATTTCTTTAGGGTATATACCTAGGAGTGGGATTGCTGGATCATATGGTATTTTTAT
>NW_004444037.1:4975989-4978324 GCF_000243295.1 Trichechus manatus latirostris | reverse complement strand
AGTACCGGGAGCAGAGCATGTCCTTTGGACCTGAGGTCCCTGCGTGGAGAAGCTCCTAGTCCGGGGGAAGACTGATAAGAAGGCCAAAAGAGCACTTGTGGTATTTTTGTTATAGCAGCACTAGATAACTAAGATAACAACATACCATTTTCCATAGTGGTTGTACAATTTTACATTCCTATCAGCAGTGTATAAGCATTCCAATTTCCCCATAACCTCTCCAACATTTGTAATTTTCTTTCTGTTTTTTTAGTTAGTGCTGTTATTGTTGTGGTGAGATGGTATATCATTGTAGTTTTGATTTGCATCTCTCTAATGACTAATGATCATGAGCGTATCTTCATGTTTGTTAGACTTCTGAATGTTTTCATTGGTGAAGTGTCTGCTCATATCCTTTGTCTATTTTGTAATTCAATTGTTTGTCTTTTTGTTGTTGAGGTGTTGAAGTTTTCTATAAATTTTAGAGATAAACCCTTGGTGGATATGTCATAGCCATTTTTTTCCCCCAGTACATAAGTTCTCTTTTTACTCTTTTGGAGAAGTCCTTTTTTTTTCATAGTTGTAGAAAATTAGTTAAGTATTTGACAAATTTGCTTGCCTTTTTAGATTATACATGGGTTTTCTTATTTTTGTTTTTGTTTTTTTAATTGTGCTTTAGGTGAAAGTTTACAACTCAAGTTAGTTTCTCATTCAAAAATTTATACACATATTGTTTTCTGCCATTGTCTGAAATCCTCACAATGTTACAGCACTCTCCTCCTTTCCATCCCAGTTTCCCTGTGTCCATTTGTCTGGTTTTCCCGTGCCTTCCTGCTTTCTCATCTTGCTTTTGGGCTGGAGTTGCCCATTTGATCTCGTATGTTTGATTGAGCTAAGAAGCACATTCCTCATTTGTGTTATTGTTTGTTTTATAGACCTGTCTAATCTTTGTCTGAAAAGTGGACTTCAGAAGTACTTTCAGTTCTGGGTTAGCAGAGTGTCCAGGGGCCATAGCTTCAGGGGTTCCTCCAGTCACTGTCAAACCAGTAAGTCTGATCTTTTTTCATGAATTGGAATATTGTTCTACATTTTAATCCTGCTCTATCCGGACCTCTCTGTTCTGATCCCTGTCAGAATGGTCAGTGGTGGTAGCCAGGCAATATCTAGTTCTTCTGGGCTCAGGCTGGTGCAGGCTCTGGTTCATGTGGTCCTTTAGTCCTTTGGGTTAATATTTTCCTTGTGGCTTCGGTTTTCTTCATTCTCCTTTGCTCTGGATGGGTGGGACCAATAGATGCATCTTAGATGGCTGCTCACAAGTATTTAAGACCTCAGGCACTACCCACCAAAGTAGGATGTAGAACATTTTCTTTACGAACCGTGTTATGCCAATTGACCTAGATGTCCCCAGAGACGGTAGTCCTCAGCAAATTGGTCCGTCAAGCTCTTTGGATTTATCTAGGAAACTTCTACGCCTTTGCTTTGGTCAAGTTGTGCTGACTTCAGCTATATTGTGTGCTGTCTTTCCCTGGACAAAATTTGACACTTATCTATCATCTAGTTAGTGATTTCCCCTTCTCCTCCCACCCACCAGCCTAACCATCAAAGAATATTTTTTTCTGTGTGTAAACCTTCTCTTGAGTTCTTTTAATAGTGGTTTCATACAATATTTATCCTTTTGTGATTGACTTATTTCACTCAGCATAAAGCCCTCCAGATTCATCCATGTTGTGAAATGTTTTGCAGATTCACCATTGTTCTTTATCACTGCATAGTATTCCATTGTGTGTATATGCCATAATTTGTTTATCCATTCACCTGTTGATGGGTAAGTAGATTGTTTCATTTTTTTGCTATTGCAAATAGTGCTGCAATGAACATCGGTGTGCATATGTCTATTTGTGTGACAGCTCTTATTTCTCCAGAATATATTCCTAAGAGTGTAATTGTTGGATTGTATGATACTTTTCCTTCCACACATCTGTCAGTTTGCCATACTGTAGGGGCTTGTGTGTTGCTGTGATGGTGGAAGCTATGCCATCGGTATTCAAATGCTGGCAGGGTCACTCATGGCAGACAGGTTTCAGCTGAGTTTCCAGACTAAGACAGACTAGGAAGAAGGACCTGGCAGTGTACTTGTGAAAAGAATTAGCCAGTGAAAATCTTATGAATAGCGGCAAAAATTGTTTGATACAGTGTCAGGAGATGATCCCCTCAGATTGGAAGGCACTCAAAAGACGACTGGGGAATAGCTGCTTCCTCAAAGTAGAGTCAACCTTAATGACATGGATGGAGTTAAGCTTTCAGGACCTGGGTTTGCTGATGTTATATGACTCAAAATGAGAAGAAACAGCTGCAA
>NW_004444037.1:4943884-4974924 GCF_000243295.1 Trichechus manatus latirostris | reverse complement strand
GAACAATATCATTAATATCACATGCAAGTAAAATTTTGTTGAAGATCATTCAAAAGTGATTGCAGCAGTGCATCAACAGGGAACTGCCAGAAATTCAAGCAGGATTCAGAAGAGGACATGGAACGAGGGATATCATTGCTGATGTCAGATGGATCCTGGCTGAAAGCAGAGAATACCAGAAAGATGTTTACCTATGTTTTATTGACTATGCAAAGGCTTTCAACTGTGGGGATCAAAACAAATTATGAATAACATTGGGAAGGATGGTGATTTCAGAACATTAATTGTGCTCTTGAGGAAACTGTACCTAGATCAAGAGGTAGTCGTTTGAATAAAACAAGGGGATACTGAGGGGTTTAAAGTCAGGAAAGGTGTGCATCAAGATTGTATCCTTTCACCATACTTATTCAATCTGTATGCTGCGCAAATAATCCAAGAAGCTAGACTATATGAAGAAGAAAGGGGCATCAGGATTAGAGGAAGACTCATTAACATCCTGTGTTATGCAGATGACACAACTTTGCTTGCTGAAAGTGAAGAGGACTTGAAGCACTTACTGATGAAGATCAAAGTCTACAGCCTTCAGTATGGATTATGCCTCAACATAAAACAAAAATCCTCATGAGTGGACCAATAAGCAACATCATGATAAATGGAGAAAAGATTAAAGTTGTCAAGGATTTCATTTTACTTGGATCCAAAACCAATGCCCTTGGAAGCAGCAGTCAAGAAATCAAATGACTCAATGCATTGGGCAAATCTGCTTCATAAGACCTCTTTAAAGTGTTATAAAGCAAAGATGTCACCTTGAGGACTAAGGTGTGCCTGACTCAAGCCATGGTATTTTCAATTGTCTCATATGCATGTGAAAACTGGGCAATGAATGAGGAAGATTGAAGAATAATTGATGCCTTTGAATTATGCTGTTGACAAAGAATATTGAATATACCATGGACCACCAAAAGAATGAACAAATCTGTCTTGGAAGAAGTACAGCCAGAATGCTCCCTAGAAGCAAGGATGGCAAGACTACGGGTCACATACTTTGGTTTTGGCACTAGAGTCTGGAAAAAGGCAAAGCAGGCTTAGAGGGCTGTGAGTAGACAGATTTCTTGGGGACAGAGGATTCCTAGAGCATAAAAACACAGGACCACACAGAAGGGTCAGAGCGTGAAGAGCTTTGAATGTCAGACTAAAGGTCACATCTCAGTTACATTTTTTACTCCAAATGTGAATTTGGTGGTTGTTGTTAGGCTGGGTTCTCTAGAGAAGGAAAACCAATGAAACATAGATATGTGTGTGTGTGTGTGTGTGTGTATCTTACCTTCTCTCGGAAGCCAGCTGCAGGGACTGCCAGCTCACCCATGAGAACATGCCCAGGAAGGGGATGGTGCGAGCCAAAGTGGCAGAGGTTGTCCAAGCCAGGGCTGGGGCACCTGGGGCAAATACCTTTCCATCGGCACCCTATGGGACCGCACCAGGCAAAATGCGGGGACTAGACTTGCTGTGTCATGGGAGCTGAGGGGGACCAAGTTTGGGAGTTTGGACCTGAGCCTCCATCACCACAGACTAGGTGGCTTTTGGGCCATATGCAGCAGCTGGACAGAATGAAACACTGCTTAGTCCTGCCGCATCCTCACAATCCTTGTTATGCTTGAGACCATTGTTGCAGCCACTGTATCAATCCATCTCATTGAGGGTCTTCCTCTTTTTCGTTGACCCTCTACTTTGCCAGGTAGATCTCTTCTGATAACGTGTCCAAAGTATGTGACCACATTAGCTGGTGTGGGACCTCCACTCCATAGCTTTCCTCATTCTCTGTTCTCTGTCAGTTTCTTATTCCGTTCAGTGCTTGATGGAGTTCTTTCTTTCTTCATTTGGTACTTAGGGTTCCAGGATTGACATTTGTATCTGTTTTACTTAGTTTTTCAGGTCTTTGCTGCAGAGGGACGGCATGGTGCTTCTATCTATAGCACCATGGTGGCTCCCCCCACCCCAACTCATTTTCTCCAAGGCTATAAATCTTTACGGAAGCAGACTGCCACATTGTTCTCCTGCAGAGCAGCTGGTGGGTTTGAATTGCTGGTCTTTTGGTTAGTAGCTGAGCGCTTTAACCACTGCACCACCAGGACTCATACATATGACCCTTTAGTAAGAGTGTAACTCAAGATACATCCCACACTAATCCTGCCTCATTAACATATAGAGGTTTAGGATTTACAACACAAAAAATGGAGGATAATTACATAATACCACCATATGGAGGACAATTACATCAGATCACAAAATGGAGGACAATTACACAATATTGGGAATGATGGCCTAGCCAAGTTGACACATAACATTATCACAGTGATCTTCTTCTACATTTAACAAAATTGAAAATTTTAGTTGATTTCATGAAGCCTAAAATTAATCTGTTCAAGTTCACAAAGCTAACAAAATGACCTAGAAAATAATTTCTCTTACCTTTAAAAATGTAAATTGTATTCTCAGTCATGATGAAGAGCATGAGTAACAAAAGACAAAATAGTTAAATTAGACTTTATCAAAATTAAAAACTTTTGTGCATCAAAGAGTTTTATCAGCAAAGTAAAGAGACAACCTAAACAATGGGAGAAAATATTTGTGAACCATGTATCTGATAAGGGTTTGATATCCATAATACATAAAGAACTCCTACAATTCAACAACAAAAATATATAACAACCCAATTTAAAAAATGGGCAAAGGATTTGAACTGATATTCTAGAAAGAAAGATATACAAATGGCCAAAAAAGCACATGGAAAGATGCTCAACATTATTAGTCATTAGGGAAATGTAAATCAAAACCACAGTGAGATACCAACTCACCTTCCACTAGGATGGCTATTATCAGAAAAATGAAAAATAACAAGTATTGGTGAGAATGTGGAGAAACTGGAACCCTCAACCGTTACTTGTTGTGATCACTAAGGTTGTGTGTCAGCTTGGCTGGGCCATGATTCTCGGTGATTTGGCAGTTATGATGTAGTTCGGCAGTCATATAATGATGTGATTGCCTCCATAATGAGATTTGATATAATGTGATCACCTCCATAACGGATCTGCTGTGAGCAGCCAATCAGTTGAAAGACGGTTTCTTTGGGGGCGTGGTCTGCATCAATATAAGTGGACTTTCTGGCAAGGATCATGTGCTTTTGCTTCCTCTGGATCCTGCAGCTGGCTCCTGTTTGTCTGACCTCCAGCTCTTGGGACTTGAGCTAGTAGCTTACCTGCCATCTTGCCTGCTAATCTTGAGATTCGACAGTCTTCACAGCCTGTGAGCAAGAGCCCTGCTGTCTGACCTGCCAGTCTTGGGTTCACCAGCCCCTGCAGCTACATGAATTAGGAGAAGCCTCTATTGTGACCCACAGACTAGGGATGTTCAGCCTCTACAACCAAGTGAGCTGTTTCCTTGATATAAATCTCTCTCTATATATATTTATATGCTTTACTAGTGTTGCTTCTCTAGAGAACCCAGCCTAAAGACACTAGTGCAACTGTAAAATGGTGCAGCCACTGTGGAAAATAGTGTGGCATTTTCTTTAAAAAGTTAATATACTGGAGGAGGAATAATTCGGAAAAACAGGGTGAGAATGGTTGCACAGTTTGAACACTGTAATCACTGTCACTGAATTGTATATATAGAAATTGTTGAATTATTGTGTTTTGCTGTGTATGTTCTCAACAACAAAAACAAATAAAATAAATTATTTTTTAAAAAGTTGAACATAAATTACCATATGACCTAGCAAATCCACTCCTAGGTATATGTCCAAAAGACTTCAGAGACTCAAACAGGTAATTTTACACTTGTACACTGTTCACTGCAGCAATATTTACAATAACCAAAAGATGGAAACAACCCAAATGTCCATCAACAGATGAATGAATAAACCAAATGTGGTGTACACATTCAATGGAATACTATTCAGCCATAAAGAGAAATGAAGTTCTGGTACATGCTACAACATGGATGAACTTTGCAAACATTATGCTGAGAGAAGTAAGTCAGATACAAAAGGACAAATATTGTATGATTCCACTTATATGAAATATCTAAAATAGGCAAATGCATAGAGATGAAAGTTTATTAATTGTTACCAGAGGTGGATAGGAGGGGGAGATGGGGAGTTATTGTTTAAGGGGTACTAATTTTCTCTTAATGGTGATAAAAACATTTGAAAATGGATAGTGGTGATGGTTGCACGACATGGTGAACATAATTAGTGTCACTGAATTGTATGTGTAAAAATGGTAGAAATTGTAAATGTTTTGTTATATATATTTCATCAAAACAAAATTTTTAAGTAAATAAAAGATTTATTATAAGATGTCCTTATAATATAATAACATAATTTCTTAGATATTCAAAATACAGAAACATTCAAGAGATTAGTTAACATAATTTAAATTTAAAAAGTCACTCTCAAATTAGTTGTAGCAATAGCTGTAATTCATTAGCAGTTTTACTATTTTCATTTTTCCTCTAACAAGCGCACAGTGAGAAATTCTTAACAGTGTTATCTCTAGAAGGCTACGTCCTCCAAAGAAAAGAATCGCAGGTGACTTCCCATGAGGGTTGATTGAGAGCAGAGGACAATTGTCTTTCCAAAGGCAGAGAAATGGAGCCATTTAGAATTGTGCTCCCATAGAGGCAAACAGGAAACAGGAAGCTCTCTGTCAGCCATTCGTACCCTACCCCAGGGCCGGAAAAGCAGAAGGAGGAGCCGTATCAGTTACTTTGACCCAGCCTAGGAAATAAGATGGCTTAATTCAGTCAGTGGACCTGGGCTGGTGCACAGAGTGCAGACAACATCTGCAACCCACTGTCACTGTCTCTGAAAGACCTCCCTAAGACAATCAGATAACATCCATTCTGTTTTAATACTGAGGAAATGAAAAAGAATGTATACTCAAAACACACTAATTAGGCTTTAAATAAAAAGGGAGATAACAGTTTTTGTCAGGCAGCCTTAACAAGCAGAGGACAAGCTACCTTCCATCTCAAAAAGTTTTTTGAGATAGCCAAAACTCCTCTAGGTAAACACCACCATAAATCACCATAGCATTCAGCTTTAAGAAGTCAATTTAAGAAGTTAATTATAGCAACCCTTAGCAAATATATACGTTGATTTAAAAAAAAAAAAAAAAAAATGTTGCCGCAGAGTCTTGTTGCTGTTCCGACTCATAGTGACCTTATAGGACAGAGTAGAACCGACCTATAAGGTTTCCAAGGAGTGGTTGGTGGATTTAAACTGCCGACCTTTTGGTTAGCAGCCAAGCTCTTAACTACTGCACCACCCAAAAAAAAACCAAACCCATTGCCGTCGAGTCAATTCCGACTCATGGTAATCCTATAGTACAGAGTAGAACTGCCCCATAGGATTTCCAAGGGGCAGCTGATGGATTCAAGCTGCCGACCTTTTGGTTAACAGCCATAGCACTTAACCACTGTGCCACCAGGGCTCCATATATGTTGCTATATATGTGTATATATGTATGTATAGATACACACTCACACGTATATATATAGATATGTTGTTGTGTTTTTATGTGCCATCGAGTTAATTCAGACTCCTAGTGACCCTGTATGACAGAATAGAACTGCCCCACGGGCTTTCAGAGGCTGTAATCTTTATGGGAGTAGATCACCAGGTCTTTTCTCCTGTGGAGCCTCTGATGGGTATGAACTGCCAATTTGGTTAGCAGCCAAGCACTTAACCATTGAGCCACCTGTGCTCCTTATATATAGATACAGAGATATAGATATAGATATTGCTGTACTAGCCTCCTGGACTTGGTATAAGACTGTACCCACAGCTTGGAAATTTGTGTTAAACATTTCTTCACATTTGCCAACACTCCTGAATGAACCAGAGTTTAGAAAAAGAAGACAGTCAAGTTGAGAAAGTGCAAAAATATACCAATGGTAAATATCATCACAATTAAACATTTTAAGATTTTTCTTCAGGGCACTGAGAAGGACCTACATAGGATCCACATTGCACATAGTATAAGGGATCTATGCTCTGAGATCATATTTATAGAACAAAAAGAAGCTTAATTCAAGTTACATATCAGGTGCTGCTAGTTAACTTAAATGCTGGTCCTGACTGCTGCCATGTTAACCCAACTGACAGGTCCCTATATTGCCTTACCCTATATACTCAATGGAGCCCTGGTGGCGCAGTGGTTAAGAGCTCAGCTGCTAACCAAAAGGTTGGCAGTTCAAATCCACCAGTGCTGCTGCTTGGAAACCCTACGGGACAGTTCTACTCTGTTCTGTACGGTCGCTGTGAGTGGGAATTGACTCGACGGCAAATGGTTTAGTTATATACCCAATACATAGATTATTTGTTGTTATTGTTAGGTGCTGTCGAGTAAGTTCTGACTCATAGTGACCCTGTGTACAACAGAATGAAACACTGCCCAGTCCTATGCCATCCTCATAATCATAGTTATGCTTGAGCCCGTTGTTGGAGCCACTGTATCAATCCATCTTGTTGAGAGTCTTCCTCTTTTTTGCTGACCCTCTACTTTACCAAGCACAATGTCCTTCTCCAGGGACTGGTCCCTCCTGATAACATGTCCAAAGTACGTGAGATTAAGTCTCACCATCCTCCCTTCTAAGGATTCTGGCTGTACCTCTTTCAAAAAGTTTGTTCTTCTGGCAGTCCATGGTATATTCAATAGTCTTCATCAACACCATAATTCAAAGGCATCAATTTTTATGTGGTCTTCCTTATTCGTTGTCCAGCTTTCAAATGCATATGAGGTGGACCTTAGTCCTCAAAGTGACATCTTTGCTTTTTAACACTTTAAAGGGATCTTTTGCAGCAGATTTGCCCAGTGCAATACGTCATTTGATTTCTTGACTGCTGCTTCCATGGACGTTGATCTAAGTAAAACAAAACCCTGGACGATTTCAGTATTTTCTCCATTTATCACTGGATAAATGTTTTGAGGATTTTTGTTTTCTTTATGCAGAGGTTTAATCCATACTGAAGGTTGTAGTCTTTGATCTTCATCAGTAAGTGCTTCAAGTCCTCTTCATTTTCAGCAAGCAAGGTTGTATCATCTGCGTATTGCAGGTTGTACATTATAGTTACAGTTAAATATTTATATTACATACAAGTAAAAGATTACATGCATTGATAGAGTGGGAGATGGTAGGGAGGTGTAGTAATGTAATGTTTACTCAAAGAAAAATCTATTACCTCTCTTCTGGATCCATTCCAAGGACAAGACATGCCTATCATAGCCCTGTGAACACCTCAGCCATCCAAAGTGAGATGGAATATTCAAATTAGTACCCTGTATTCCACGGTCCCCACTGAGTTGCGCAAAAGCCCAGTCACATCTATCTGCCTGGTGTAACTGGGTTTTAAACTTGCTGATGTGTATTTGGTCAATCATTAAACTGCTAGAAAATTTAATAGGCTAGAAAAACTTCCAAAATTCTACTTTTTTTCCCCCCTGTTACTTTGTGGAGATTCATTCTGAAATGTGCTAAGGAAACCATGCTCATTAACTAGCCATCATGCCTTCTAAGGTGGAATCAATTAGTGCCAAAGTCATCCACCTCAACCCAGAGATAGAAAATGCTTCCCAGAGAAACACCCCAAAAGAAGCGCGTCCCTTGCTCTGTTTTCGCATGTGGAGGGTATTAGTTACGCAAACACAGGGTGGGAAGATAGGATTACGGATGAAGTCCTCCCAAGTACTCCAGCTCTCCCTGAAAGTGAGTTTCTTGTCCTTCCTGTTTTTACTTCTGAGTCTTAAATTTTTCACTGCTCTTATATTTCTTCAAGTGTCATGGCACAAACCACTTTCTGCCCCTTTTCTTCTCCCAGAGACTATTTTCTAGTTGTTGGTGTTGCTTTTAATAAAATGTTGGCTCCAAACACTTTCAGCAACCACATCCAAAGGAAGTCGCCTGCAACCCTGAAACCATATACCTCTATGGGCTGAAAGTAAACTATAACTCCCAGAGATAACATTTTACTAATTGTTCAAAATGAAAACAATATATTGCTATTATTTTCTTTTACCCCAAGTCATAAGCTTTGACCTTGTCAAATGTCCTTTTGATTTTAAATAAGGGTGTTCATTGAGAAAAGCTCTACATGGTACATCGCAGTTACTTGCTGCTGCTAACCTGGTCAACAGGAGAAATTTTATGAAATAGAGGCACCTCTCTCTTTCCACCTTAGGGGATGCTTCTAAAATGGGTCCCACAAGTAAGTATTTCTGAACACCCTAAGGCTTTTCACCACAGGCACCTCTTCCCTTCCCATCTCAAAATCACAGTTAGTAAAACGACTGCTATTGGAATTCATTGAAACCTGGCAAACATTATTACTCACCCTGGGCCAGCAGTCCAGTTACCATTGGCAGGCAGGGTGTATAGTGTAATAATTTGGCTACTTTGTTAGGAAAACCTCAGGCAGTTTAAATAAAGTTATTCGTCCTGTGACCTTTTTAAAGGTTTTACAAATGTCCCACCAACCCCCCTGCCAAGTCGTAATGCCACTAACCCCTCATGATTCCCAATAGAGATGACATGAATCACCAACTGAAATGCCACTTGGTACTTAAATATCAAGAAATGGTGGCAAAGAAAATACAGAGTATATGTGGGAGAGATGCATTAATTACAATTTAAAACAAAATATGTAATTCACAGTTGTCTCCCCCTCTTTAACTTATTTTATCTTAAATCTTGCTTTCCCCCACGTCTTCCTTTTGAACCTACCTCTCTTTTCTTCTCTCTTCTTCTTCCCAACACACACACACAGACACACACGCATGCTGGTCCCCACATCCCCCTGACACTGCATCTAACTGTTGTTGGCAATCTGAATAACCTCAGGACATACACTGCTGTTGTTAGCTTCCATCCATTCAGGCCCCCACTCATAGCCACCCCATACACAACATATCAAAAGGCTGGCTGGTCCTGCACCATCCCTGTGATTGGTTGCAGGTAAGACTGTTGTGATCCATAGGATTTTCATTGGCTGATTTCTGAAAGTAGATTGCCAGGCCTTTCTTCCTAGTCTGTCTTAGCCTGGAAACTCTGCTGAAACCTGTTTAGCCTCATAGCACCATTCAATTGCTCAAACTAACCAAGTACATCAGGTGTCTTGCAAGTACCAAGCTGTACCAAGCTGTACCAAGCAAGTAGCACCTTTGCTCTTCTTTCCATATCCTTTCCAAGTCCATGGTACAAGAGGATAGCTGGGTTCACACTGCCATACAAAGACTCGGCCATGAAACAGTTCAATCAGGCACCATGTCTTTAAAACTAAAGTTCACATGAAAAGGTTAGAGTAACAATAGCAACACTAATAATAAGTCTAATAATGATAATTATAATAAATTACACACAGTCTTGCCCCACTAATATTACTTTTATTTTTACATATTTAATATACATGACTTTATGTATAGCATATGCAGGTTAATTTTACATTTGGCTTTTTTCACTTAACATTATCCTAACCATTCTCCCATAATTCCGCATAGTCTGAACATTTCATTTTTATAATGACTCCCCAAAGTTTTTACCTAAAATTCGCCTATTTTTGTCATCACTAAAATCACTTGGATATCTTATCAATTCTAAAACTACATTCAGTGACACAACTTAAAATATAGAATTATTAAACTAGTAAAGATGAGAAAGCAATAAAAGTCAACATCAAAATACTAATAAGCAGTTGCTCCAGGTGGTGGGACACTGGGTGATTTTTCTTAATTTTGTTTGCGTAATTCCTAAATTTTTTATAATAAGCATACATCGTTTTATTTAAAAATTTTGTTTAATAGTAATGGTAGTAGTAATAGCTAACCCTTGTTAAGTGTTTACTATGTAGCAGGAACTCTTCTAAGGCTTTATATAATAATATTCAACCATTTAATCCTTATAACAATCTTAAAAGGTAGATATTTTTACTATCTCCATTTTACAGGTGAGGAAACAGAGGCACAGAACAATTAAGGTACTTACACAAGGTTACAGAGCTAATAAGCAGGAATCCAGTTACTGTTTAACTAAAGTAGTCCAGCTTCAGAGTCTACATCCTCACCCTACATGCTGTTGTTGTTTTTTTTTTTTAGAAAAAGTAAGCTTTCTAAATATATTTAAACTTAAACCATTTTAAAATAGTCCACTGGCTGGCTTCCTATTAAGGAGTTTCATTATGTCTTGGTATTTGGAGGCTGCTATGAAGATCAAGGAGTGCTGGTGGTGCAGTGATTAAGAGCTATGGCTGCTAACATAAAGGTTGGCAGTCTGAATCCCCCAGCCGCTCTTTGGAAACCCTATGGGGCAGTTCTACTCTGTCCTACAGGGTCGCTATGAGTCAAAATCAACTCGATGGCAATGGGTTTTTTGTTTGTTTGTTTGTTTTAATGAAGCCCAATGTAGCACCAACTCTATCACCATTACTGTAATCGTCATAATCATCAACACTAATACCATCATCTAAAAACCTTTATTATGCTTTTAGTGAGTGCACAACACTGTACCAGCCAGTTGGGGAAATACAAATTATGTAAAATATATTTTCTTTACTCTTGAGAATACCAGAGCTAGTCTAAGAACGGCTTCAAAATGAAAAGGCAGTAAGTACTCATAGAATATGAATTGAAAATTTACATAATTGTCTGGAAATTATATGCAAAAAATAAAAATTATTTCTACCTGAAATTTGAAGATAATGCATAATTGAGAACTTTTATTTATTTAGGATAATAGTTTCAGGTCCCCTTTTCACCCCACATATATAGACATAAAATTTTACATAGACAGTTAAAAAAAAAGCTAAGATTAAAGACAATTGTGCATATTACAGGTATTATGTTATGATACTTTCAGAATGGTTCTTACTTTAAGTAGAAAATAACTATTTTCAAATGTAATTCTGTAATTTATATGTAATTGTGCACAATGGATTTAATGAAATAAGATTCTGACCCTTTATTTTAAGGCAGTCCATGGTATGTTCAATATAATTTAATAGTTTATCAAGATTCCATGACGATATTTAAAGTGCTGGCGAGCACAAATCATAATTAAGCACCTACAAGTGTTTCAGAAGAGCATTTTATGTACAATTTATATGCTATATACAAATTATTTTTAATATCTGCTGAAACAATTTCCTAAAGATATCTACTAAGCCCCATTTTATTATTTTGGTTTTAGTATACACTTGAAGGTAAATGTACATATGTAAAATCTTTAAAAATATTCCTCATTAGTACAAAACAGTGGGGTTTTATTCTTCAGAAATTTGTCTGTACTTTTAGCATGTTATACCAAATAAAAGTGGTAGGTTTCAAAAATGAAAGGTAGGTTACATGAGCCAAGCACATTTATTTGAATAAATTGGCAGAGCCATTACTTGGTAGACTTGTGACCTGCTTAATTTATTTGTAATTAGTATCTTCTAATTACAAACAGAAACTTTCTTTTATTAATGGTGTTCAGGGTATTTTGAAATTTAATGAAATAAGATTCTTAAATTATTTGAATTTGTTTGTTGTTGTTTTCATAGATAATCAAAAGTAAACTTCCATGAATTTGGAATTCATGGTGTCAAAATCAATAAAAATATCTTCAGATTCACATAAAATTCCAATCACATAAAGCCTCTTCATCATTTTTCATTTATGACTTTGTAAATATCCTTGACTCTAGTTCTATTAAATCCTCCTTGAACAGAGACCTTTCTTTGGTGCAGATTTATTTTCCTATTATATCAGCAAATTATTTCTTTTGTTTGTCCTAGTTTTTTATTTTTCACTGTGACTTTGATTTTGATGAATTCATACAGCTTCCTATTTATTTCATTTATAAATCCCATCGGAACACTGTTTTTCACATTTTATGATAAAAATATAGTGATGCCTTTAATAAGTTTCGTTTCTGAGAAAAACTAAAAACATTTTCACATATTCATTATTTGCATAACAACTTTTAAACTTTAAAACTCTGTGGAATATGATTTCTCTTATGGAGGTAAATCTGAAAAGCAAAAACCCAGGGTCTGCAATTACCCTCAGAGGCATTTATACTCCATTTAATATTCAAGTCCTTTCGTAACCTGACCCTCGATCTACGTTCCTAATCTTATCTTCCACTCCTCCTCAAAACAATTCTCTTCAGTACATAAGTTTAGGCCATTGTTCCAGGCTTCTCATGTGTAAAATGGGTTAATAACCTTTATTTCTATAGTGTTGCTGTATAAATTAAACATGAAATCTCCTAGCATAGAGCCTAACATATAGTAGGTATTCAAAAACCGAGGGGATGGTTTGATACATACTACAATAGAATACTACATAGCCATAAAGAGAAATAAAGTCCTGATACATGCTACAACATAAGTGAATCCTGAAAACCTGTGATCAGTGAAAAAAGTCAATCACAAAAGAATAAATATTGTATGATTTCTCTTACATCAAATAACAAAAACAGTAAAATTATAGAGACCAAATAGTTACCAGGGGCAAGTTATCAAGCCTCAAGCTGCAATATTGAAAGATTCTATGGACAAAAATTGAACCACACAGGAAGCATCAAAAGAAGATGGAAGGAACACACAGAGTCACTGTACCAAAAAGAATTTGTGTACGTTCAACCATTTCAGGAGGTAGCACATGATCAAGAACTGATGGTACTGAAGAAAGAAGTCGAAGCTGCACTGAAGGCATTCACTAAAAACAAGGCTCCAGGAATTGGTGGAATATCAACTGAGATGTTTCAACAAACAGATGCAGTGCTGGAAGGGTTCACTTGTCTATGCCAAGAAATTTGAAAGACAGCAACCTGGCCAACCAACCGGAAGAGATCCATATTTCCAAAGAAAGGTGACCAAACAAAATGTGTAAATTATGGAACAATATCATTAATATCACACAGAAGGAAAATTTTGCTGAAGATAATTCAAAAACAGTTGCAGCAGTACATTGTCAGGGAACTGCCAGAAAATCAAGCCAGATTCAAAAGAGGACATAAAACGAGGGATATCATTGCCAATGTCAGATGGATCTTGGCTGAAAGTACAGAATATCAGAAAGATGTTACCTGTATTTTATTGACTATGCAAAGGCATTCTACTGTGTTGCTGTTGTTGTTAGGTGCCATGGAGTCGGTTCCGACTCAAAGCGACCCTATCTATGTACAACAGAATGAAACACTGCCCGGTCCTGCACCATCCTCACAATTCTTTTTATGCTTGAGCCCATTTGTTGCAGACACTGTGTCAATCCGTCTCGTTCAGGGTCTTCCTCTTTCTCACTGACCCTTTACATTACCAAGCATGATGTCCTTCTCCAGGGACTGATCCCTCTTGATAACATGTCCAAAGTATGTGAGACAAAGTCTCACCATCCTTGCTTCAAAGGAGCATTCTGGTTGTACTTCTTCAAGACAGATTTGTTCATTCTTCTGGCAGTCCATGGTGTATATTCAATATTTTTCACTAACACCACAATTCAAAGACGTCAATTCTTCTTATTCATCATCCAGCTTTCACATGCATATGAGGCACTTGAAAACACCATGGCTTGGGTCAGGCGCACCTTAGTCTTCAAGGTGATATCTTTGCTTTTCAACACTGTAAAGAGGTCTTTTGCACCAGGTTTGCCTAATGCAATGCATCTTTTGATTTCTTGACTGCGCCTTCCATGGGTGTTGATTGTGGATCCAAGTAAAATGAAATCCTTGACAACTTCAATCTTTTCTCCATTTATCATGATGTTGCTTATTGGTCGAGTTGTGAGGATTTTTGTCTTCGGTATGTTGAAGTGTAATCTATATGAAGGCTGTGGTCTTTGATCTTCTTCAGTAAGTGCTTCAAGTCCTCTTCACTTTCAACAAGCAAGGTTGTGTCATTTGCATAACACAGGTTGTTAATGAGTCTTCCTCCAATCCTGGTGCCCTGTTCTTCATATAGACCAGCTTCTCGCATTATTTGCTCAGCATACAGATTGAATAGGTATGGTGAAAGGATACAACCCTGACACACACTTTTCCTGACTTTAAAGCACGCAGTATCCCCTTGTTCTGTTCTAATGACCGCCTCTTGATTTAGGTACAGTTCCTAGTGAGCACAATTAAGTGTTCTGGAATTCCCATTCTTTGCAATGTTATCCATAATTTGTTATGATCCACACAGTCAAATGCCTTTGCATAGTCAATAAAACACAGGTAAACATCTTTCTGATATTCTCTGCTTTTAGCCAGGACCCATCTGACATCAGCAATGATATCCCTCGTTTCATGTCCTCTTCTGAATCCGGCTTGAATTTCTAGCAGCTTCCTGTCTATATATTGCTGCAGCAACTTTTTAATAATCTTCACAAAATTTTACTTGCATGTGAAATATTAGTGATATTGTTCAATAATTTCCGCATTCAGCTGGATCACCTTTCTTGGGAATAGGCATAAATATGGATATCTTCCAGTTGGTTGGCCAGGTAACTGTCTTCCAAATTCAACTGTGTGGATCATAACAAATTATAGGTAACATTGTGAAGAATGGGAATTCCAGAACACTTAATTGTGCTCATGGGGAACCTGTACATAGACCAAGAGGAAGCTGTTCAAAGAGAAGAAGGGATACTGCATGGTTTAAAATTAAGAAAGGTGTGCATCAGGGTTGTATCCTTTCACCATATTTATTCAATCTGCACACTGACCAAATAATCCAAGAAGTTAGACTATACGAAGAGAACAGGGCATCAGGATTGGAGGAAAATTCATTAACAACCTGCGTTATGCAGATGACACAATCTTGCTTGCTGAAAGTGAAGAGGGCTTGAAGCACTTAATAACGAAGATCAAAGACTACAGCCTTCAGTATGGATTACAATTTAACATAAAGAAAACAAAAATTCTCACAAGTGAAACATTAAGCAACATCATGATAAATGGAGAAAAGATTGAAGTTGTCAAGGATTTCATTTTACTTGGATCCACAATCAACGCCCATGGAAGCAGCAGTCAAGAAGTCAAACAACATATTGCATTGAGCAAATCTGCTTCAAAATATCTCTTCAAAGTGTTAAAAAGCAAAGATGTCACCTTGAGGTCTAAGGTGCACATGACTCAAGCCTTGATGCTTTCAATCACTGCATATGCATGTGAAAGCTGGACAATGAATAAAGAAGACTGAAGAAGAATTTATGCTTTTGAATTATGTTGTTGGTGAAGAATATTGAATATACCACGGACTGCCAGAAGAAAGAACAAGCCTGTCTTGGAAAAGACAGCCAGAACGCTTCTTAGAAGTGAGGATGGTGAGACTTTTTGTTATCACGAGGGACCAGTTCCTGGAGAAGGACATCATGGTTGGTGAAGTAGAGGGTCAGCGAAAAAGAGGAAGATCCTCAACGAGATGGATTGGCACAGTGGCTGCAACAATGGGCTGAAACATAGCAAAGATTGTGAGGATGGCACAGGACCAGGCAGTGTTTTGTCATTCTACTGTACATAAGGTCACTATGAGTAGGAACTGACTTGATGGCACCTAACAACAACAGCTCCAGGGGTGGAAGAGGGGGAAAGAGAGAGTTTTTATTTAATAAGCGTTTGTTTATGGTGATAGGAAATTTGAGAATGATTAAGAGTGGTGGTTGCACAATATGATAAATATAATTTATGTCATTAAATTGTACATACACCTGAAAAAATGTTTTTAAAAATTATAAAAGCCACAGTACCAACTACAACCAAAATTCCACATTGGAAATAAAAAGACACATCTCTCAATGTGTCCAGGAAATGATCATCAGTGTGTATTGAATATGCAAGCATATAACTAAAGATTCAGACTATAATAAAATAAAACAATGAAATTAACTAATGAAAAAACAATGGAGGAAGCCTGGAAGTCATATAGAGTTGGGACTGAATCTCAGAGAGCTACTCGAAGGAACATCATTACCCTCTCTAAGCCTCCATTTCCTCATCTGTAAAGAGTTATACTCTGTGATAGTGTTTGTAAAGCACCTAGCACAGACTGGCACAGAGCAGGCTCAAAGTATGAACAAGTTCTGAATTAATAAATGAATGTTACAATTCCTCCATATAAAGCGAAAGGAACTGACATAGATTTTCAGAGACTCACTTTAAGTTCCACTCAGATCATTTCTCTTCAAACCAAGGAACATGCGCTCCTGGAAGGCAGAGGTGAAACAACTTCTTTGGAATTGCCTTCAAAATTTATTCCAGAGCTCAGCCTTGCTCAGAATAGCTGATCTGAAATCTGGCTGCCTGTGAGTGCTGAGTTTGGGGACAGTGAAAAATAAACTAAAGACTCTTCGGCAAAATCTGGCTTGTCCAATTATCTGCAACAATAATCAGACACAGATAGATCTGTTTATAAAGTTTACTTGGGAAATTCTTGTATCTAGCAGACACTGGGGAAGGGAGCTTTTTCCCTGGGGCTGTAGGGTTGCTGTGAGTCAGAACCAACTCAACAACAATGGGTATTATCCATGGAGAATGGGAGATGACAAAGATAAATAAAGAAAAATATAAGACATAAAATTCATCTGCTTTTTGCAGGGATTCAAACAGATAGTTGGCCACTAATGTTTATTTGTAGCACTATTCACTACCTAAGTGCCCGTCAACGGATGAATGGACGAGTAAAATGTGATCTACACATACAATGGAATATTATTCAGTCATAAAAAGGCATGAAGTACTGATACATGCTATTAAATGGATGAACCTTGAAAACATTATGCTAAGTGAAATAAGCCAGACATAAAAGAACAAATATTGTATGACTCTATTTACATGAAATATCTGTTGCTGTTGTTAGGTGCCATTGAGCCGCCTCGGACTCTATGTACAATAGAAGGAAACATTGCCCGGTCCTGAGCCATCCTCACAATCATTGCTATACCTGAGCCCATTGTTGCAGACGCTGTGTCAACCTATCTAGTTGAAGGTCTTCCTCCTTTTCACTGCCCATCTACTTTACCAAGCATGATGTCCTTCTCCAGGGACCAGTCCCTCCTGATAACATGTTCAAAATATGTGAGACAAAGTCTCGCCATCCTTGCTTCTAAGGAGCCTACTGGATGTACATGGAATATCTAGAGTAGGGAAATTCATAGATACAGAAAGTAAATTAGAGGTTACCAGAAGCTGGGGCAGGGGGCAATGGAAAGTTATTGCTTAATAAATTGAGTTTCTGTTTAAGGTGGTAGAAAAGCTTTGGAAATAGTGGTGATGGTTGCACATTACCGATGTAATTAATGCCACTGAATTGTATACTTAAAAATGGTTAAAATGACAAATGTTATACATGTTTACCACAATTTTTTTAAAGGAGGTAGGGGGTAGCCACCTACTTTTTAAGTTTAGAATGAGGAACATTATTTTTGTGTAATAAATCCAGCAGAAACTTAAACTGGAAACTTCCCCTCTCTATTAGAGTCAAAAGAAGTAAACATTTAGTATCAAAAGGTAAAGGAAAGGATAAACAGGAAGTCATCTGAGGAAGGGAAGAGTCGGATGGCAGGAGAAACCATTAGGTGGAGAAAAGAGAGAGTAAGACTAGAGGAGGAAAAAGAAAAAAGAAAGCAGTACTATAGGAGCCTTGGAAGACATAAAAAATTCATCTGACAAACAAGTGAAGTTCTGATGCTGAGGAATCAGATTCAGCAGGAAGAGGAAAGAAAACGAATATTCTTCAAGTAACTGCCTATGCCGGGGCCCATGAGCCGAGTCCTTTCACATATGTAATTATTCTCCCTATATTTCAGATTAGATACTTTACAGAGGCATCTAAACAAAAAATCAGCCACATCGCTGACAACTTTAAGAAAAAGGAAGGCAATAACTCACTACCGTTACGTCATTTGACTCTCAGGCTCTTTATCTCATCAGCAGTATGTCAGTGAGAGGGTTTCTAATCAAACACAGTTGTGGGAGTAAATACCTCTCCCGCTTGTAGGTAAAGGCAAGGATCATCACAAAGGCACAGATGCATCACAAAAACTACTTGAATTTAATTGAATAGGTCATACGTTACTAAATGGTGTATTCCATTTCATTTAACACCAAGCAAAGATTTAAGGCCTTAGGTATGGCAAACTTGCAAGTTCCAATCAAGTACCCTGGAAAATATCCAACATCCTCTCCTGCCTTTGGCCTCCTGCCATGAGTTGTTGATGTCATCAATATTAATAAAGCTAACAGAATTTTCCTTACCAAACAAAAAAGTAATAATAATGAATGGAGGATAACAACCGCTTATCTCATGTAGCGCTTGGTATCCTTGCTTATTTTCTTATGAGATTATATGTGGTCCCTCAAACTGAATTGTGGCTTGTTAAGACTTTTGTTCCATGTTGTCACCAGGGTGGCCTTACAAACTATAAGTGTAACTGTTACATTGCTACTAACAGTTTAACACAGTGCTTAGAATTCCCTCTTTATGTCTGCTTTTAAAAACTTAAATTACTACCCTCACTCTTTAAGTCCAGAAATCAACCGTTTCTTTGCTAAGAGAACAAATGATAAAATAGTCTTGAATGTCTTTTATTGTCTTATTTTAGGCCTCCTTATCTCCTGTTTAGACAAGCTTCTTACCTGGTTTCTCTGCTCACTACTTCTCCCCTTCAGCCCATTCTTTACACTGCTGCTAGAATGAGGTTTCTAAAACACAGCACAGTTCAGGTCACTCCCCTCCTCAGAAAACTTCAATGACTCTCTTGTCTGCAGATAAAGTTCAGTGTTCTTGGTATCATGTTCAAGACTATCCAAAGTTCTGCACCAACCTACCTTTCCTACCTCAACACCTTAAATCTATCTATATACTCCACATTCCAAGCTCAATTGACTGTTAGCTGAATATGCCATGTGTTTGCAAGACTCTGTGTCATATTCATTCCATTTCTCCAACCTAGGTTGCCCTTCTCCCCATTCTTCACCTACCAAAATCCAACTCTTCCGGTAAAACCCAAATTGAATTTCACCTTTCTAGAAAGCCACCTCAGAGATCTCCAGGTAGTGTTAATCATTTCTTTCCTGGGTTCTCATTGCATTACATGCCTCTAACAAATAGTTAATTTCTATGTTTTTCTATAACGGTTGGTTGTTTCCATGAATGTCTTTACTAGAGGTCCATAAGCTCCTTGAAAGCAGGAATCAGGAATTTACTGTTCATATTTTTTTCCTTCACAGTGGTGAGCCCAGGGTCTTTCACAGAGTAAGAACTCAACAAAGAATGAACAAATGACTGATATATTCAGTGAACCATCAGCAGCTTCTTAATCAATAAAGTGAGATACCCTGAAGTTTATGAATTGGGACACTTGCCTCAACCTCTTCAGAGCCAAGAGAGGAAGCAGATGAGCTTAACTGACAAAATACGTTTTGCTCAAAATAGGGGAAAGGTCTTCCTTGATGAAGATGAAGGCACATCCTAACGGCTGAGCCCATTAGAAGGGAGGGAATCTACTTTCCCCTCCTTCTGCCCCCACCTTGTGTTGTAGTTGCCCTTGACCCTGTTTTCTCAGTGCCCAGCAGATGGGAGGTGCTTCATCAACAGTTGCTCCAGTCCTTGTATGGGACTGAAGCTCAAGGGGCAGTGACTCTCACACCAAGATGTTCAGTGTGCAGGGCTCAAGGTTTTCCACAACAGGTCAGGGTTCCGGTGCCAGATATCCAACAGGTACAACATACCCAGGAGAAATGCTGGTACCGAGCAGGGCTGGACAGAAATGAAGGAGTCAGGGAACGGGGTGAAGAGCATTGAGGAGACCAGGATGGTAGGCAGCAGATAGTAGAGACTAAAGGGTTCCTCTGTTGGGGTTGATTGGCTGTGGAATCTTCCACTTGGAGGTTGACGCCTGTGCTCGGCTCCTTGCACACTCCCTGGAATCTCTGGTGATTCCTAGCAAGCCAAGAGGCTTGGATCCCAGCTTAAGCTAAGCCATCCTCGCAAGAGTCAAACGTATTCAAAGCTATGGAGAAAATGAAGTTTGTTTTCAACCACTCACTACACCTTGTTGGTGTGAGCCCTGATTGCAAAAAAGAGGGTCTCACCCCTTCGGGAGCAAGGGAGAATGAAGAAAACAAGATACAAGGGAATGATTAGTCCAAAGGACTAGTGGACCACAACTACCACAGCCTCCACCATACTGAGTCCAGTACAACTAGATGGTGCCCGACTACCACCACTGACTGCTCTGACAGGGATCACAACAAAGGGTCCCAGACAGAGCTGGAGAAAAATGTAGAACAAAATTCTAACTTCCAAAAAAAGACCAGTCTTACTGGCCTGACAGAGACTGGAGAAATCCCGAGAGTATGGCCCCCGGACACACTTTTAGCTCAGTAATAAAGTCACTCCCAAGGTTCACCTGGCAGCCAAAGATTAGACAGGCCTATAAAACAAAATGAGACTAATGGGGCACAACAACCCAGAGACAAGGACTAGAAGGCAGGAGGGGACAGGAAAGCTGGTAATAGGGAACTCAAGGTCAAGAAGGAATAGTGTGACATGTCATGGGGTTGTTAACCAACGTCATAAAACAATATGTGTACTAACTGTTTAATGAGAAACTATTTGTCCTGTAAACCTTCACCTAAAGTGCAATAAAAAAAAAAAAAAGCAGGTTGGAGGAAGGGTTGTAGAAATGGGCTGCCTTTACCTCCCTTACTGTTGCAACATATTAGTGTAAAACCTGCGAAAGCAGGAATCTGCTCCAGCAGAAACCTGTCAGAGAAGGAAAACTCAAATATTTTTCACTAAAATGAGCACTAGAAAAGTGGTAAGAGTGCACCCTGTCAAAGATGGAAAACTTGCAAGACCCAGAAAAACAAGGCAGTCCTGTCGAATTCTGGCTCTCATAGATTTCACTGTATGATGCTTTTAATGGTATATTCATTTTAACCATCTTAAAATTCTGTGATATAAGAAAGGATTTCCAACAACACAATGCCAAGTAAAGTGATCATATTAAGGTCTAGATGGCAGAAGATTCTCAACCGTATAGCACCAGAGACAAGAAGCTTAGCCCCCCTGCCGAGTTAACATAAGCTGAGTGCTAAAAAGTTAAGTCCTGTTCTAGATTGTATAGTTTTGAGTTGTTGTTAGTTGCCATTGAGTCAGCTGTGACTCACGGTGACCTTATGTATAACAGAATGAAACTTTGTCCAGTCCTGCACCGTCTTTATGATCGTTGGCATGTTTCAGTCCGTTATTGTGTCTGTTGTGTCAATCTATCTCACTGAGGGTATCCCTCATTTTCACTAACCCTCTACTTTACCAACCATGATGTCCTTTTCTAGAAATTGATCTTTCCTGATGACATGCCCAAAGTAAGTGAGCTGAAATGTCTCCATCTTTGCTTCTAAAGAGAATTCTGGTTGTATTTCCTCTAAGACTGGTTTGTTCGTTCTTCTGTCAGTCCACCATATATTCAATATTCTTCACCAACACTACAATTCAAATGCATCAATTTTTATTCTGTAATTCACAAGAAATAAAAACTGTATAAAATAGCCCCATGGCTCCTTGATTATGAGGGGAGTGGCACTTCTGCTTCCTCAGAACAGCATGAGGCAGCAGAAAGGAAGGTGCTTAGCACAACTAATGATCAAAGTATCTGGCTTCCTGCTTGGGGAAGCTCTCCAGGGTGTGTTTACCAACTCCCGGTTTTTCTTTCTCCTAAATGCAGAAGAAAAGCAAAGTGGAATCCTGAAGTGCATTTCAGAAAACCACTTGCAAGATTCAGGATTAAAATCAGGGACAGTCCAGAGCTATAGAAACAATCCAGTTACTAGTTTAAGATAGATGATGACATATAGGCTCAGGAAATGCAAGGTCCGAGATTCACAACATAAGGAGAAAAAAAAAAAAAAAAAGTAGGCCTCTTAAATATTTTTATTTTTTTCCCAATACGTTTCAGGGTTATAGTTATATATTTATATGAGTGTTCTCCCTCTCATTAAGGAAGACAAATCAACCATAAAAATAACCACAGGAGGCATCAGGGGGAGGTCAGTTCTCTAAGATTTATATGAAATGTGTGTTTGATACACAGAAGAGGGAGAGATTTTCCTGGCTGGAGAAGTGAAGACCACTTTATTGAGGAGGGGGCATGTGGACTATGTCTTCAGGGATTTTGACAAGCAGAGATGGGACTGAAGGGCATTTAAGAAGAAGAGAGCAATGTGAACAAAGGCAAGTCAACAGTTCAGTTTGATTGATGGGTAAAATTCATGGGTTATGAGAGTAATGCTAAACTGTAATGGAAGAATAAATTGGGACCAAATCATTAAGGGTCTTGAAAGCAGTAACTATATTCAGTAAGCAATATGGAGTCACTGAAGGTTTAATGGGATGTAATATAATCTTATGGATTTAATTGTGTCTTCCCAAAATATGTGTTGGAATCCTAACCCTTATACCTGTGGATGTAATCCTGTTTGGAAATAGGGTTGTCTTTGTCATGTGAATTAGATCACAGTAAGGTGGGTTCTAAATCTAATCACTTCTGAATTATAAAAAAAGCAGATTAGACAAAGAGACCACCACCTGTCTGTTAGTTTGTCATACTGTGTTTGTGTGTTGCCATGATGCTGGAAGCTATGCCACTGATATTTCAAATACCACCAAGATCATCCATGATGGACAGATTTTGGTGGATCTTCCAGACTAAAGCAGACTAGGAAGAAAGGCCTGGAGATTTTCATCTGAAAGTTAGCCAATGAAAACCATACGGATCACAGCACAACATTGTCAGATATAGTGCTAAAAGATGAGCCCCTCAGATTGGAAGTCACTCAGAATAAGACTGGGGAAGAGCTGCCTCCTCAAAGTAGAGTTGATCTTAACGACATGGATAGAGGCAAGCTTTTTTGGTGGGGAGAGAACCTTCAATCGTTGATGTGTCGTGACTCAAAATGAGAAGCAACAGCTATGAACATCCACTGATAATCAGAACAAAGCAATTGGCCTAATATTGTGTTTAATGCTTCTATTCTACATCCTAGTTTGTTGCATAGTGCCTGGGATCTTAAACACTAGCAAGTGGCCATCCAGAGTACAATTGGTTTCTATTCACCTGGAGCAACAGAAAAAGAAGGAGAGTCAGGAATAGGAAGAAGAAATGGAATGTGTGGCTAATTGCCACCATGAGCAACTGCCTCCTTTGCCATGAGACCAGAACTGGATGGTGCCTGGCTACCATTACTGAATGCTTTGTTCAAAGATTCTGTAGAAGAATCCTCATCAGAATGGGGTAAAATGTGGAACAGAATTTCAAATTCTCATAATCCAGATTTTCTGGAGCCATTGAGGCTAGATGAGCCCCTGAAACCATTGCCTGAGATAATCTTTAAATCCTAAACCTTAAGCCAAAAATATCCCCTGAGGTCTTCTTTAAACCAAACAGTAGTTTAGCTTAGTAAGTAAAGACTGTCTATCTTACATGAGGAAATGCTCACGATCGTTAGCCATTAGAGAAATGCAAATCAAAAGTACAATGAGATACATCTTACACCAACAAGGTTAGCACTAATCCAAAAAACTCAAAATAATAAATGTTGGAGAGGTTGTGGAGAGACTGGAACAGTTAGGTACTGCTGGGGGAATGTAAAATGGTGCAACCACTTTGGAAATCAATTTGGTGCTTCCTTAAAAAGCTAGAAATAGAAGTACCATACAATCTAGCAGTCCCACCTTTGGAATATATCCTAGAGAAATAAGAGCCATCACATTAATAGATACATGCACACTCATGTTCATTGCAGCACTGTTCACAATAGCAAAAACATGGAAACAACCTAGGTGGCCATCAACAGACGAATGGTTAAACAAATTATGGTACATACACACAATGGAATACTATGCAATGATAAAGAACAATGAAGAATCCAAGAAACATCTTACAACATGGATGAATCTGGAGGGCATTATGCTGAGTGAAATTAGTCAATCACAAAAGGACAAATATTGTATGAGACCACTATTATAAGAACTCAAGAAAAGGTTTAAACACAGAAAATAAACATTCTTTGATGGTTACGAGGGTAGGGAGGGAGGAAGAAGGGTATTCACTAACTAGATAGTAGACAAGAATCACCTTGGGTAAAGAGAAGGACAACACACATAATTAAGGGGAAGTCAGCACAACTGGACTAAACCAAAAGCTAAGAAGTTTCCTGAATACTACCAAACACTTTGAGGGACAGAGTAGCTGCGGCTGGAGTCTGGGGACTATGGTTTCAAGGGACATCTAAGTCAATTGGCACAACAAAGTTTATTAAGAAAATGTTCTGCATCCTACTTTGATGAGTGGCGTCTGGGGTCTTAAAATCTAGCGAGCAGCCATCTAAGATGCATCAATTGGTCCCAACCCACTTGGAGCAAAGGAGAATGAAGAACACCAAAGACACAAGGAAAATATTAGCCCAAGAGACAAAAGGGTCACATAAACTAGAGACTCCATCAGCCTGAGACCAGAAGAACTAGATGGTGCCTGGCTACCACCACCAACAACCCTGCCAGGGAGCACAACAGAGAGTCCCTGACTGAGTGGGAGAAACGTGTGGAACAGAACTCAAATTCATGTAACAAGACCAGTCTTAATGGTTTGACTGAGACTGGAGGAACCCCCAAAGTCATGGCCCCCGGAAGCTCTGTTAACCCAGAACTAAAACCACTCTTCAGACAAAGATTAGACTGGACTATAAAACATAAAGTAATACTCATGACGAGTGTGCTTCTTAGTTCAAGTAGATAGGCAGGATGAAAAGGCAGGAAGGAATAGGAGCTAGTTGGATGGACATGGGAAACGTGGGTTGGAAAGGGGGACTGTGCTGTCACATTGTAGGGATTGCAACTAGTGTCGCATGACAATATGTGTATAAAATTTTGTACGAGAGATGAACTAGAGCTGTAAACTTTCACCTAAAGTACAATTTTAAAAAAAAAACAGGATGTCTGCCTTCTGCTCTTTTAAAGAACTACCTATCTGGAATCTTATTGACAGCAGTAACTCAAAAGGTTAGATTGGAAGCTGAGTGGGCAGTGAGTTTGTGTTAATGAGGAAGGAACAATTCAGAAAAGGAGGATGAGAATGGTTGCATAACGTGAAAAATGTAGGCAATGTCACTGATTTGTATATGTAGAAATTATTGAATTGGTGTATGCTCTACTGCATATATTTTGAACAAGAGCAACAAAAATAAAATAAATTATCAAAATCATTAGAATTGGTAATGTACAAAGTATAAATCAAGGAAAATTATCAAAAATGAAAAGAACACTTGAAGATCAATATCCTAGGCATTAATGAGCTGAAATGGACTGATATTGGCCGTTTTGAATGGTACAATCACATGGTCTACTATACCAGTAAAGATAAATTAAAGAAGAACTGCATTGCATTCATTGTCAAAAAAGAACCTTTCAAGATCGATCTATCCTGAAGTGCAACGATGTCAGTGATAGGATCATATCCATACACCTACAAGAAAGACCAGTTAATAGAACTATTATTCAAATTTACACACCAATCACTAATGCAAAAGATGAGGAAATGGAAGATTTTTACCAACTGCTGCGGTCTGAAATTGGTCAAACACGCAATCAGGATGCATTGATAATTATTGGTGATTGTAATGTAGAAGTTGGAAACAAGAAGGATCCGTAGTTGTAAAATACTTGGTAATTAGGAAAGATGCTAGAGACTGCATGATAGAATTCTGTAAGACCAACCACTTATTTATCAGAAATACATTTCATCAACAACACAAATGATGACTATATCCATGGACTTTGCCAGATAGTTTACACAGGAAATCAAATCGACTACATATGTGGAAACAGATGATGGAGAAGCTCAATATTATCAGTCAAGACCAAGCCAGGGGCCCACTGTGGAACAGACCATCAATTGCTCATATGCAAGTTCAAGCTGAAGCTAAAGAAAATCAAAGAAATTCCACCATAACAAATCACGACCTTAAATACATCCTGCCTGAATTTAGAGACCATCTCAAGGATAGATTTTTTTAAGTTTCTTTTTTACTTTTTTTGTTGTTGAGAATATACACAGCAAAATATACAGCAATCCAACCTTTTCTACATGTACAATTCAGTGACATTGATTATATCTTTTGAGTTGTACAACCATTCTCACTCTCCTTTTCTGAGTTGTTCTTCCCCATTAGCGTAAGCTCACTGCCCCCTAAGGTTCCTGTCTAATCTTTGGAGTTGCTAGGATCAATCTGATCCCATATACATAGATCTTAAAAGAGCATAATGCTCAAAGCGGACACTCTTTACTTACTAAGTTAAACTATTGTTTGGTTTCAAGAAGACTTCAGGGGATAGTTTTGGTTCCAAAAACAAACCCAAACCAAACTTGTTGCCATTGAGTCGATTCAACTCATAGCAACCTTATAGAACAAAGTAGAACTGCCCCATAGGGTTTCCAAGGAGTGGCTGGTGGATTCTACCTGCTGAACTTTTGGTTTGCAGCTGAGCTCTTAACCAAACTATCTCAGGGCAATAGTTTCAGGAGTTTTGTGTGTGTGTGTGTATGTGTGTGTGTGTGCACGCTTTAGGTGAAGGTACACAGAGCAAATTAGTTTCCCATTCAATAGCTTATACACAAATTGTTCCATGACATTGATTGCAATTTCTGCAATGTGTCATCACTCTCCTCATTACCACCCTGAGTTCCCCATTTCCATTCATCCGGTCTTCCTTCCGTTTTCTGCCTTCTCATCTTTGCTTTTGGGCATATGTTGTCCTTTTGGTCTCGTGTAGATGATTGTTCTAAGGAACAATTTCCTCCCATGTGTCATTATTTATTTATTGGCTTGTCTATTATTTGGCTGAAAGGTGGTCTCTGGGAATGGATGGCTTCGGTTCCAAGTTAGAAGGGTGTCTAAGGGCTATAGTCTCAGGGGTTCCTCCAGTCTCTCTCAGACCAGTAAATCTCGTCTTTTTTGCGAATCTGAATTTTGTTCTACCTTTTTTTCCCACTCTAACTGGGACCTTCTATTGTGGTCAGAGTGGTCGGTAGTGGTAGCTGGGCACCATCTGGTTCTTCTGGTCTCATGGTGGTGGAGGCTATGGTTCCTGTGGTCCATTAGTCCTTTGGACTAATTGTTTTCTTGAGTCTTTGGTTTTCTTCACTCTCTTTTGCTGCAGATGGAAACAGACCAATAGCTGTATCTTAGATGGCCACTCACAAGCTTTTAAGACTCCAGACACTAATTGCTTACTTTGTACTCATTATCAGAAGGGACCAATTGCTGGAGAAAGGCATCATGCATGGAAAAATAGAGGGTCAGCAAAAAAAAAAAGGGAGACCCTCAATGAGATAGATTGACACAGTGGCGGCAATAATGGGCTCAAACACAGCACCAACTGTGAGGAAGACACAAGACCAGGCAATGTTTCATTTGGTTATATATAAGGTCACTATGAGTTAGTTAGAGCCTACTTGGTGGCACCTAATAACAACAAGACACAGAGACACAAATGGGGGAAGACAGACACCATGTGAGGATCGTCTGCAAGCCAAGGAACACCAAGGAACAAAGGAACGCCCGTGGCTACACACAAGGAAGAAATCAACATGGCCAAAACTCTGATTTGAACTTTTAGACTCTAGAATTGTGAGAAAATAAATTTCTGTTCTTTTAAAGCCACCCACTTACGGTATTTGAGTTATAGCAGCACTAGGTATCTAAGGCAGAATTCAAGCTGTGCTTTTTGAAATTGTTAATTTTTCAGGCGAGAAGGCAGAGGATAGATTCGACTAGGGAAGAAACTGAGAAAGAACAACTATCTGGGGGACTATTGCAATAATCTGGTGAAAAGGGATGATAGTTTGAACTAGGGAAATAGAAACATCTGACAATCCTGCTGCTGACATTGATGGGATGGAATAAGCAGAGAGCTTTAAAAGAGATTAAATGAAGCAGGACTGTCAGTATGAGCATCCCAAATAGGTATGGCAACGAGGTCCAAAATGTTGTGCAGTTTATGGAACTAAAAGGCAAAGCACCACATGATTGTTTTTCTGAAAGGCAGATATAACTACTACCAGAAGGAAAGCAGTCACTCTAGTAGCCACAGGCCTAGAGCAACATCTTTAAATATAAAAATTACAATAAATCTACTAAGAAACAGATGTTTACATTAAAAACTGTTCTAGAATTCACTAAAGAATACCACTGACTTATAATATTTTTTTAAAAAACTTAAATCTCACTAACAACAAAAAAAAGCAAATTAAAAGATAACTTTTTGATCTTTCAATTTTGCAAATATTTTAAAAACTTAATAATACTCAGGTTAGTGAGAGGTCATTGTAATTTGGCAATATGTATCAAAAGTCTTCAAATTGAAAGTTGGCCTTGGAAATGGTTTTAGTTTTGGGCTAACAGAGAGTTCAGGGACCATATCTTCTGGGGTCCCTCTAGTCTCAAACCGTTAAGTCTAGTCTTTTTACTAGAATTTGAGTTCTGCACCCCACTTTTCTCCTGCTCTGTCAGGGACTCTCTGTTGTGTTCCCGGTCAGGGGAGTCATTGGTGGTAGCTGGGCACCATCTAGTTCCTCTGGTCTCAGGCTGATGAAGTTTCTAGTTTATAGTGGCCCTTTCTGTCTCTTGGGCTAATACTTTCCTTGTGTCTACAGTGTTCTTCATTCTCCTTTACTCCAGGTGGGTTGGGACCAATTGATGTATCTTAGATGGCCGCACACTAGCTTTTAAGACCCCAGACGCCACTCACCAAAGGGGGATGCAGAACATTTTCTTTAAAACAACTTTGTTTTGCCAGTTGACCTAGATGTTCCCTGAAACCATGGCCCCTAGACCCCAGCCCCTGCTACTCTATCCCTCGAAGTGTTTGGTTGTATTCAGGAAACTTCTTAGCTTTGGTCTCAAACTACCTGGATTTGAATCTTAGCTCTGCCACCTAATATCTGCATGATCTTGGGCAGGTTCCTTGATATGAATGATAACAATATTGACCTCACTGGTCACCACAAGAATTAAATGAGTTGTTATGAGTAAAGCATTTAGAAAAAAAGAAAAAAAAAGTCTTCAAATTGTTCATACTCTTTCCAAATAATTTTACTACTGCGAATTGATACTAAGGAAATAGTCACTGATATTTGTAAACATTGAATTTTGTTTATATTACAAAAACTGGAAGTAACCCAATAGCCTATAATTAGGGATTTCTTAAATAACTTTTAGTACCTTCATACAATGAAATATGTTTAAAAGTATGTTGCAAAAAAATATTCAGTGACTTGGAAATTGATTCATTTACACTAATTGAAAAATAAAGGAACAAAACAATATATGACATAAAATATTATTTTTGAAAAATATATGTGACATATAATTGAAAAACTATACCATACATTAATGTCAACCATGCTTATCTCTGAAGAGTAAGGTGGTAGTGTTGTTAGCTGCTGTTGGCCTCTGACTCATGGCAACCCCATGCACAATGGGATCAGATCATTGTTATCCATGGGGTTTTCATTGGCCTTTCTTCCTAGTCCATCTTAGTCTGGAAGCTGTGCTGAAATTTTGTTCAGCATTATAGCAACATGAAAGCCTCCACTGACAGCCAAATGTTGGCCGCGTTTGAGGTGCATTGGCCAGGAATCAAACCTGGGTCTCTCACATGAAAGATGAGAATTCTACCACTGAACCACCACTGCCCTCGAAGGGTAAGGTAATGGATGATATTTATTTCCTATTTGTTTATCTTGTTTTGTAAAGTTTTTATAAGAAACATTTACTACCATAATAGCAAAAACAGGATTTTTTTTTTTTTTAAGAAGAACTGGTTAATGGGCCTCAGCACTATAATTATTTTAACAAATATTTATTGAGCACCCACCATGGGCCAGGCACTGATTTGGATGATGGGAAAGCGGCCAATATCCCTGGTATCATGGAGTTTATAATTTAGAAAATTTCATTTTTATTGCTCAGTCAGTTGATGTGGGGAAGATAAGAGCTTTGATGCTAGGACTCCTTCAGCTGCAAATGACAACATCCAACTCAAATTGGCTTCAGCAAAAAAGAAAATTTGGTAGTGCGTGAAACTAAAAAGTCCATGAGTAACAGACTTCACCGATGGCTGGATCCTTTGATATCTTCAGGACTTAGTATCTTGCTAATTCTCAGCCTACTTTTCTGTGTTTGCTCCATTATCCATTAACAACAAGATGGCTGTCAGTAACTCTCAGCTTATAGTCAATGTCCTCAACAACCGCAGCAGAAATACAGATACTTTCTTTGCAATAGTTAAGGAAGAAAAAATTAAGTCCAATTGGCTCTGATGGGGCCATGCACCCATCCCTGAATCATTCACCATGATTAGAGGAATGTGATGCTCTGATCAGCCAATTCTAGGTTATATGACTTTCCCTGAAGATGCACTGAAAGTGGACTAGAGATTTTCTCCAAAGAAATTCATAAAGCTGTTACCAAAAGAACAGGAAATGGATTCTGGGACTGAAAACAAACAAGCGAAAAAAAAACCCGGCTGTCCACTTTTATTTAAATAAAGAACTGTTCTAGGGTCAACAAAAGAATACCGATTATTTTTTTTTGGAAATCTTCAGTCTCACTAACAAATTGCTGTTGTTGTTAGGTACCATCAAGTTGGTTCCTATGCGATCTATGTACAACAGCACGAAACACTGCCCAGTCCTGCGCCATTCTCACAGTCGTTGCTATGTTTGAGCAGATTGTTGCAGCCACTGCATCAGTCTGTCTCCTTGAGGGTCTTCCTCTTTTCTGCTGACCCTCTGCTTTACCAAGGATGATGTCCTTCTTCAGGGACTGATCCCTCCTGATAACATGTCCAAAGTACATGAGACGAAGTCTCGCCGTCCTCACTCCCAAGGAGCACTCTGGCTATACTTCTTCCAAGACAAACTTGTTCGTTCTTCTAGCAGTCCATGGTATATTCAATATTCTTC